>NW_023596545.1:41334014-41479828 GCF_011947565.3 Pollicipes pollicipes | reverse complement strand
AAATAGGGGATGCGTGAAAACCTTGCATTTGGCGCACAGCTGCAGATTGTGATGCATTTTGTAAACAAACCAAACTTAATGCGTGCAGGCGGCTGGGGTTGCTGGGATTCTTGGGCTTGGAGGTACCTGGCGCCCTTGCTCTGTGCATACATAGACATGATTCAGATGTAGGTGAGGCAGGACATAGCCATAGGTGTCCAGATTCTGTGGAGGATCGTTTAAGCTTGGTGGTTTCAAGTGAGCTCGGTTTTGGATGGCATCTGAAAACCTCGGGAAGGGAAATAGGGGTTGGGCATGTGCGATGAGACAATGTCAGGCAGGAGTGAAAAATTCACATAAAATATGGGGAAAAGGAGTGAAAGATTCCTCCTCATAGGGTATTGCTTTACACCCAAAGTCAGCAATTCTAGGACACTGCACTTCACGCAGGTCAGACGCATGGTCAAATATACGTAGGCCAAAATTCCCTGGCAGCAAACTCTAGGATCTTTCGGATTTCATCAAAGTTTTTCCGCGTGCCATTACCATAAGTCGTGAGACATTATCTTCCGTGCGTGAGCATCAACGCTGTTACTTAAGTTTTGATGACGCCATCTGGAAGGCAGTGCCACGCGTGGGACGGGCCTATCAGCACGCCCATACACGGTGACTGAGCTCGGACACGTATGAATCCAAGGACAGGGCGCTGTCAAAGACGGCACCTAGATTCCGCCTTTCCACACATGGTCGCAGCGCGGGATCACGAAAATCTTTGTTGAAGTCTGGAGGGGCGCATAAATCTTGACGACTGACAGAAGTTGTGTTCTGGTTGCTTGAGGAGATGCAATCGGAACCAGAAGCTAAGTGACGCTTTCCATGCGGGAGAGAAGTCCCTTATGGTTTTCTTTCAGACCGCTCACCAGAACCTTGGCGTCATCTGCATATTGAAAAAACGCGCGCGATTTCTACGCACAAAGACTGGTCATTCGAGAAAAGTATGGAAATAAGTGGGCTGAACTGAAATGAACTGAACTGCTGAAGCTAGGAGACACCCATGTTGTTGGCGGGCGGCCGTAACAGCACTCTGCGTCCGTTATCAAGACACATACTATGGGTGCGTCCCTGAAGAAAGGCGGCGAACCAGGTCTCAATACCACGCATCTGCAGCTTCTGAATCAAAAGCTGGGAATCGACGTCCAAATTTGTACTTATATCAATAAGGCACAGAAGTGGAGCCTTTTCCCATCAGTGGCGTCAAGAATGTGGTCCGAGACCGACCCCAGCGCGGTCTCCGTCGACTAACGACGACAGAAAGCACGACGGGAGCATGCAAGGCGATGGTCGCAGCGTAGACAGTAGTAAAGCAGCCGTTGAGCGAGTCGCTCTGCCACTTCGGTAGCAATAGGAACGAGGGTATAGGACGGAAGGTGGATTGTCGGATGGGTTGCCGACCTCAAAGATGAGATGGATCAGGAAATGTTCCCAAGCGTCGGGGATATCTGAATGGAGAAGGCAGGGGTTGACAACGTGAAGGATGACGTCACTGATAGCTGGGAAACCAGCCTTCAGCGTGCAGACACATAAACCGTCTAAATCACAGACAGCTGAGCTCCGCGTGCCAAGGACCGTATGTCTGGGCATCTCCCGGGTAACAGGCGATGGCGGAAACGAACAAACCCCCTCACGAGGGGGACACGTCGCTAAATCAAGCACTAGTCCCTATGACGACTCTGCTTCGGTGGCTATACGACGGCCACCTGAAAAAACTCGTTCAGCTGATCAGTTGTCGCGACTAGAGGAATCGACTGTCCGTCCCCCTTCCCAGCTACTGCCGTCTTCACGCGCCGCCGCCCTCTGGCCGGACCGCCCTCGTTGATATTCCTCTGAATCTCACTGCGCCAATCTCTGGGGACGGCGGATCGAACGACACGATTCAGCTCACGGTGCTCGTATGGGTACCGCCCTGTCCACGCCGATCGCATCGACCCCACTCTCCCTCTATCAGGGCGTGGCTGAAGCTACACCGCAATGCTTTTGTCCAGTTGCGCTTAGATGCATTGGAAACGGTATAAACTTAATTATTATTCATTAATAATTTGTAAGCGACCGCTAGGCATGCCGAACGCAAGCTCACAAGTAATTGCATTGCCACAAATCGGCATCCGGTACAAACTGTACATATATTACTTTCAATAAGATACGGAATATAGTTCGGCAAAATTTCCTGCCATTCATTTTCTCAGCATTGTGTTTGGGGTACGTTCAAAGACAGCTGACCGGTCTGCACCGTTTTGTGTGGCGCACTGGAATATTTGGTGCATTCTCAAGCTCCTAACTTGACATGACTGATCTAAAATGTTACTAACATGTGATACCAGGTTTGGTACTATAGGCGCATCCAATGTTTTGTGTGTAACCTTATATGTCTATATGACATGCTCATAGGTTTATGTGATTGCTTGCTCCATTATGTGTGTCTTTAAATACAGTTCATGTGCGTGTTTCCATATTCATTTGCATTGGTGCTGGTATCGTTACCTTTGGACAGTTGTCTTTAATGAATATGGGTAAAAATTGTCATCTGTTCTCTCAGGCAGCGTTTGACTGAAACAGAGCAGCGTTTTGCTCATGCGCGTTGCTCATGCATTGCTCCGTTCATGAACGACATCGCTTACAATGCGAGCTTGTTGTTCGGCGATAGCAGCATGCCGGGTTTAGATAGTAACTGATGGGTATGTGACGTATGCTGCATTTGATATTCTTCTGTGTTTTTGTATAAATGCAGTCTCGACATTTTGATTTTATTTCTGAGATCAGGGCGCACGTTAAGCAGGGCTTGTTGTATGATCCGAGATCACTCCATCCGATCGTGACTTTCCAGTTCAATGACAGAATCTTGATGCGAAGGCACGTGCCGTAAAACTCAACCTCCAGTTCAGTGACAGTCTTGAGACGGAGGCACGTGCCGTAAAACCCAACCTCCAGTTCAATGACAATCTTGAGGCGGAGGCAGCAGCCCATTCCAGTCAAGAGTAAATAGCGAGCGCTGCAGCAGCTCGAACACACCGCCGCGGGCACATGGGACGTGACGAGACGCACACCTCGTGCCTCGCGGGTAGGTCAGGAGGCAGGCGCTCAAACCTGCTGAGCAACATGGGCGGATCTTGCTTAAGGCTACAAAGCCCTCTTCCTTAAAATTGCACTATATACATTTTAAGTTACGTTCACCATGCACAATTACGAAAGCATGAAACTGGTTGGTCCACAAAATTAATGCGTTACTGCGCTGACATCCTGTTCATTCACTGTAGTGAATGAACAGGATGTCAGCACTGGCACTGTAGTGAAGCACACGATATACATTCACAAACTTGTCTGTCCAAAAAATGACAAGAGATTTATAGGTGACCGACCGAAATCAAGCAGAAAATGACGTGTGTTTACCATGCATCGAATCATTAGATGGAAAATTTTATCCTTGACGCCAATTGACTAGCCGCCGAGCCTTCGTGCAAGCGTGCGAGGCGCACGGATGTCGAGCGGGCCACGTTCGACGCCGCCGCGGTGCTGGGCGGCACCGCCACGGCAGGACCCGACCGCCACAGTGTCTGACATCGATTGCCAACCCGGCGCGACGGGGTGGGGCGGGGGCGAACGTGGCGCGGTGCGTTCGGCCAGAAACGGCAGCGTCGTTAATGGCGTGCTGGAGCGGCGGGGGAGCGGCGCCCGCGGCTGAGACGGCGGCGGCCGGCCCGGGCAGCCTGACGCCCCTTTGTCCGTCAGACGTCGATTCGTTGCCACGGTGCGGTCCGTACAGGACATTCATCCGTCGCCCCGTTCTCCAGCTCGAGGGCAGACTGCCGTCTCCGGTGCGGTCCGTACAGGACATTCATCCCTCGCCCCGTTCTCCAGCTTGGGGTCAGACTGCCGTCTCCGCTGCGGTCCGTACAGGACATTCATCCGTCGCCCCGTTCTCCAGCTTGAGGGCAGACTGCCGTCTCCGGCGACGGACGCCGGGCACTGGAAGGTTGCGTCGCCTGCCTTGTACCAGGACGCTGACGTGGACGGCGGAAGAGGCGCTCATCTCATTCACCTCATTCCAGCTGCCACTTCACGGCCGTGACACAGTCGTAATGAGGTCATTAAAACTGCGTCGGAGTCGGCGGCCCGTTCTCTGACTTGGGGGCAGAAGGGCTACAGCCCTGCAGCCCGGTGGGAGCCAATGCACGCGCCGTTGATGGCGTAAACTTGTCGCCGAATTATTTAGTCCTGGGTCGATGTGTGCGTGCTAGAGGAGTCCGCGAGTTCGCAGTGAGACGGAGGTGAGGAAGGTGAGGAATGGGAGGGGGGGGGGGCATACTCGCCCGTCGAGGACAGCCAACCAAGCGCCCCTGCGATGGAGAGCCGGTCGGATCGCACAGCCACCGGCGCGGCCATCTCTCACCTTGCCGAAGCTCCCCTTCCCGATCGCTCTCAGGACTTGAAAATGGTCGAAGTTGACTGCAACGAAGAAGAGGACGTTAAAACGTGCCAGGTCGGGAAGTCGACGTGCATCACACACAAGTGTACCCGCGTGGTGGAAGAAACAATTTTGCGACACGCAACACGTCCCGGCAACAGGGCGTTGACGATTCGCGGGGAGCGAGCTGTTGCTGAGTGAAGACGTTGAGCTTGACTTGGGGATTGCCATACACGTACGGTTGGTAATGGACTGTCAGTGTGACCCACTGCCAGTGTAATCCCACTCCATCACAGCCCCTCTGTCATTTACTGGTGATAGAAAATAGATCAAATGTTTTTACCACACTACACGCATTTAATTGCTGAGAGCTATGTGATGAGTAGGTATGTCTTGCGTCCTTGACACAGCTCCTTTTTCTGACATTTTGACTTTTCTATTATTTTTCACTGGCTGCGTAGCTTAGATAACCATCACGTGGGGGGGGGGGGGGTAATGTAACTGCAACCAAAGGAATGCATCCTTTTTTCCCGGTAATAAAACAAGCAAAGTTGCTACATGCGCTTTGTTTTGATTTGTGCGGCTCACGGAAACAATATATGGACGTTATTGGTCATTATCGACACGATCACATTCCGTATGGGAATAGTTGCTAAGCAAGGCTTACTAAAGAAACGAGGTCCGCCGCGCTTCCCTTGCCCATATTATGCTAATAATTTAAACGAAACTTCATCATCCCGGCTCATCTTCTCTCGCACAATGTTCTGCTTGTTTGTTTGACTGACATGCTGTAATGTGGCGAGAAGCCGAGCAAGCCACTGCGAGGAAAGCTGTACACATTTACCGTATTTGGCAACACAAGCGTGTTCCTGCGTTTGACATGTTTGGACATTAGCATTGACACGAGACATGTCCTGGAGCGAGTGCAGTGTGGCAAATAGTACACAACGAGGAGAACATCTGTGAGCATCTTAGCACATACGTGGGTGCATTTAAACAACAAAACTAGCCCTGCTCACAACGTTCAACCCGTTTAAGCTACCTAGGATACTTTCGTAGGTGATCCCAGCTTCGCCTTATTGACAGTTGTAGCAATGCGATAAAACTCGTGTGAAGAATGTTTTCCTTTATTGCCCAACCAAAATGTAGAAATGTTGTTCTATAGTAGTTGTCCAGCAAGTTGTGTCGACTAAAATTAGCCTTAATTTCACTCTCCCAACCAGCCTGGGCCTACTTCCGCCTCTGCGTATCTGTGCTGGCCACCGTCGCCCGATGGTGGCCAGATCGTAAGCTACATAGGTGAGTTACATATTCGGTCGACCTCTGAGGAAAATGAAAAGGTAGCTCCTATGATATGATTGACCACCGATGAAGCGGAGAAAACTTTGCGAACATCTTACAGTATCTTGTGCGAAAGTGGCGAAAGCGGCGTTTATGCGGCAGAAGGATCGGCGTTTGTGCGTTATGAGGTATTATTTGGTTTGCAGCGTGGCTACAAATGATCCTGTTATACGGGATTTAACGATAATTCTGAGTTCATTGGTACCTCGCTTACCTCAATAAATTGTCCGACGTGCTGATATTGTTGTCAGACTGTCGATGACGTTGCCATGAATGTTGTTGAGTGATGAAGCTAATACAATGCCATCATTTGGCGGGAGGCTTTGTGGTAAGCGTAAGTTTTATGCTGCCTGTTTAAAGACATTTCATGACTTAAATTGCAATTATTTGATTTCATATTTAGAAAGTGAGCAAGTTGTTAAGGATGCATTTGAATAAGACATTGCTATTAACCTTATCCCAATTACTTTTATCTCGTAGGGTAAAGCTCAAAGTAAAACTGATGTACCTAAAAATAGCAGATGCATTTTAGGAGGCTACAGACTGCTCCAGCTTCTTCCGAAGACTAGTGAACAAGATTGCACAGCTAGTGACTAAGAATTATACTTTTGTATGAACGTCTATCCTGGCTGTCTCTGTTGGTAGCAAGTGCAAGCTTGCCTCAGCCAATTCTTTTGTTCTTGTTTGATAAGTTGTTTACTCTGTCACATGTTTGTGTTTTGGATTCACACTGATGCATTCAAGTGATAAATTTCTCATTGGATGCATTGTTGAAACTTGCTTATCAGCTGTTTGAAACAGCAGCGTGACATTTTATACTCTCGGTTTATGGTTTCTGTACTGATCTCTCCATATAACAAACCTGGTGGCTACATATAACAAACAATGGTTATGTCACTATATAGTGATGCAACTGTCCGTCCCGATGGCTCAGTTGCTTAGAGCGCCTGCATTCCGATCCGCCCACACGTGGCAGGGTGTGTTCAAGCTTTAGGGCGCTCGCTATTTGCCCTTGGCAGATACTGCCCGCGGCCGGCGGCAGCGGTCACGCTAAAAGGCCAGTTGACGTCAGAGGGCAGGACGGACCGTGCCGAGCATTGCGGCAAGTTAAGCTTTCGCCAATAATTCTGCCGTTGCCTGGAATTGCGCGATCGGATGGTGGGGTCAGGACTCGCACAACAAGCACTGCTTAGCGAGAGCGATGACCCCAGAAATCCATCCCTTCCAAGGGTTCGGATCAAATTTACGAGAACAAAACTGATGGATGTTAGTGGTTGCATCTGGTGCTCACAAATAATGGTACATTCTGATGCAGACAAAGCATGATATTGTGTTTACGATTGACACTGTCGTCCTGTGCTCACTTTTATTTTTCTAGTCCAGAACTAAACAAATTTGTACTCTGCAACCAAGAACAAAAATAAAATATCGCAAATTGATTCACAGTAATGACTGACTGACAGACGCTTGAATACAAGCGTGGTCCATTGTCTATAAGTTGGTTGATAACAAATGTCAACCTATACCAGGGTAGATTCAGGTACATGGTGAATGCCAGGAGGGTTGTATGAGAACTGGCAGTGCCTCCAGCTTGGGCATACACCCAAGAAGGACGAGAACTTATTGCAGACTGCTGGAGCCATTTTCAGGTCACGTTGGTAATTTTGCAGCATCTTGAGTTGCAGCGCTCACGTTATTAATACCAGTTTGTCCTCCCCGGACCGTAACACAGCAGCAATCATAGGGCTGTGCTGAATCTATACCATTGGTCACAACACTGTATATTCTATGGGATTATGCAGTGGCTATATAATTTCTCAATCAGCAAGTGCGGCAGACTGCTGTCCGGAGGCGGTCGCCGACTGCGGCCGGCTGTCGGAGGCCAGTTGCCGCTCACATTGCGGCCTGGTGCTGGCTGTACAGGGCAGTGCTGAACTGGCTCTCATCGGCGACTCAAACCTGTCACGCACGCTTGCGGCTGTCGTCCCTGCGTCATGTTGGCGACATCAATAACGCACGCACGCAGCTGCTGAAGAGCTTTCATCTGAAGTCAGCCGCAGAAGTGCGACCTGCTGGCGCTGTGTCGCGACGACACGGGGATGGCCTGCCTGGCAATATGGCGCGGCAGCGTTGGCCGCCGACCGGATCCTGCCGGCGCGCGGCAGCGGCCTCGGCGCAATATCCGCGCTGGGGGTGGCCGCGCACCTGCACCCGCACCCTCACCCTCACCCCACCCGCAACAGGCACGGCTCTGGGCACTGCTGAGCGCCTCACCGCCGCAGCTGCGCCCTGAACTATCAGAAGCCGCTGTTACCACCGCCATCACCGCCGCTCGGCGCCTGGAAACGGCCGCCAACGAGGTGCGCTTCGGCCGTCACGTCCGGCCTGGCCCGTTAAGAAACCTGGGCTACTGGAGATCAACCCCCATCGCCGCTAGCCCAACACTGGTGAAGTTGCAGCCATGCCTCGTGCGGATAGGTGTTGGACCATGTCCGGTCTTCGCACGGGAGCTTCGTCGCCTGTCTTAAGTCCGGTGCCCACCATATGTGTCCTGCGCCCGTCGCTGACGCGGCGGGGCGCATGACAGGTAGTGATCGCACAAGCGGAGCGTTGGAGCCGATCTCAGCTGCAGATCTTTTTGCTGTAAGTAAGTAGATTGTCTGGCCACGGGCTGCTAAAGGACGCGTTCGAGCGCGTGGAGGGCCGATATTAAAACTGTGCCACTAAATAGTCCCCACGCGCCGTTGGCCTGGTCACCCGAAATTCGGCCGAGGACAAATCCTCCACCAGGGTGCTCCACAATCGGTGGATCTTCTCTCTCATGCCCAGTAGCTTGCCAGTGACAACATCCACTTGGCTGCTGTCCGGGCAGCTAGTGCCATCTGAGCGCGTGTGCTGATGGACGAGTCTCAACCTGACATGTCCGGAGGTGGACCGGGTGCCCCAAGAGCCAGCTGCTCACCGACGAGGCCACAGCGGCTCAGCACGCCGTGCCGCGCCGGCCAGACTGCGCTGTTGCCCTGTGTGACCTGGTGACGGCGCGGCTGAGCCGGCTGGACGCCGAGCCGGAGCGGCGACAGGCCGTGCGCTGTCGGCTGCTGGGCCCTGAGCCCGGCGTCCGGCCGACGTATCAATCCGCTTGCCGCCAGAGACACAGCACACAGAACCCGCCAGCACAGAAAGCAGGAATGCAAACGACATCCGACCGCCGGCCCAGCGTTCGCCACAGACTGCTGTCCACCCGCTCGGTTTTCGAGAGTTGCTTGAAACGCGTGACAGTATAACGTTTCGGATCACAGGCTTCCTGGACCGCCAAACTGCTATCTAGATTGTCAAAAAACAAACTGTGGATAACTCCGTTACTGCCTCGATTTCGCGAATCAAGCAGCTTTCATACGCAGTGCTGCAGGCATGTTATGTGTTTGTCGTACACGCATTAGGTGGATTTTCGTGCCTGGACTCAGGCTTTCGGACAATGCCAACGTTTTTGTAAATGTTTGTGCCAGGTGTGCGATAAGCGACCTATGGTTGTCTTGAATGAGAACACAGATTTTCAACTTTGTCGTGCGCTTAGCGCATAGTGCATAGCGCACGAGATGCGCTATGCGCATTTCATATGCGCATATGAAAATATGCGCATTTCAACATTGTCGTGTGCATAGCGCAAGAGAAGCGCGCGAGCCGGATGAGGCACTAGGCGGTAGCCAGACATGCAAGTAAACAGAAAGAAACGTGAAGATGCCTTTCTTTCGTTCTAGGTGGATTAGAACTGTAATAATTCATTTAGCCTTATGTAAATATCTAAATCACGAGGCCATTTGGGAAACTTATCGACGAGAGCAATGACGATGGCTAGCAAAGGTCGCACTGGACCTCGCATTGTAAGGTAGGGGGCGTGCAAACGCTGTCCCCTACCTTAAACCTAAACGAGAAGGCGAGCGACTTCGAGCCTCGATTTCAGAATTCCTAAACAACCAGATAAAGAAGCCTGGAACAATCTGGCTTGTTCGAGCGACTACGTTCCTCCCAAATTGCTGATGCATATAATTTTGTTTGAGCGAATGCTGCGTGCTTAAGCCTATGATCGACGGCCGAATAATCAGTGTTTCTAGTAAAATGTTGATCTCATTTACTGCCTCGCCGCAATTTATCAATATTTTGAGATGCCTGTCAGCGAAAAAAAACCCTGAATGTGACATGGTGCCTATCTAAAGCAGTTACTGGCAGTTTTACCTGATCTATTACTTCATGGAGCCCATAAGGATAATGACACATTTTACGTGAGGTGGGGTAGCTGCCCACCTTTTACTCTTTGTATTCGTTATATTCTTCTTTTTATTTTCATGGCTTTGATTCCGTTATAATCATGTGTCAATGATGATTTGTTTTCACCTGCCTGAGCTACTGCACTACTGTATATAATTCATTGTCAACGAATGTCTCAGTTTTAAGCCTTGTGATATTTAACCGTTCCTAATTGAAAAAAAATTATTTAGCGGTATCAGGGCCCTCAAGAACAAATTTGGGCCAAAAATGAATGGGGGATAGTACAGCAAGCACGGCAGAATACACATCCCCCCCTAAGCATCATACCGTGCAAGCGTCTCCAGGAGAAACCCTGTAGTTTACCTGGCGATTACAACTGTCAAGTATCCACCCCGCACCCTAGACATACCGCACGGAAATACTGATCCAAACAGGAATTCAAACTCCACACACCACGCATCGCCCCCCCCCCCGCTCCTCCCACCTTAAAACCCCCTCGGAAACAATAAGCCCACGTACTTCGATCTCGACAACAGCTGGTTTAGAGATGGAAGATTGTTGGGTAATAGCCCGGGAGGTAAAAGCTCAACAGTGAGCTAAATCACAACGGTATCTGGGCCTCATGGTCCACTCGACGTGAGCAAATCTGTGTCTTAAACCTTCTCAACAACAAATCGTGGCCGCTGCTTAGGATCATTAGCATATTTCATAGTTGCTTACAACGCCGCAATTAAAATCTCTCAAGATGGGACTTGTGGAAAACAAACTACTTGTGATTCCTGGCGAATGGCTATGTATTGCTCCAAGCTACCTGAAAGTTCCTTTTCTGTAACATGTTAACTAACTGATGTGTAAAATCTAGCAAGAGGACCAAATGGACCAAATGGAAAAAAAACGAATGAAAAGATGACCAAATAAGCCACCGACCAAAAGTCACATGAGGTGGCTTAAACGAGTTGTGCCTTGTGAACAGGGCTGCTAAGACAACCTGGCGTAGCGAACAGGTCATCATAGCACCGAAGAACTTCGTTTTTGATTACAAGAACCGCACACTTTTGGAGAAGTAGTGTGGAAAGACAATAAATGACCTGCCAGTCGGTAGAGAGTCGGTGACCTGCCATGTAGGCAGTCGGTGACCTGCCAGTCGGTGGACATTCGGTGACGTGCCAGTCTGTAGGCAGTCGGTGACCTGCCAGTCAGTGACCTGCCAGTCAGTGGACAGTCGGTGACCTGCCACTCGGTGGACAGTCAGTGACCTGCCAGTCAGCGGACAGTCCGTGACCTGCAAATTAGTGAAAAGTTGGTGACCCAGAGCCAGAGGATGCTATTAACTACTCATGGCGGTTTGTGGGCAGCCTGGAGCCGCCATAAATGCCATTACACCCCTGACGCTCAGGGAAGGCGCGTGATCATGCTCCTACCATGCCTGGACCCCAAACTCTGCAATGGCGACCATTACGACAACGAAGCCAAGGGGGCCCACGTCTTCATCCCAATAATCTAGCTGGTCCCATTACACATGCCATTTGACTTCAGACAGGTCCAATTTCCTGTCGAGCAGAGCAACACCGTAACGCAGAAATCAAACTGTACCAGAGCCGCAACGTACACCGTTATCCATTCCAACCTAGCCCATCGCCAACTGTGTTACTGAGACTAGCGTTTTGCTTCTGCAGATTGCATGTTACCATTTCCAGTTGACTTCTTTGACGATAAGCATCCGGTGGCATAGTTTTTTGAGAGTGTATTAACTGTTTTGCTCCAGCATGTAATTTGCAGCCGGAAATGTCGTTGGAACGTGTCCAACTATTAGAAATAAGTACAAATACGAACACGCAGGTATCTGGGATGCATTTCGGATCATAAACCAGATTACGACTACGTTAAATAGCAAGTTCTTCGCAGTATAACACTCTCCATTACCGGAGCATCGCCAGCATTCCTGCTAGTTAACAATACAAAGGTATTGGGAGGGATACAAGGCTAGATACAAGGATACAAGGGATACCACGAGGGATACAAGGCTAGATACAAGGATATCAACTGCGATGATATGAAAAGGATCCTCACACAGATACAAAACATACAGTCAGTGCATTAAAACCAATATGGTGAGATATTAGTTACATTGGTGTTAGAGCGTGCAGAACATACAGTCAGTGCATTAAAACCAATATGGTGAGTTATTAGTTACATTGGTGTTAGAGCGTACAAAACATACAGTCAGTGCATTAAAACCAGTATGGTGAGATATTAGTTACATTGGTGTTAGAGCGTAATTCGTCGTTTCGTTTCTGACACAGGATAACTCCACCAATGAGCCATTCGTTAAGGTGCCTGCTGTTCATCGGGCAGCAGTAATTGGACGCCGCTCGTTCTGCTTGAAGGAGGAAGGCCCCATCCCACAACACTAAGCATTTTGTGCACAACTCTAGACAGAAGCACGAGGTTGCCGCAGCCAAATGTCCGGTGTCCGCCCGTCGCTGATTGGTGGGCCATCTGTTACTTATATTTGAAAGGCCAAACGAGATACGCATCTCATGCTCTAACGGAGCGCTCTCAGGCCTTTACAGGACACTCTCATCTCATCCTCTCTCTCGCCTTTTGCCATCCTCTCCATCTCCCCCTGCCGTACCCGCGAGCCCCACGCGCCACGCCTAATCTGTCGAGTCGCCGCCCGACCTTCAGACTCGGGGCAGATGGCGTCTGGCTCACCGTGACTGACCGCATCAGTGAGCGGCGACGGCCCCTCTTCGCCGGAGCGCAGCGCGTCAGTCCACGCCACCCCGCCCCGACAGAGACCATGAAGCTGTATTCGTTCTTCATGAGCTCGTGCGCGTGGCGCGTGCGGGTAGTGCTGCAGGCCAAGGGTGTGGAGCACGAATACGTGGCGGTGAACTTGCTGACACAGGAGCAGCGTGACGCGGCGTTCCTGCGGGTGAACCCGCTCGGCCAGGTGCCCGTTCTCGTGGACGGCGACCTCGTGCTGACGCAGTCGCTGGCGATGCTCGAATACCTGGAGGAGAAGTACCCGACGCCGGCGCTGCTGCCCAGCGAGACGGCGCAGCGCGCCCAGGTCCGCAACATCTGCGAGATGATCAACTCGGGCATGCAGCCGGTGCAGTCGGGCGCCTTCCGCCGGCTGAACGAGATCGGCGGCGAGGGCGCCGGCCTCGCCTGGGGTCGCGAGGCGATCGAGCGCGGCTTCGAGGCGCTGGAGGCCGTGCTGGCCTGCTGCGCCGGCCGCTGCTGCGTCGGCGACCGGCTGAGCCTGGCCGACTGTTGCCTGGTACCGCAGGTGTTCAACGCGCGCCGCCGCTTCGGCGTCGACGTCAGTCGCTTCCCCACCATCAGTCGGCTGCAGGATGCGCTGCTGCAGCGGCCCGAATTCGTTGCCTCCCACCCGGCTCGGATGCCAGACTGCCCGGCCGGCTTCTCGGCGGACGCGCCTGGCCAAGGTCGTGCGGCGGCCACGGCGGCAGCGCAGTGAACGAGAATGAGTGGCGGCGACAGGAACGGCGTGTGCGGTGAAGCCCCCCGCAGCAGCGACGGGGACGAGGCTAGCTGACATGAGTGATGCCCACAGTTGTTGTTGGTGTTTGGAACAGTTGTGACCAGTTGTCCCCATAGTTAGTGTAGTGAACGACGAGATTGGAGGCATGTTGTGTCCGTGGTGTAGCCCTCGGGCCAGCGACTGTGAACGCCGCTGGTGGCCTCTGCCCGCACAGCGCCGCGCCCTGCAGCCAGCCGGGCGTGCGCCACCGGCAGCAATAGGAAGCGTGCGGTGCAGGGATATGGTACATAATCATGCTTCATTCACAAGCTAGTTTGGAAACCCCACAAGTCACTAGGAACTCTGGTGCCTTTACATATCAAAACAATTGACTGCATGAAGAGGCTGTCTGACAAACATGGGAATGAAGCTATGACGCTTTTTTCTGATGCTTGCCGCGTGTAAATGCGCAGGTCTTTACAAAGGCAACGATAGGTACTGCAGTCCAGTTGAAATGGAGCCATAGCCCTGGTGTTTTCCTCTCCAGCAGTTCGAAATTACGATACTACCCCATGCACTGCAGCGCATTTTGCTCAAGATACGTTTCTGCATTTCGGCGTGGTTGTGATCCGGAAAATACGAAAGGCCGAGATATGGCCGATCAGCGGGGCAGTTAGGCCGCTAGTCTGACATCGCCGGTGCCATGACCCTCGCTCTAGCTCCGCCCACACAACGATCATTTCTCGGCATATGGTATAAACGGAGCCACGTCTAGAGACTGATCGGATGGGGCTCCTCCTGACATAAATATGCCCCAAGGGCTCGCGTGGCACCACCTGCTTTAATGGTCGTAGCAGGGATCTGACCACGAATAACGCGTGCAGGAGTGAGCCGACAGCACGAAAACATCCATCATTGCTACGCTTGTCTGAGCTCAGGCTTATGGATTGGATATGTCATGTTTTTTTAGTTATTTGCATTTTCGGCTCAATCATGTTCGGATGTGAAAGAAATCTGTGCTGTGAATCAATTCATATCTTAGATTATTTATGTAATGCAAGGACGTAGATCAAATGAGCTTTCTTAAAGTGCAGAGAAAATTCGTTAGTTCTTGAGCCTTTCCCGGGCTAGCAGCTCGCTCTTATCTCTCACACTAACATGCTTTTCACCACTATTTGTACGCCCTTGCAGCATGCAGTTGCAGTATTGCTGAATTACGGTACTTAGGAATATTTATACGTCAGTCGTTGGAGCGTGAGTGGTTTTCTGTCTTTTCAATCTGAACGGATTTAACATGAAGTGAAATAACGCTGAGCGTAATTGGAAGAAAAAACGAAGCATCAAAGCATCACCATTGCGATGGGTCTCAAAAGCTTGGCGGGATCCATGTCTTTCAGAGCAATAGTTTGGACCAGCATTGATGGCGCAGTTTATCTTATAGGAATTAAACCTATTGCATTTTTTGTGGCCAATAAACGTTCTTCATATTTCAATATTTCCGTGGAAAATATTCAGCTTGCTATCAATAGCACCCACTCATTTCCACGCAATGACTCGAATCACATAAAGTTACGTGCAAGCAGACATATGTGATTCGATTAAACCGTGTACAGTTGAGTACCAAAAGGGAAAGTTCGTGGTATCCCCATTGAAATGGCAGCCAACAGCTACATAGGTCAGATCAACAGCCACGCACTTAACCGGACCGAAAGCAGCGCTCCAAATCATGGCAAAACAATCAACCGAACTCCATTATATTCGTAGCTATGACGGTCTTTCTTTGTAACTTTTCCTGCCAAATATTTGTGTCTATATTGCCATTGCAGCTCAAGGCGACACGAAGTTACACAGCGCTTCACTGTTACCTACATAATTGCAGGTCTCCAGCGTTTGTTTGGAGCCGCTGTATGCACACACGCGAGTCTGTCATCAGTGCGGCTAATGTAGCGGGCAAAATCTTCTTATGCGAATAAAAACGACGCACCAAATGCGAGCAAAGCCCAACTAACCCGATACCTCCGAGAATTGGGTCAATTACCCGCTGCTTAGGCGACCAAGGGAACCTTGAGTTTTACCCGAAAGGGATAATCCGGCTGTGGACTCCTGGCCGAGGTGATTATAAGGACGAAAGCCTTACCAGCCGGTGATCTGACCTTGGATCGTTCGAATCGAGGAAGGGATTATGGGCGTGAATTACGCTTTTGCGACAAATGGTCGCGGTGCCACAGTCACTTCGTGGAGAAGAGCTAGAAAGAGGGAGGATTGTGCGGGGATCGTGGCAGAAGAAATATGTGAGAGAGTGGATCACGCAAGACCAAGACTTCATGCGAGCCTGGTAAGCCTGGTGGAGTGCACCATACTGGTGCACTCCGCCTCCACTTCCAGCATGCCGCACTAGCGAGCACATACAGCTCTTCGCCGTTATTCCCGTCCCTCTTCTTTTCCATTTTCAATCGTCCTGAGCAAAAAGCTTGCCAACTGCAACAGAACTACACGTGCTATGCACTTTTCGGTTATCAGCGCCACGCACAATGAATATGCTTTTAGCAGCCTCCCCACCCCAGGCTGGAACATAATCGCCTCCTGAACGGATGATCCTCTCATGTGATTTCGGCTCGCGCGTGAATCGAACCAGCCGAGCACAGCGCGGGTGTTTACATGATTTAATTCGAATCAACGCCGGGGGCCAGCTTCACACGCGCCAGCGAAGCCGGATGAATACCCATCGCTCGCGTGGGATGCTAAATACAAGATAGCTAAAGACACTACATTCACACAGTGGGCTAGCCTGTATGTGAACTCGTTCAGCCAATTTACACTGACCCTTGGTTAGTGAAATTTGCTGTAACTCTGAATTCGATCATTCAGTTGCTAAATTACCTAACAAACTATTCCAGAGATGCATGGCTTCATCCAACACTCTGTCATCGCATGAGATTGAACGAATACCTAGAAATTATCTTCGCTGACAGCCGTGTCCTGATCATGACCTTCCATAGATCAGTGACGTCACAAGATACATCTAGTTTTTATACCAACAGAACCGCTACTTAATTGCCTATAGCTTTGCAACGTTTGGCGTGGCTACATGGCGTCTTCTTGATATCATTCCGGAAAAAAGCTTTTGCGGGCCAAATAGACCCCTCCCAACCGAGCGTGTGTTAATGCCAATTGGAGCCGCTTATGTTAAGAGAGCAAATGGGAACACCGTCATCGTACCGCTTTACACACATTCAGCGCTTCTTTGCGCGGGCTGTAGCGGCCATTCGGCGGGAAAACGGCAGGAGCGCTCTGAAACAGTGCACGCGATCAAAACCCACCTTCATAAAACCTAGCTTAACTTTAGCGGGTCATGGTACAGTGACGTTAGATCTGCGCCGCCAACAAGCGCATCCGGCGCGACCAATGGGACAGGAGACGTGCGCGACCCGGTCTGCGCCACAAGCGGGCACATCCGGCGCGACCAGTGGGCAAGAGACGCGCGCGACCCGGTCTGCGCCACTAGCGAGCACATCCGGCGCGACCAGTGGGCAAGAGACGTGCGCGACCCGGTCTGTGCCACTAGCGAGCACATCCGGCGCGACCAGTGGGCAAGAGACGCGCGCGACCCGGTCTGCGCCACTAGCGAGCACATCCGGCACGACAAGTGGTGCAGGAGACGTGCGCGACCCGGTCTGCGCCACTAGCGAGCACATCCGGCACGACAAGTGGCGCAGGAGACGTGCGCGACCCGGTTCGCGCCGCTAGCGAGCACATACAGCGCGACCAGCGGGCAAGAGACGTGCGCTACCCGGTCTGCGCCACTAGCGAGCACATACAGCGCGACCAGTGGGCAAGAGACGTGCGCGACCCGGTCTGCGCCACTAGCGAGCACATACAGCGCGACCAGTGGGCAGAAGACGCACGTGACCCGGGACAAATCCACCATTCAGAGGAAGGGCCGGGGACCCAACCGTCGGGCGCGCGCTCGAAACGGGCATCCAAAATGCTCTTGCTTCGCGGCGCCTCGCATTTTCATTGACAACATCCCACACTCGCACATCTTCACATATCCAAAAGTTCGTAGGCGATGTTCTTTATTCATACAATGATTTGTATGCTAGGCATTCGCAGTGCGTGACATTGTTTTTTTGCCTCAAAAGGTGTCAGACCGATCATGCAATGGGTGCTGGTAATTCGACGGCCGTATCAGGTACGGATTGAAAGTTATTTCCGACACTCTGGGAGGGGAGAGTCCTCAGAAAGAGAGAGAGGGGGGGGGGGTGGAGATAGCTAATCATGCGCGTCTCAAGACGGGTCTCTTCTCAGGGCAAAGTCTGCAGATCTATTTGGGTAAGAGCGCCTGGTGCGCACGCATAGGCCTGCTGCTATCTTTTCCCCGTATTAGAAATCCCGAGCCCTGCTCCCTACAACTTCCCTTCGGATCGCCAGCTATGGCATGCCGCGAGGTGGTAACGAGCGATCGCTGATGATGTAAGATGTGAAGAACATCCGTTGAACGACACTCCGTGTTTAAAAATATCTCTCTGGTGTTCAGAACGCTCTCAAAGCAGCGCAATATGGAGTGACGGAATCTGTTATAAGTTTGCTCATCCATCTAGCGATTACTTATTATGGCAACGGTCTGGTGATGAATGAAATGCATGCCGGCAGCTATGTTTCGCACAAACGATGTTTCATCTATGTCTACGGCATCCCGACTGGGAAATAGTGACGCATGATGCTGTCACACGTGTTGCGCAGCTTCTTGGGTTTTATATGGTACTTTTTTTAGATCAGCCTCACCCAGATGTCGGCTCTGGAGGAATCTTCAGGCATAAAGGATAACAAGCTGGTCATTGGCTTATTTACGAAGACGAGTAGGCCGGGGGAAATCCGATAAAGTAAACCACTCCGCCACGATAAATACGCCTCGTTTGTCAGATTGCAAATATACAGAAAGCGTTTCTATGACGGTTAAGTTCAGAAGCGGCAACTGAGCCTCAAAAATGCCAGTTATGAGACGAATGCAATCACAAGGACGTAATGAGGAAATTGATTGCTCTCAAGCTCGTGGAGCCATCAAGTTTCAAGCGACCCGACCATGCATTTCCATACGCCGGCAATTTCGGCGACACGCCTTAGGCGTCAGCAAAGCACAGCAACGAAGAAATAAAAACAAGACGCCAGAAACAAGAATGGATGTGCTAAAGGCCCGCGAGGAAAATGTCGTTGCAATGAGCGATGAGAGCAATTTTGCTATTGATAGTTTGGAAGCACAAGCTGACGCTGAATACTGCAAGACCAACGGAAGTGGCCGCAGGAGTCTGCTACTAGCTGAAGCGGAAGTTGACAAGGGAAGTCATGCCCCATGCGGCCATATCGAGGGCTAGTGAATGCAAGAGGCCTGAAAGAAGTCCGCCCGCTTCGTCTGGAAATGCTTTTAGACGAACACCATGGCAGCAAACACGGCAGCAAAGACGCTTCCGACCAGTGTTGTCAACCGTACATTGTCGGAAATCCACCCCTGGAAAATGCTCGAGACTCGACAAATGTGTTATCGCAAGTAAGAACAATTCACCGTCGGCCCTCAGCTCTGGTGCATCGACCAATCATAGGGCAGCATGAAGGTCAGTGTATCAAAGGATGGCTGAAAAGCTCAGAATAAACGCCATTATCGAGCAAAAACTTGTAAGAGACTGCAGAAAGCGCTCCTGAAGGATTGTCACGAGCTGATGATTCACGTGAACACAGACGGTCGTCACACAGCCGTGGGGGGGGGGGGGGGGGGGGGTACGGCTGGGGAGGGGGTTCGCCTACCTCTACTGCAAACCTAAAGTGAACAGCAGAGGCTGTCCTGATCCCGTTAATTTGCTATTCACGTTGTCGTGGGTCGGCTGGAAAAGAAAGCATTGGCCTTTCAATTTTGTGTCGAATTCTTGCCGTGGAACCCTTCATGCAACTGGACGACTATTGCTCCACTGGATCCGCGCAGTAAGCTGGCAGTGAAGGGTTGTGTGTATGTTTATGCCATTAAAGGCAACAGCGCAGAATACTAAATTAATCTGACGCAATGCATCAGATGGTTTCAATTAGCGTCTGCCAAGACTCGTCCCAAACAGATGGCCTTACTATGCGTTATGCCACCCTGTAGATATTGAGACTGTGCGACTGGAGCTTGTGCGACTAGTCAAAGGTGCAGTCTATTAAATTTACTGCAACGAATCGTTCAGTCAACAAATGTTTGCTGCGCACCAACGGTCAATTTCCCGGAGTGAAGCAGGTGACCTGAAGTAGTCTAAACTCGCACCGTGTGAGCATAGGGTCTGAAATGCGTCAGTCTTGCTTGCATTATTGATTTTTTTGTCAATCATAAAAAATTGTTAGCATTTTTCTCGTGTGCGTTCCCATGCGGTGCAATTAAAAGTGCGTAGGTCTATAACCTCATCGGGCCAAAATACTTTAAAAAATAATAAAAATGCTGCCTTATAAAAGTAGTTTCAAAGCGCCATAGACCAGCTTAACCGACACGAGCACTACAACCACTATGGGGCATTAATCTGACATTCATAGCACGGCCATACGCTTGAACCAATTCAAGGCTCTGCGACTGCTATTTTCAAAGCTATTCGACCATTTAGCTTTTGACCGATTTTTAGGATTTTTGAATCTTTTACATGCCTCGTGATGTCACTGAGCATGTAACACATTGAAACATAGAGCTTGGCTGGGCAAAATGCCCAAAATTACTGCTTGCCATCAGAATATCTTGGATCTCTTGATTAGATATTGATATAGAATTAACGGTTAGCAAGACACCTTAGGTGTGACCGGAGAAAATGTGTAATTCACTCCCATGTCTTCACAAACATGCACTGCGTCGGTTCAAAAGCTTAAGTCCAGCCAATCGGTTGAACCGGTACACTGGCTTTTTCCTTACTATTGCGATGCTGAGGAAAAAAATGTGGGAAAAAATGCTAACAGGGAAACACATCGCAAAACGACTGGCCACAATGGAACATAGCGCAAAAATTCCTTCCTCGGAATAGGCACTTAAGCAACAGCGAATACAATGTGAATCTTAAAGTATAACAATCGCAGCACATTCGCAATCTTCTTCCAAGGCTGAACACACAAACGACAGCTTAGGACTTGGGTTGGGCGGCATTGTTTGGCCTATGCACACTTAAGGAATAGTTCTGTGCTCCTTGTAAGGAACACTGATGCCCTCTGGCAAGTTTGTTTCCAGCATTATTCTCCGTAGGCATCATCGAAGAATTCGAGTAAGCCGCCTGTGTTTGGGGCAGGCCTTAGCACAATAACGCGCGTTGTATGTCGTTTGTCGGACCTGAATTGTGACTGGCTGGAATGCTCATGATGCTTGTGCAATGTTGACCGTGCCTCATGTTCGTGTTCCGGGATTTTTCACCTCGCTTTCGGTTTGGGTCATCGTAAACCTGCGCTTTAGCCGTTTGAGTCTGGCGTGTCCCTTCGCGTAGGACCGCAAGAAGGATTTGATTATTTGGTAACTTGAGTTATGAATTACTGTCAGATTCGTTCTTTAAGGTATTCATTGCCTGTCGTCGGAACATTTTCTGCATTTCACGTGCCGTATTGTTCGTTCCTGGTCAACTAAGCTTTGACTATCTTCAGCATGAAAATTCCCGATCTATAATATCCAAAATCCAGAAACTCGAGGACTTTTTTGCTCATCTCAAATACCCGCAAGTACTTGTTCCCGTAAGATAACTGGAGAATGGTTGTTAGACAAGTGTGAAGGTCAGACGCGAATGAGACATGAAAATTCCCGATCTATAATATCCAAAATCCAGAAACTCGAGGACTTTTTTGCTCATCTCAAATACCCGCAAGTACTTGTTCCCGTAAGATAACTGGAGAATGGTTGTTAGACAAGTGTGAAGGTCAGACGCGAATGAGACATCCGATTAAGGGAACTAGTATGGCGGATGCTAGATTCAGTTACATTGCCAAATGGTGTTAGACCATAGGCTGTTGACCACTCCTGGAGTTGACTGCGGTGGATGGCCAGTATGCGCGGTATCAGGCTATTGCTTTTCCAAGTAGCGGCGAATGATAATACTCCTGCAAATATGCATCTTTGAACAACAGTTTGGAGGCGCGATGTCTTGCCAGCACTGAGCCACGTTATGTTATGAAAAGATGCCATGACTATTTTGCTTCTCCTGGTGGACCCACACTGAATACGCTCCCTACCTCCAGCCAACCCCACCCTATCCATCCTACCGTCTCTCCCGCAGCGGGCTTCTGCGTGCGGCCGGTGCCCTAGCGCCGCCCCTAGCACCGGCCGACGCGAACAGCCCACTTATATGAACAATAAATGCTGAAAGGTGACAGTAACCTTGAAGCACGCTATGCCTAAAAATTTGACAGAAACTGATTTTGAAAAATTAAGTGTTTACAACGTCGAAGTATGTTATCAAGTATTTTTAACCTCTTCGTAAGTTCTATCAACACGGGGTAAAGCATTAAGTGGTGAAGAACCATGCAAACATGTTTTTACCGATCATTCGAAATATTTTAATTGAATCAAGTTTTGGGATCGGCGCCTGGGTCAAGCAGTGCTTGTTGCGTGAGCATTGATCCCACCACCCGATCGTGAAATTCCGAGTCAACGATAAGTCTTGCTGCGAAAGCTTAACGTGCCGCAACGTTCGGAATGGTCCGTCCTGCGTCAGACGTCAGCTTACCTTCAGCAAGCCCCTGCGGCCGTTTGGAGGCGATCCCGGTCAGGGGGAGTATATCTCGTGTTCTGTATATTTGTTCGCCTTAAACACTGACTGCAGTTGCCCTGCATCAACTGAAGTTTACCATGGATCTCTGGCCTCTCGCTGACCCGACCCGACCTGTTGTCGTCCGTTTACACTCCGTTGCTGCAGAACACAAAAGCATGTCCTAGCCAGTGCAGCACAGGGACGCAACCAGCTTGGAACTTCAGGCGTTTGTTCCATCGTGCTTGTCGCTTGTTGCTTGTTCTTCCATCATCATAATGCTAGTCATTTGTTCCATTATGCTGCTGCTATTAGAAGAGAAACTTTCCTCGGTGCCATTCTAGAATAGCATCACGAGATAATGCAAGCTTGCCGTGCCTAGCGACGAGCGCCAGACGCCGTACAGCCGCGGCTTCTGCGAAGTAAACGGCACGAAACCGGCTGCCTGCTTATGGAAACGGGCGTGCTGCATACTTTCTGTGATAGGTCTGTGGACGTGCGCAATCGTATTGGCAAACATAGCCGAATGTGGGCATAAACGTTACAATTGTGCCGTATACCCTTTGATCTAGTGCCGACATTCGATGAAATGTGTGGTTCCCTTACTCGCGTTTGCCCCAAGCTATAAAGTTGCATGCATATACCTGCGTTCACCCAAAGCAATCAGCCTAAACGTTTAATGAATAAATAAACACGCACACGGGCCGCACGCACACAGGGGATTCGGTGTGAAACTGAGCTGGAGCCGGTCGGGAAATTTGAGCTGAATATTCGAGCGAGATGAACCGCACACCGGCGAGCTGAATCGAGCGTAACTCCCAGGTCTAGGGCCACTCCTTATGTATCTAATCTAATGTATCTAATCTCGATGCTTGAAGTGGGGTTAATGGGACAGAACAGAGACGGGTGCTATCACGTGAGCGTGTTTACATTTGATCCGATGCCATCTGCAGAAGGCCGCGGGCTGTAGATCGACGTCAGGTCTGCGGTCGACGGAGTCAAGGCTTACGGTCTGCCGCCACTAACCCGCACCTACCTATCTGCAAACGCCTGCTGTGGCGTGTCAGCTGGAAGTGTCGATTGGGGCAGCCTGCGACGACAGCACAAACACGCCAGACGAGGGGTGGCAGCCGCTGTTTGCGGCAGGTGTCCCAGTCACACTTACTTTCCATGTCGTCCGTCTCGCCGCCCTCGGCGTGCGACTGGCCGGTCCCCATGGCTGGGTCAGGTCACAGTGCCTGAGGGAGCATCAGCCGGTGCCGGGCCCGCGCAGGCTCCTGCAGAATCAGAACGGCCGCCGGTAACAGACGCCTATTTCGGGAAAGTCAAACATAGCTATGCCGACTCGTGCTGGTAAACATGACACACCTGCGGTAAACGAGAGCTCGGCGCGAATGCCGGACCGATTCGTGGACTGTGAATGCATGTTCAGTGTAAACACAGGCGCCAGGTGGACTCGGAAACCCACTAGACGGGTACGGCTGCTTTGCGAATTGGTGCGCCTTCTGCGGCATTTGTCGATTTCGTAAAGGCTGTTAATACCCACCGTATTCAATGGCTATATTGCCGTCAGCGTGAAAATTGCAAATGACTCCAATACTCATACATGAATGACATGAAATAAAATGGTTTCGCACGAGATGCACATTCTATGACAGAGACAAAAAGTCCAAGTAAGCGTTTTTGAGCCCACACCAAGATGATCTTTTGATAAGATTGCATATTTCTCGGCATAACTAGAAAACACATTATTGCTACCGTCACGTACAAAAATGCACTTAGCTCTTTGTACAGAACTGGAGCATGGCACAAAATGACTCCCACTAGTAGCTACCACATGTGTGTGGGACCCATGGCTGCAATGATCGACAACACCGGACATTTTGTACCCCGAGGGAAAGTCAGGTGCCCAAATTTATCTGGAGACCCAATGTTCAAAGGGGTATCCACGCTAGTACTACAGGATGAAAAAGCATATGCCCTACGATTTGCTACAGGGCTGCGATAATGCGCGCATTACACGCCCGGCGCGACTTGGTACTCTCCCTAGTATCACACCTTGCCTGCGTCAATGGTTGACATCTGTTGGTGACGGCTGGTCACTTAACAGTCCTTCCACTATCTGGCATGCGGATATTGGTGCTGAAAACGCATGCCTCTGTACTGGGGTTTTGTTGTGTCGCGGTTGCTTCGTCTTGTCCGCCAGATATGTGTCAGCGTACAGCACTAAAATGTGGATGCGAGGACGAAGACGAAACTCTCTGCATGAAAAGTTTTAGATGACGTCTTCCACCATTTGAACCACCTCATGCGAAAACACTGCTGCAAGGAATTGCACTGATGCTTTCCTCAGAACCAGTTCTACTTTGGTCTTAGAAAAGATTAGAACAGCTGGCAGACGTCGGGGCTGAAGAGCACACCCTTTCCAAAGAATATTAATCAAACAAGCCGACACCTCAGACGTGACCGAAATTGACGCGTATGGCGAAAATGGCGCAATACCGAAAGCTATCTTCAAGGACACACGTCGCACGAACAGCAGTGTCATCACATATGTTTGCTGAGGGCTTTAATGTCAACGTTTAATGTCAACGTAACCCAAGACGTTCGAGACATGAAACCTCAGTGAAGCCCCGCCCGCTAGGAGCGCCCTTCAACTTCTTAGAGGTCGAAGGCGTGCTTGGAGATTCCCAAGTCTTTGCGAGACCCGGCACATGAAGGATTTTCAATCATGGTGCCCTTCGGACACCATATTCACCTGCATCTTCCTGGAATAATATATTCGTAATTGAAATCGCTAAATAATGGCTGGGCATTCGACTGTTTTATTTGCATCCCGCTTTTTTGTCCTTCGTACACGCCCCTGAACAGCAAGTGACAGGCGCTGCGAACATGTAGGCCATTACTAAGTCATTGATGGGCTTGATCGAGAAAGAGCAGACGCAAATTATGGTTTCAGCGGCCTGGCTGGATCCTTCGGGTCCAGCCAGTCTCATCGGTGTGTTTATGTCGTCCTGATACGCAAAAGCCATCCCACCACCCGAGTGGTAGGATAAAGATCACAGGCCGTGCTTGGTTCAGGCTTACACCCCAGCGCTGTTCAATTTAGACACGCGAAATGGCTTTTTGGTCGATCAAAAGACATGCATGTACATATTGGTGTCCAAACGCAGAATTACGCTAGCAGTTATTCTGAGGTTTTGCATTGGGTTGAAATCTGGATGTGTACCGCCTGGCAGTTTTTACCTTCGTTGGACAGTAGAGTCTCGCGGGCCTGCTTAGGTATCTCACATACTAGCCATGGCCAAACAAACAGTAACGTTGCATAGCTCGTGTAAAACTGCAGCAGACTGATGCCATTAGAAGCTGGTGCAGATCATGTTTGCTTGGTCAAACCGGGCCAAGGGTGTAAACATAGTAAATATAGTTTTCTCTTCTGCTATCAAAAGCGTGTTCTCTGAGAACGAAGAAAAACGATGCTGTGTAGCCGCTAATACACTGAGTCATACAACCAGAGTGGCCCATCAGTGGAGAGATGACCTGCCACAAATTAAGTGCTGCCACGAGGCCCCTGAGGGTCCCATGGCCACTGAGGTTTTCGCCACCCTGACCTCCTCTACGTCACCACGCCGTCTCTCCGGACGAGGGACTCCCCTGAAGACCTCTCAACGAACCCGAGACGGATCTGGTGAGTTACCCACCCCAGCACGTGCATTAGCAGCCGTCGGCGCTTCCACCTACCTGTTGCCTTCGCCGTGCCGTTGGAAGTTCGTGCCGCGCGGCGCCCCCGACGCTCCGCCGACGACTGCCGACGCCGACGCGACGCCGCCGACGGCCGCGTCCGACGCCGCCCGATGCGCCGCGCCGGCGTGGCACACGAGCTACCATCGGTCACTCACGGGGGCACGCCATCGCCATCGGTCACACAGCGTGGAAAGGCGGGGACGCACGGGATCACCACCAGTCGCGCGGTGTGGTGAGGCATGGGTGCGCGTCACACCATCTGTCGCCGCGCAGTGTAGAAAACATGGCTGCACGTCATCGCCGTCTGTCATCCGGCGTGGGGAGCGCATGCACGCTGCCACTACCGGTCGACAGCCACAACGGAACTCGTAACGTAGGAACTAGCAGCAATGGTCACGAGTTCCAGAGCGCGCGCGTTGTTTACTGCTCCTTCGGAGCATGTCTGGAGACTGGTGGAGCAGGCGATCATCTGCAGACTGGTAGAGCAGGCGATCGTCTGCAGATTGGTGGAGCAGGCGATCGTCTGCAGACTGGTAGAGCAGGCAATCGTATGCGGTACGGTATTGTATAAGACTGTTTGAAACGAAAAGGACGGTATGCGATTTTGCATGGTAATAACATGCAGCTGTATTCGGCCACAGAAACACTACTAAAATTAGCATTACAAAAGCGATCAGCTGGCGGGACTACAGGTGAGACAGGCCCTTTGAGCCACTCGAGTTGTGGCGTTTAGGTCAGCACTAGGTCGATAATTGACCAGCTCGAAAAACAGCATGTACGCTTCGCAACTGTTGGCGCGGCGCCTACGGATGGGCTGGACCCTGGACTCCCTCTGCTCGTACCCCTCTCCCAAAAACGATATTTCCGGTGGGCTGTGTGGTGGTCCGAATGCGCCACGCAAGAATGGTTAATCACGCGATACAGGTTATACTTGAGTGCCCCCAATACGACAGAGTATGGTGACAGGTCCAGACCACTGACGGAGAAGTCCAAGCTGTGGCATACAGCTTGCCTCCGTTTCGATCCTGCTGCAGCGAGAACCAGTCCGGGTGCACTAAAAGGATGCGCGTAAACCCCTCTGTGAGGAAGTTCTTAGAACAGTTATGACGCTTCTCGCACGGGAGCACGTCGGCTTTTTATCTCCGTGAAGCGCTTCTTCCCTGGTGAGAAGGTCAAATCAGTCCTGCAGGCGTAACTGGCTCGTTATGGATGGGATCGGCAGGCGCAAGTCCCAGAGCGGGTCGTACGTCACGGACCCGTGGCCACACACCGTGCACCGCAGCGTAGACTTGAGTTGTCCTAGAGACAAGTCAACGGACATGGAGTTTTTAGGAACAAGAAACGCGGAAGTGTCCCCAGCTGCTTCTGGGCTTTGATTATCCGCAACGCCGTCGTAGTCCGCTCCGATTATAAACACCGGAAGTAGACTTATTCGTTTAACTGGGACTGCACTACTTGCGTAATCTGTGCTGATAAGCCTGGCATGCTGTGTTTAGCACGTGTGCTATTCCTTGTTGACTCTGCATCCACGTTCCCTGTGAGCCCAAAGCTAGGCGCGCAATCCTTCGGGAGAAAATTTAGAAGAGCAGAGCACATTGAAGGATTGCATCACGCACAGCACAGGAGCTAATATAAGGCAGAGCTGAAGCGCTTTCTTGCATTTAAATCGCGCTAACGCGGCACGGCCCAGACCTGTATCCGCCCCCGTGCAATGTCAATGCCAGTACGTGGAGCTCATTCACACGCTCGTCTACCGCGGGAGAGGAGGAGGGGGGGGGGGGGGGGGGGGCAGCAGGCGACCACATTGCGTTTGGTCTGTTACCCGACTGAATGCTACAGCAATGTTGCAGAGCGGGCGTGAGCAGTCCCCGAGAGCGATGAGCGTCTTTCTCAGCGTCACATCGGCTCGTGCAATCAGCGGTTGAATGAACCCAGCCCAGCTCCGCCTGTGCGCTGATGAGACGAGACTGGGACGTTTGAGCCTGCGTGGTTCTCTCGCTGCAGAACGCGCGCTGTTCCAGGTGGAGATTCGCCACCTAGGCAGATCTGCTGCACGTTGTGGAAGGAAAATAACTGTCTGCAATGGAGACATGCCCTGCTTACAGGACATTCTGTTTTGCAGGCTATGTGGTCCGATGTCGGACAGTTACTGCAGCACCACGTTGCGAGATGGGATGTTCGACAGACTACCTTTAGTTTGGTGGGGCACCTGACGCACGTTTTTTTTACTAAAAAAAAGGAAGCCGACGATCTTGTGAAAAATATCGTGAGTCAGTGATCTGTTCGTGCTGAGCAGAAAAAGAATAATGGAAAATATTCCGGGTCCAAACAAAACTCAGTTTGCGTCACTAAGCCAAATATTTGCCAACCAAGGGTGCAATAAGGCCTGTGTCCTCACCAAGTGACAAAGAAAGGATCAAGCGGTAAACTACTGGGAAACCCTGCGTACTTTGTGTCAGATATGGTTCCCTGCCATCAAAATATCGTAAAGTCATCGTAGCTTTTTATTTGACAGCTTTATTGCAACATAAGCTATACATGACCCAGTGATGGGACACTCCTTGCAAATGCATGTGGATAAGCTTAACGTTCATTTTCTCCGGAAGAACCACCTGTCAGTGTAGTCCCAAAACATGGCCGACGATAGCGTTCCTGGCAAGGAACTCATCTGAGAGTGGGATCACGTCCTTCCCTCTGGTGCTATGGGGTAGTATAAGGTGACAAATGAGCTAACCACGCTGCGCGAAAATGTACTCCGAATAACATTTGCTCATTGTCACGACAGATAAGTCACTGAGAAGTGCATACACATCCTGCCATAGCCACAACCATGTTGTCTGAACAAAAGCCGAGAGACACGAAGAAGGTGGCAAATGATTTACGGTTTCTGGTCAATAACTAAGTCTATGTCCAAACGAAGGGGCAAGGACGGATCCGAGGAAATACAAACCGGACGATGTCCCACCCCAGAGATGCACATTGGACAAAATAATGGCCGCTTCCGATGGTTGTTTCGAAATCCAGACAATTTTCATATTTTGCTCCTCCAAGCCGGGGTTACCCCAGGGAGGCGTTCTGGATCCGCTCTCACGAAGGAAGATACAAGCCCTTGCTTTTCGACCGGCCTCTAAGCCCGACGTCAGACTGAGTAATAAACACACAGCTGCCGTGCGCTGGGCGACACCGGCCCTACGCCTGCATGCTCGGAACTTACGGCTGAGCGTAACCACGACCCAGTACACCAGGCGGCGGCCTGCAGACTTCGGCACGAGTGTTGCCCTGCCCGCATGGTGCGAGCGTTGCCGCGCTGGGTTGCTATGACGCAGCAGTGGACACAGCCGTCGGGTTGGAGTCCCTTTGTATCAGCCGATCGATACACAAAACATCCATTTGTCCATTCGCCAGCTCCTTGGTGGCGTCCTGAGCCTGTGACAACGTTTCATGGTTGCAGACGATTGGTGGTGCAGTGGCGGGACAGACGTCGCGTGCTTGCTCCATGTAAAGAACAGTCAAGGCACTTGATGGTGCGGTGTCAGGGACAGAAGTCGTGTGCTCGCCCCATATATAGCACAGCCACAGCACAACAGCATAATCTATCCGTCGAGCAATCCAGTCCAAACTACCGCCAGATGCTCGACTGAAAAACAGATACTGATGGTAGATCGATGGCCTTAAGCCCTAATGACACTGACCTGTTTGCTGTTGGAGACTCGTAGGCTGGTAGATGGGCGAAAAGAGGAAGGATGTGAATTTTCGGCGTTCGCAATCATCAGGTGGGTAGAGAGAGAGAGAGAGAGAGAGAGAGAGAGAGAGAGAGAGAGAGAGAGAGAGAGAGAGAGAGGAGAGAGAGAGAGAGAGAGAGCGAGAGATAGAGAGAGAGAGAGAGAGAGGGAGAGAGAGAGAGAGAGAGAGGAGAGAGAGAGAGAGAGAGAGAGAAGAGAAGAGAGGAGAGAGAGGAGAGAGAGAGAGAGAGAGAGAGAGAGAGAGAAGAGTAGAAGAGAGAGAGGAGAGAGAGAGAGAGAGAGGAGAGAGAGAGAGAGAGAAGAGAGAGAGATCTCAGATCGCAGAGAGATCGTAGGAGAGGAGCAGATCGATGGAAGAAGGAGCGACGGGCTCGCTCTCTTCTCATAGGAGAGAGCAGAGCGAGCGAGAGAGAGAGAATAGGAGAGGAGAGAGAGATCTCATGAAGAGGAGAGAGAGAGAGAGGGTCCCTCTCTCTCGAGAGCTAAAATCTGCGAGGGGATCGGCGTGCTGAAGAAGAGACTTCGAGAGCGAGATCTTCCTCTGCTCAGACGAGGTACGAGTGCTCTGCCTGGGGGGGGGGGGTGGAAGAATAGAGGAGGTTAAAAGGAGACCTCATATCTATCCACCCCTTGCTACTAAGTGGGCAAATCAACCTACAAGATCGGTACCTACCGTGTACAACATAAAGGAGTGTTTTACAACAAACATTTCACTCGCCACCTAGTTACAACTTGCTCAGTGTCAGTATTTTCAAAGGATCCATCAGGAACTAACCCAGTGGGTGCAGATGCAAGCTTACAAGCATATGAGTGAGTTCCAAATGTCTTCACCATTCAGAGACCTCACAATCCTTGCCGAGACCCGATTTGGTGTCCGGCCGATCCGCACTGCCATATGACGCTGGCACGGCAACATCTGATAGCGTCGCTCAGGTGGTAAACACTTCAGAATGCGTAATCTGCTCAGGAGGATTACCCTCGGCTTGTTATGAGACTACTTGATTGCGAACAAGTCTTGTGATCGTGCGGGGCCCCGGTCTGATGCCGCGCCACGACGCGGAGACTGACGGGAATTCGGCTCGTGTCCGTGCAGTGGCACACAAACAAGAGCACTGCTTTCCACCTCCCGGCTTACTGTCCTCTGAAGATGCCATTACGCGCCACGGTGCCGGTGCTCTCCCGCCGCAGCTGGCAGTAGGCCGGCGTCGTGCTGGCGCGGCGCACGAGGCTCACTTCCCAGTGCTCGTAACTGCGTCCGTTGCAGCTCTCGGTCGCCGCGAAACCGACCCACGCATCGGACGCCTGCTCGTCTTAGACTGAGGACTGAGGACTGAGGACTGAGGACTGAGGCGCTGTATGAGGACTGCAATGCTGCAACAGAGAACAACTTTTGATGAGTGCTCTTCATTTCATCTTCCTCGCCATCAGCGTAGAGCTCAGTACGGTTGCGTCCCGTCTAAATAGCCTCTTTACACTGGCTTCCTCTCAGAAATGTTGCCGGACGTACCACAGCTATGAAAGTTCCGCAATCACAGGCGGTTCAGAGAGCCCATTCACATCTGGCACAGACGAGATTATCAAACAAACCGGTGGTGATGAATGGCTCTTCAATGTCCTACCAGAGCGAACGCACTTCGTACTTTAGCCGGCTTTGTTTTCTTGGTTTCGTCCATCTTAAAAGAACCTTTGCGATCAACATCCTAAGCGAGTATCTTACACTCGGGATGCTGATAAACGGGCCTTTAGTGGTCAGTTATCAACAAGTCCCCCTTACCCAGAATATTTTTCATTAAATTAATATAGGATCTCATTCGACACATGCATTGCATCTAATGCGCAGCCTCCTCCGCACCGTCAATTCTGCTCCTCAATGCAGCTGCATTGCTCTGTTGTGCTGGTCGGTATGCTTTAGATGATAGGTTCGTACATTCCACGGCGCTCCTTACCTTCGTCTCGGCTGCTCGCTATCCGGATTCCTTGAATAGCCCAAGCCCCTGTCTAGGGCTCATTAACGTCTTCAACGTCAACGCCACCGACATATTCCTGCGGAAGTTTTGCACTGTACTTTCTATTAGCTTTGTTTGCGACATTCGGAAATAGGAATGCTATTACCACAACTTTCACGCGAGGTCAGCTTCGCCTGCACAGCATACCCGAAGCAGTACGTGGCTGGCCGATCAATAACTACTTTGCACGCTCGGCCAGCGCGTTGCAGCACTTGCAACTGCAATTCAAAATGCGCAACAGTTTCGTATGAGTCCCAGGCCGTCCCTCACTGGCTTGTTCATTTACCTGACGGGCCCACAAGCGTTGCCGTCAGCTGTACTCTAATGAAAACGAGTGATAATTAGCTTCTATTCTTCTACCAGTAATCGGGTGCGTGCGCGCAATTTTATACCACACACCGTGTTTTGAGAAGCCGTTGCAATATCATATCACACAAATCACACGCTGGGCTCACAAATACTGGAAGCTCACATGTCACTAAATTATTCAGGAGCCACATACCCGTCTCATGGCCTGACACACCCTCACCTCCCCGCTGCTAGCGTGGGCCGCACGCATTGGCGTGACAGTTGGGTTCCAACCAACCGGAGGCCCGCTCCGGTCAAGCCGGGGCCAACTTGCGGGACAAGGCAGCGGCGGGCTTTGATTAACTCCCCTACAACATCACAATATTAACATCCAACACGCTATGGAAACAGCAAATTCAACGCACCTTTTTGCTGCATGTTCCGTCAGGCATGTGAAGCTCTTCCAAGCAGTTTTCTTCGAGCATGTCTGTCTGGCAGAGGCGTTCCTCAAAGACAGCAAAAACGTGACCTGCAAAAACGTGCCTTCTTGATCAAATATCACAGATCAGACTTATGCGTTCTCCAAAGTAACGTGGGTATATGTTGTAGATAATGGGTGGTACCACTATGCGGCAATTCAAACCTTTCTCCAAGGCACCAGGCGTGATGTCGGAAGGGGCTTTTACCCCCTCGAGCGGTGGCAGCTGGCCAACTGATCAAAGCTGAGAGGGGGTAGCAGCCTTCTCGGGCTATTTGGTTTTTTTCGGACTCGGCACCAAAGCCGCCCCTATGCCTGATAGGATAGATAGCTAGCAATAGCCCTCCCGTCTAAGGACCTGATCTGACCTGGCATGAGGCCAATCTGAGTGGCGTCCGTGTCCCGTGCCTAAGGCCGGCCACAAGACCACCACAGATACAGCGGGCAGGATGCGTGACAACGACGAGAGCCGTGGATGTATCCCGTGCTCTGGATCCAGCCGTGGATGTATGCGGTGCTCCGGATCTAGCCGTGGATGCATCCGATGCTCTGGATCCAGCCGGGGATGCATCCAGTGCCCTGGATCCAGCCGTGGATGCATCCAGTGCTCTGAACCCAGCCGTGGATGCACCGAAACTCTAGTCAGGACGTACAACTGTCCCGTTACTGGAACGATGACAAAGCGTTTTAGTGGCCTCATTCTAATCTAGCATCGGTTGTAGGTCGGAGATTCATCCCACCAAATAGGCAACTACATGCTACTTGATGTATCTGCTGACTTGACGTCCAGCAATTGTAACCAAGCGCGCTTTTATATAGGTCGCTACTGACTGAGCGTCGCTTTCATATCTGTTGGAGCTGTGGTGGTTATTACACGATTCTGAACAGATCAGTTGATCAACTATCAGTGCACTGCCATCCCAGTTCGCCTTTTTCACACATTTTCCATATCATCCGGCCAAATCTGCGCATGATAATATCGTGAGCTGAACAAGAATTGCAATAAGAGTGTATGACATATACTATAAGCATACATACACACACAACACACACACACACACACACACACACACACACACACACACACACACACACACACACACACACACACAAACACACTAACACACACACACACACACACACAACACACTAACACACACACACACACACATACATATATATATATATATATATATATATATATATATATATATATATATATATATATATATATATATATATATATATATATATATATATGCTCACCCCACGGTGCCCACCCTTCCTGCCAGGGTGAGAGGCACGTGACACCATATGGCCTCAGCAGCTGAGTGCGTCGTAAAGCCCCAACGACGCCGATGGCAACAATGTGTTGCTCATAACAACATGACAGTCCATCCTTATTTGATGACCGACGATGTAAACTATGCACACCATTTAGAAAGTTGCATATAATCGGAATGTGACTTAGAATATCATGATCTAAACTCCTATATCAACCCAAGATAGTGTAGTATATCAAGCATACCATTTTTGAATCCATGTTTTCTTTGCTGAATCAACAGACCGGCCTCTAGTCCGCTTAAATCCGTTTGAGAAGGTCAGTTTTCCATTCAAATGCAATGCTTACGCTTGTCCATTGAACATTTCCCATCCACTAGACCGGTGCACAAAACGCGGCTGGTTGCAATCAGCGAAGACCTCCTCACCCTGCTCTATACGCTCTGCTCCCGCCCGAAGCCCGCCGTGTCATTGATCTGGGGGGGGGGGGGGGGGGGGTCAGCGACAGGAGCCCCAGTGTCATGCTGCCAATCAACTGTGGCGCACGCAAATGTCGCGGTGCCGCATGTTCGACACGCAAGCACTGAACAGCGTCCGCCGCTGGCTGAAGAAAGATGTCATTAACGATTAATGTGATTGCTAGCAATTTTCCTACTGACAGTGTCATTAAGAAGCGTAAACATCGAGGGTAATGTATTCATTAGCATGGCTAATGGGGCCTTGAGAATCATCGCAAGACAAATTCGTTTTTCCTTTTACCGTCAGAAATTACGAGCATGCATCGTGTGGAAAGGTCCGCTGTGGCGACTAGCTTTGTGTTGAATGCCCGGCAATCGCTAAATGCTAACGCTTCTAATAAATGCCCGGTAATCCCTTAAAGCTAACACTTCTAATGAATGATGATCGCGTTTGGGAGCTGCAGCTTAACATTGACAGGTGACGAATGGGCAATGGCTATCAGTCACGCTGACCTCGACCCCAGCCAAGTGCGGGGTACAAGTCGCACATGTCACAGCGTGCCTAGCGATCCACGTCATCGACGTCTCAGCGAAATCCCTCCAGTCTTTTACACCAATGGACAGTACATCAATGGGTTGGCTGAGCACCCATTGACCAACGCGGCAATCAGTGCTCCGAATAGGCAATGCCGGTCGACATGGGAAATGACCGATGCCCATTCGCTGCCTCGTCCTGACTGACCGCAACAGCGCCGAAGGTCCGCGTGCGGCACACTGTCCGTCCGCGCCTCCGCCTAAATGCTCGTGGAATCGATTGTGACTCATGTCGAAGCGCCGTTTGGTATGGATCAAACAGGGGGTCGCCGCTGGACGGCCTGGCTCTGGTGGGGGGCAGGGGGCGGGGGCATCAACGTCGGGGCAGTCGCCGCCGGACGCGGCCGGGGGCCGGGCGTGTGTCGCAGACATCGGGCCCCGAGGCGTCCGGGCCGTGAACTCTGACCCTGCCCGACCGCCACGTGCGCCCCGGGTCGTCTGGCAGAGGTCAAGGTGAGCCAGCTTCGACCGGGACCTCGACGAGAGCTGAACGTTTTACGCTTCGGGCAGACAATGATCGCTTGTCACCGGCCAGAGTACACAGGGCAGTGGTCTAACTGTAGCGCACTGTGCGATGTCCCATTATTTCTACTTTGCGCCTGTCAGACGACATTACCTCATGTTTTCCCTGGACTCTTATATTATCCTGTACTGGACTATTTAGCGCCTTATGCAAGCCCGGACTAATTGCAGTTGTGCGTAGGAGCTCATTAAAAGCCTATGGACTTCGCGTGCTTACCAATGAACACAGTTCGTCAAAAGTGTCGGCGCCTGCCATTTGATTTCAGATAGCAAGAGTTTCGGTTTGACTGCAGTTACACTGGGGCCAATGTAGTACGTCCGCCCTGGCTTGGTCCGCTTGCAGTTCGTCCGCCCTGGCTTGGTCCGCTTACAGTACGTCCGCCCTGGCTGCCGCTCCCAGTAGCTTCCAGAGAGCGGCAGCGGCGGTCGGGCCGGCCACTCGCTGCCGCATTAGCGGGATTCGCCAGCTCACCAACCAAGCGCTGCCGGCTCTGCGGCCCGCGTGACGCGTTTCGCCGGGCCGCTCGAGGCACGACATGGTATTGGGCCGGCCTGGAACGCTAGGATTTTACCAAATGGCGTGTCTGAGGGCTCCATGCTAATTATGACCCATGTCATCACGTGCGCCATGCACGGCGCACGTGATGACATTTTCTAAAGATGGTCTGCGCACAAAAGTTCGGCGCAAAAAGACTAATGGGACATTATTTCATCGGGCAAAAGTTGGTATGGAGAAAGCTTTGCCCCGCCTGACGTGGCGCTCACCTCTGGAGGCAGTTGTAGCGCGTTTGCCCGGAGCTGGCCGAGTTGTGGTGACGGCGGCTAAGTGGACACCCCCGGCAGTGACACGAACAGGGAAACTATCGTCCAAATTAAATCACCTCTGGTACTTCTGAGCAACGGCCTCGCCGCATGTGAGGCTAACGGCGCTGCATGCGTGCTATTACCCACTTACCGCGGAACAACTGCAAGGCCACAGGGAGCCGGACCACAGCCACTCAGTCCGGTGGTAGACCAGTGCGTACCACGGCTTACTAACAGATGGAACCGGACCACAGACACTCAATCCGGTGATAATCAGAGCAGCGCGTACCACGGCTTACTGATAGATGGGACCGGAACACAGACACTCAGTCCGGTGGTAATCAGACCAGTGCGTACCACGGCTTACTGATAGATGGGACCGGAACACAGACACTCAATCCGGTGATAATCAGACCAGTGCGTACCACGGCTTACTGATAGATGGGACCGGAACACAGACACTCAATCCGGTGATAATCAGACCAGTGCGTACCACGGCTTACTGATAGATGGGACCGGAACACAGACACTCAATCCGGTGATAATCAGACCAGTGCGTACCACGGCTTACTGAATAGATGGGACCGGAACACAGACACTCAATCCGGTGATAATCAGACCAGTGCGTACCACGGCTTACTGATAGATGGGACCGGAACACAGACACTCAATCCGGTGATAATCAGACCAGTGCGTACCACGGCTTACTGATAGATGGGACCGGAACACAGACACTCAGTCCGGTGATAATCAGACCAGTGCGTACCACGGCTTACTAACAGATGGAACCGGACCACAGACACTCAATCCGGTGATAATCAGAGCAGCGCGTACCACGGCTTACTGATAGATGGGACCGGAACACAGACACTCAGTCCGGTGATAATCAGACCAGCGCGTACCACGGCTTACTAACAGATGGAACCGGACCGCAGACACTCAGTCCGGTGATAATCAGACCAGTACGTACCACGGCTTACTGGCAGATGGGACCGGAACACCGACACTCAGTCCGGTGATAATCAGACCAGTGCGTACCACGGCTTACTGGCAGATGGGGCCGGAACACGGACACTCAGTCCGGTGATAATCAGACCAGTGCGTACCACGGCTTACTGGCAGATGGGACCGGAACACCGACACTCAGTCCGGTGATAATCAGACCAGTGCGTACCACGGCTTACTGACAGATGGAACCGGACCACAGACACTCAATCCGGTGATAACCAGACCAGTGCGTACCACGGCTTACTGATAGATGGGACCGGAACACAGACACTCAATCCGGTGATAATCAGACCAGTGCGTACCACGGCTGACTGACAGATGGAACCGGACCACAGACACTCAATCCGGTGATAATCAGACCAGTGCGTACCACGGCTTACTGATAGATGGGACCGGAACACAGACACTCAGTCCGGTGGTAATCAGACCAGTACGTACCACGGCTTACTGACAGATGGGACAGGAACACCGACACTCAGTCTGGTGGTAATCAGGCCAGTACGTACCACAACTCACTAAATGCCTACAGAAGATAATCAACCCGCACAATGGATACGCAGCTGCATAACAGAAGATAGTGGGCGCAATCGCTGGTTACTGCAACATGACTGCGCCAATCCAAACGCCACTAAAGCAATCTATCACTCAATCCGGGAGTACTGGATGCACACCGCAAGTAACCAAGTATATCCCGCAGGTAACCAGGTATATCACTTAGGTAACCAGGTATATCCCGCAAGTAACCAAGCATATCCCGCAAATAACCGGGTGTATCCCGCAAGTAACCAGGTATATCCCGCAAGTAACCAAGTAGATCCCGCAGGTAACCAGGTATATCCCGCAAGTAGCTAAGTATGTCCTGCAGGTAACCAGGCATATTCTGCAGATAACCAGGTGTGTTCCGCAGGTAACCAGATACGTTCCGCAGGTGACCAGGTATATCCCGCAGGTAACTGGACTTGAGCGGCAAAGCGCGGGGCACAGAAAAAGCTAATATGGCGTCGAGCGGAGTCGAGCAGGAGCCAGGCGGTGCCGTTACTGGAGCAGATCAGAGCGGCACTGAACAGAGCCAGAGCGGCGCTGAACAGAACCAGAGCGGCGCTGCGCAGAACCAGAGTGGCGCTGGACAGAGTCAGAGCGGTGCTGGACAGAACCATACTGCTGCTGGACAAAATCAGACTGCTGCTGGAGCGGATCAGAGCATCACTGAACAGAACCAGAGCGGTGCTGGACAGAGTCAGACTGCTGCTGGAGCGGATCAGAGCAGCACTGAACGGAACCAGAGCGGCGCCGAACAGAACCAGAGCGGCGCTGGACAGAACCAGAGCGGCGCTGAACAGAATCAGAGCGGCGCTGAACAGAACCAGACTGCTGCTGGACAGAACCAGACTGCTGCTAGACAAAATCAGATTGCTCCCGGAGCGGATCAGAGCGGCGCTAGACAGAACCAGAGTGCTGCTGGACAGAATCAGACCACTGCTGGACCGGATCAAAAGAGTGCTGGACAGAATCAGGGAGGCGCTGAATCGGACCGGAGTAGTGCTAAGTCGCATGAAAGCAGTGTTGAGCATAGTCAGAACGGTGCTAGACTGGATCATAGAAAGGCTGTGTCGGATCAAAGCAGTGTTGAACATAGTCAGAGCGGTTCTGGACCGGATCAGAAAAGAGCTATGTTGGATCAAAGCAGTGCTGAACGCAACCGGAGCGGTGCTGGACCGGATCAGAGTAGTGCTGAACTCGATCAAAGCGATGCTGAATGCGATCAGAGCGGTACTGGCCCGGATCAGAGCGGGGCTGTACTCGATGAAGGCAATGCTGAGCACGAGCGGAATGGTGCTGAATCAGCTCAGACTCATACCGAACCGGATCAAAACAGTGCTGGAAGGAATCAGAGCTGTGCTGGAAAGGACCAGGCGAGTGCCGGGTTAAATCAGAGCAGTGCCGGGGAGAGTCATGCCTTTGGTGAAGAGGATCAAACCAGTGGTGCACCGAATCAAACTAGCGCTGTAACGCCTCGAACAAGTGGTGGACCAGGTCAGGCTGATAGTGAGCTCGATGAGCACGACCCCTCACCGGCTAAGACCAGTCCTGGACTGGATGCTGTACCGAGCCTGACTGGCGTCGTTACCGGCGAAACTAGTGCTGTTGAGCAGCACATCAGCGCCGAACCAGATAGCAGTGGTGCTAAACAGGATCAGACCACCGCTGGACCACATCAGACTAACGCTGAACTGGATCAGACCGATGCTGGATCAGCTCAAACCGATGCTGGGTCGGAGCGAGTCGGTGCCGTACCAGGTAAGACGTGTTATGCACCGGATCTTGTCAGCCCTCGAACGGATCAAACCGGGCTTGAGCTGGATCAGAGTAGTGATGGTCCAGATCAAAACCGTGCTGGAATGGAACAGACCAGTGCGGGAGCAGAAGAGAATGGTGATGCATCGCGTCCACCCTGTTCTGAGCTGGATCTGAGCCATGCTGAGCTGTGTCTGTCCCACAACGAGCTGTGGCCGAGCCAGACTAGGCTGGACCTGAGCCACGCCGAGCTGGACCTGAGCCACACCGAGAAGGACCTGAGCCACACCGAGCTGGACCTGCGCCACACCGAGTTGGACCTGAGCCACACCGGGCTAGACCTGAGTCACACCAAGCTGGACCTGAGCCACGCCGAGCTGGACTTGAGCCACACCGAGCTGGACCTGAGCCACACCGAGCTGGAAGCACTTCCTCAGTCGTTGCTCAGCTCAACGACCGTAGTCACGGTGAGGGAGATTACGGCGTGTTTTCTGTCTGCGTTTAGACTAAAGCACACCATGCCACAGTCTGTCAGAATTAGAGGAGCAGACGGGCCTCTCAGGACGCATGAGGATTATCAGGACAAACGGCTACCAACAGTGTGTGGCGCACGGTAAGCCGCTCACTGATAGGGACGGAACGATGGGAAGACAGGGAGCGGGGGAGTGTGTGGTGGCCTTTTATGGGGTGCCAGCGACTGCAGAGGTCATTTTAGCGCCCAGGGGACAGATTTAACCTGGGCCCAGATCCGGACCCCTCACGTGGAAGCCGAAGGCGATAACACTCGCCCATAACGCCCCCCGGGGAAAGGGAAACATTCCGATGAATGTATGTTGACAACGCAGATGCTCGTTTAAAAATGCATTTTATTTAAACATCGGTACAATTAGCGAATCACGTACATATATCCAAATCTTTCAACTTGGGCCCGTCGATTCTAAGATGCTGCTGTCGGAGCATGTCCCCCAGAACGGGGGACAGGAATGTTCCTGCAGTCGGATGCCAAGGTAACATACATTACAGACGGCTTGGTGGCATGCTATTCTGCAAAAGTCTGACTTTTCCTCGCATAAACTAAAAAGAAAGAAAGCAATGACAGGGTTGTAAAAAATCGTACATTTCCTGCGCAGCTTCCTGTTGAAAGGAAAACTGAATCGATTGAAAAATGAGAAAATTTAATTACTTTTCTAAGACAATGAAAGGTTTCGCATAAAAAATATATATAGTTATATGTTTATTATGTAAAATTAATAAAACACCCCCAATGTATATAGAAAGAGAGAGACGGAGAGAGAGAGAGAGAGAGAGAGAGGAGAGAGAGAGGAGAGAAGAGAGAGAGAGAGAGAGAGAGAGAGAGAAGAGATAGAGAGAGAGAGATGAGAGGAGAGAAGAGAGAGAGAGAGAGAGAGAGAGAGAGAAGAGAGAGAGAGATAGAGAGAGAGGAAGAGAGATAGAGAGAGAGAGAGAGAGAGAGGAGAGAGAGAGAGAGAGAGAGAGAGAGAGAGAGAGAGAGAGAGAGAGAGAGAGAGAGAGAGAGAGAGAGAGAGAGAGAGAGAGAGAGAGAGAGAGAGAGAGAGAGAGAGAGAGAGAGAGAGAGAGAGAGAGAGAGAGAGAGAGAGAGAGAGAGGAGAGGAGAGAGAGAGAGAGAGAGAAGAGAGAGAGAGAGAGAGAGAGAGAGAGAGAGAGAGAGAGAGAGAGAGAGAGAGAGAGAGAGAGAGAGAGAGAGAGAGAGAGAGAGAGATGCATTATCTTGACTGACGCCGACTGATGATTGTGCAATGGGCATACAACTGCAAGTCACATGTGGAGGCTGGTAGCTGTTCAAAAAGAACATGGGCACTGCGACAAAATGCCGCCAGGTGCTCGTCTGCATGCGAAGTTGTCCTTCACAGCAAAATGGCACTTATAGGAGTTCTGTCCCTAAATGCTGCTTTCAGAAATTTCGCGAGATTTCACCGCCTTACCCTTAACGTATGTATTTGCTTGCTGCCCATTGACAACGATTTGCAAATCATCAAACTAATTTAATTTTAAATCTAACTTTTGCCGTTCTTATATGACTCACCTGAAGCCATCCCTCGTTTTCAAACCATTGCTGACCTGGATACACTCCTTTTTTGCAGTCGTCTTTGACATATCGCGTTTTAGAGTTTTGTCACATTTGCGCCCCACAGTTGAACATTACGACACATTATGATCTCGTAATTGTATTTCTCCGAGTCGTCAGGCTCAGCACCGTATTGTGCATTCGTGCCAACACGATGACGTAAGCCGCAAACCTCGGAGCAGCACACAATTGTTTAGTGCAGCCAAGAGAAAAAGCGCATCTTCGTTCGGACCCCCTTGCATATATAGTCATCGTCAGTTCCGTACTCTGACACAGTGCATTCGTTATGGAATGTTTTGGCTAGTTTTTTAAATAATTTCAAAAGGAGCGAAGACATGTGCTGCTGCAACACTTACCATTCCCTCGGTGGTACATTTCAGCGTCTGTTTCTCTCAGGCAACCGCCTCCAGTCCATTCCCAGCAACCTAGCGGCCTCCCTCGAGCATCTGGTCTACCTGGACCTGCGGAACAACCAGCTGGCGGCGGTGCCGGAGGTCGTGCCTGAGCTCCTCCGGCTGGAGGTGCTGCTGCTGCAGGACAACCGGATAGCGACGCTCCCCGTACAGCTGGGTACTGCGCCGATCTTGTGACGTCACGATTGACTGCTCTGCGATCCGTGGGAATGTTGCCGTTGGGTGCTGCCGACAGCTGACACTGGCAGACCAAGCACTGACCGCATAGCTGGGGATGAGTCAGCACATTGTCCTGCGTCGCAAACGTTGCTGAGCTAAATGACCTCGTGTGTTGCGTGGTCTGTGCCGGGCTAATTAGTGTCGTCGGCAGCGCTGATGCGGTGTCTTGAGACGCTGAGCTATTCCGGTAACCCGCTGCTGTTCCCGCCGGACGACATCACCAGCGCCGGGTGGCCCCGGGTGCGCGCGTACCTGATCGAAATGCTGGCACACGCTAACAGGGCCGGTGAGAATCACGTGCTCTTCCGATCGTGGCATCCTCGTCCGTCCACGGTGTCCTCCTCGAGGACGGTGCAGTGCAATTTTGATGACATCACGAGGCACGCTCTTCTGGTGACGATCCTTTGTTTTCAACCGATAGCTCTTCAGCTCTCAGGCGGACTGATCTGCAAGTTATCTGACAGTTGCGATGAATTCATTCAGAAGTTGAACGTCGTGCGGTTGGCAGCAGCATCACGTTAAGTCGCAGCCATAAGCGGCGGCACTGCAGGCGTTGGTAATAAGCGTCTGTGGTTACAGCGATATCTGCTCAGGCAGCTCGGGCTTCCAGGAAGAACAGAGAGGAGGCGAGGCAGGACTGCGAAGCCGGAGGGGAGAAAAGGGAGGCGCTGATAGCCAACAAGGAAACCGCAGAGGCGTGGGCCATCGGAGTGGAAAAGGAGGACGACCGGGCCATGAACGACAAAACAGGGCAGGAAGGGGCCACCAGGGAGAACGGCGAGGAGACACAGGGCACCAGAGAGCACATAACAGAGACACGAGATGCAAGGAAGGGCAGAGGCGAAGACCAGTCTACTGGGGAGGTCAGGGGGAAGGCCCAGGCTACTGCGGGGGACGAAGGAGACTCACAGGTCATCGCAGAAGTCACCAGACAGACCGGGGGGAGGGAGGACGGAGGCCCGTCTGCAGCTGCTCCGGAGAGGCGGAGAGCCCATCCTGAGCCCACCGACCGATGCAGAGCACAGGCCTGGCGGCGGTGAGCGGTGCTGGCGCGCAGCAGCGTCCGCCGCCACCGCCGGAGTCGGCCGCCACCAGGCCGGGAGCCGGCGGCAAGGCCTGCGCCTCGCCGCCGCGAGGTGCGACTGGCCGTGTCCATGCCCGGCCTGGGTGGCGAGGGCGGCAGCGCGCTCCTCAGCAAGCGCCGCGGAGCCGCCGCCGGAGCCCGAGTCTGAACCGGAGCCGGAACTGGAGGGGCACTCGAAGAGCAGACACGGCTCTGCGTCCTGCGAGAAACCCGCCACCGGCAAGAGTAAGAAGAAGGTGAGGGTACCTCGATTATGTTACGTTATCTTGGTGGAAATCCAGTGGAAATCTTTACACGAAAATCTTTAAGACTTTGCCGTGGATGAAAACCTTTACATGGAATATATAGTTGAGCTATCCAGGTTCTAGTGCGAAAAGAGCAACAATATAGTCCCCTCGCGATGTAATGCGCCATATTTCTGGAAGGTCAGTTCTTGAACCATAGGCTGTAACGCAGCAAAAAGCTTGTGCAAAGCGGTCTTGATCCCAGCGCATGCAGACAGGTCAGGAAGGTGGAGGGATTGATGGCCGGCCCATTCGTTCGACGGCGTGGTGGTAAAGCTTGGCCGACAATGAAGTGAGGGGGCGTGGCTGCTGTGCGGTCAATCCTGTTGGCATATACGACGGGCGAGTGGCAGTTTTGCGTCGCCATTTAACCTCAATTCGGCAAGATGCGTGAAATAAAAACGAAGGAATCGTTTGCAGCATAAAATTTTTGAGAGGATCTCACACTAAGCCTTTTATGGGATATATTTCTTGGATCAGCACCCGCACTAAAGGGTGCTCCTTGCGTGAACCCCGACACCACCATCCGATCGTGAAATTCCGGGAAAACGGCACGATCTAACGACGAAAGCTTAACGTGCCACAACGCTTGGTACTGCACGCCCCACCCTGAGGGAGGAAAGCCCTCTGACGTCACCTGATCTTCACTGCAGTACATTCTAGCCATGGCCAAATAATGAGCGCATAAAACGACTCGAACCCTCCCCGCCAGCAATATTTAAATTAGATGCAGGCGCGTTAACCAACTGAACTATTGGGACGAACTACAGAAGGAATGAGAAGAAAAAGTTCAATTGTTGTTATTTTTTAGGGAAAGGCTCAGCATTTGAGAACAGACGCATTGGAACCTCCGGAATTAAAAAACAGCACATTCAGAATGAATAACAACAAACGTAACACAAGCATATTGCCCATTTTTATGCTCATAAGTATGTCTAAATTGTTGAACTGTTGTTGAATTGGCCCCAAAAAGTGCAGGTAGCCCCGTAACAAAATGATATTACATGTGCTTTTCCTTACTATCTTAAGATCTCAGATGAATAGGTCAGACTTATGCTTGTGACTATTAAACACATGCACCACACGAATGAGCTTAGCTTTGGAAGCACCAAAATCATTATCGGCGCAGCGAGGTATTCATTATCCGTTGGAGCCTGTCAACGGAAGATAAGTTGTTTAAAGTAGTGAAAACACGTTGTGGTTAGCCCCTAAACATGCAGATTACCTTCAAGAACAGCATTGGGATCACACCTGTCTTCCTGCCAAGCATCTTTTTCCGCCGATGCTGGAGCTGTTTATAGCTGTTGACTGATGATCATAACTGTTGTCTGTTGATCATCTGTTGAGAGCGATTTGAGCCGCGCCAGTATACGTGCTGTGGTTTCTCAAGTTTAGAAATTGCTTGCTCTAGTTTCGCAGGCTTATGATAACGTACAAACAGAGGCACCATAAGCCCTACGCCATGACCTCTCGTGATGATGAGCAGGGGAGAAATGTTTTGATAATGTTGACGACTCATTATCACATCACCAAATACCGATGCCCAAAACAGGTACATATGTGTCATACACCGGCGATACAAGCCACTCAAAGTGGAACTGCGTTGCACAGTGGTTAATACTCACTTTTCATTTGGGAAGCCCCTGCAACCGGAGGCGGGCGAGACTAGAATGTCGGGTTAATATGTGTATGCTCGATGCTAGCTTTGCCACTAAAGTGATTCTCGTCATCGAGCGATCGCCTTATTTATGAGATCTTCCCGCCGATACACCTCGGTCTGGGAACCTACATATCAGCCAGGAACGACACTTCAGCGCTGATGCCCTCCTTCATTTCCTTCTCCCCAATGGCCTGATGTCTTGGCCTTTCAGGTAGACTGCAGCGTCCCTCACTTCGTTAAACCACTGTCCCCAGAACAGCGTGGACGCATCTTTCTGCTTTTATCTCGGTTCTTTTACTGCCTGCAGCCCAACTGCGTCTCTTTTAGTCGGGTACAATCTGAATGCCGTTGTTTACCCAGATCTCAGAACCTGAAGCCGCCAGGGGTTCAATCGCCGCTTGAATGAGATGATTTCTACAGCGACAGCCCACCGACATATCGATGTTGGCATGCGGATCTCGTAGGCAAATTTCCACGCTCTTTCTTGACGGCAGTTTCATTTCAGAGCACATGGCTCGCTGGGTGAGTTATGTGATGTGCCACTCATTTCCGGTATCTGTAACACCTCGCCACTCCACCAAAACACGTGACTTACCATGTACCAGGTCAACACACATATAATACTCTGGATAACCACGGTCCTTACGTCGCCGCGCAGATTAGACTCTTATCAACGGGCTGATTTTAAGTCCTGTCCAAGAACATGGTAATTTAGACATGTATGTCAATGCAGTTGTTTCCCTTCTCTTCTTGATGTACGCAAGTCTTCTGTACATAACCGAAAGCAGCCGAGTGCAGCGACCCGTTTTTCAGTATCTTAGCCAAAGTCGAAACAAGACTCTGATGCTCGACATCATGCCAGTCCATACGGCAGAGTCCATGGCACACCGTTTTCGCGCTTGCCTAAACTCCAAAAACAAGTTCAATAACATGGTCAACAGAAACGACATGTACGCCATTTTAACACCTAGGTGCCTGGCAATGCACGGACGCAATGGTGTAGTGTTAAATTTCCCAAGAGCGTGGCACTTGTCTATGTTGATAGGATTTTTTCGTGGATGTGATAGATGTTTTTATATCTCATTATGTAGGTGGTATGTACCAGGTTGAAACGCATATTAGTGTGACGTTTTAATATAGAACGCCTGGGTTTTTCACCATTCAACGGGAAATTTCTCGAGACACCAAGCTTGACATGTCTCTGCTTTTTTATCCTTGCTCAAATAACCTTAAAGAGAGGCATGAAAATGTTTTATAACTGACGAACCGGGTAGTTGTTTTCTGACGCCTATGGATACCTCTAAAAAATGTTTTTTTAAATATAAGTATTTCACGCGATTCAAGTTTTTTAAGTTATAACTCACTGCAGTTTTCTTCCACGTTTAATATTGTGTTATATTTACCCCATATCATGACTGCCATTAACCTTTCGGGTTTCCTTTCTTTACATCTATATTTAAGTCAACTCACGTGTTCTTACTCAAGCTGGTCATGTAAGCCAGCCACGTCATCCAATAGTCCTTAACGGCAGTTCCTTAAAGAAATCCTGCTTTGGGTGGGGTGGGGGCGGGGGGACTTCCGCCACTCCTCCGCCTCTGCCGTTTCTGATCAGTTGACAAGGAGCTGGGTGTTGGATTTCGAGGCAATCAGTGGATCCGGCGCCGCACCAGATTTACATTTGACCCCGTTAGATCGGATTACGCTGTCAAAGGGCATGCATATGCGCTCATCACTGTACCGTACCGGCGTCTCAGGCGAGCTGGACCCACTCCTGAAACCCGGTCGGATTCTGGCCGGCTCTTCCCAGAAATCGGGGCGGGTCGTCGGTGGGCACCTGTCCGCTCCACTCCGGTTGAACCTGTCTCCGGGTGGGGCGGGTTGTCGGTGGTCGCCTGTCCGCTTCACTCCAGGTGAATCTGCCTCCGGGTGGGGCGGGTTGTCGGCGGACACCTGTCCGCTCCATTCCAGATGAACCTGTCTCCGGGTGGGGCGGGTCGTCGGTGGTCGCCTGTCCGCTTCACTCCAGGTGAATCTGTCTCCGGGTGGGGCGGGTTGTCGGCGGACACCTGTCCGCTCCATTCCAGGTGAACCTGTCTCCGGGTGGGGCGGGTTGTCAGTGGTCGCCTGTCCGCTTCACTCCAGGTGAATCTGTCTCCGGGTGGGGCGGGCTGTCGGTGGTCGCACATCCGCTCCACTCCAGGTGAACCTGTCTCCGGGTGGAGCGGGCTGTCGGTGGTCACATGTCTGCTCCATTCCAGGTGTACCTGTTCCCGGGAAGCGGCGCCAGCAGACCCACGCTTCCCATCAAGCTGATGCGCTTCGAGCCGGTGCTGCCGTGTCCGGAGACGCAGCCGCGGCAGCTGGTGTCTGGCGGTCCCCCGGGCCAGAGGCGGGGCCAGCCGCAGGTGGGGTCGGCCCCGCCGCTGACCCCAGGCAGCCGGCCTCACCACCAGCGCCGCAAGGTCAAGGCAGGCTGGCCAAAGGTTAGCGACGATCATCTGGTCCACCGCGCCCACAAGCATGCTTGCAGAGTCCGTCCGCAAGCTTGGTCTCAGCTCTCTGTTGTGTGGTTCGGCTATCGAATGAAATCCACGTTTTGCTCGGCGCGACAGCATACAGCTCGCACGAAGCGATCGGAATGTACAACAGATATGAGGCCCGTCATCCAAAGCCAAGCATGCGCTGATTCAAAACATCCATTCACTTTCAAAATCAGTTCATGTTTTTTTTTTCTCCAAAACTGTGTTTCTATGCCAGTTCCTCGCGTGCTCCATTTGCTACGCTTTGGCTGCAGTGACTTTCTAACTTTATAGTCATGCTTGGACTTAATTTACCACTTGCACGGTACGGGCTGGGTCGGTTTGACCTCCTGCCGTTTGACCTCCTGCCGATTGTCGCAGGTAATGTGCGAACGGTACGTGTAGCAACGCCAAATTCTCCTCAACTGTGGACAATAGAATAACCAATCATGTGGTGTAAAATGTTACTATCGATCTTGTAAGGTCACTAATCTGTAGCTCACCGGACTCAGGCTTTGTTTGTCAGTAAGGGAAGTTGCTATGGAAGCCGTGAAGCTAATGCGACACAGAACTTAGAATGAGTTGAGCGATTTGATGTACTTTGTTGGCAATTAAGGCAACTACAATTAAAATTAAAACTACTTCCATCGCCCTTGGACCAATCATTAATGTCAGGTCAAGGTCAAAACCAATTATTTTTGTACTGGAAATTTTATTTAACTCGACGATCTCCTCATGTTGGCTTGAAAAAGGCAGGTTGTGATCAACAACCTAAAATGACAACGATCAACCAATCGCGTTTAAGGTTTTGCCACTTAGGATATATATTGATAAACTCAAATGACAATGATCTCTAAGCATTGCTGTTATTTTCGCCTTCAGCAGATTTTATAAAGTCACTAACCTGAAATGACCCCGACTAACCTTTTGCTAAAAAATAGTATTTAGATTCACACTGGTGGCGTAAGAAGACCTAAGGTACTTCCGACACTGATTTCGAGTTCGACCTTGTTTGACTTGGGTAACCGGAAGATCACGGCATACAGAAGTACAAGTTTCATACAAATGAGCTCATATCTAATCCTGCCTGCACTGAACATTTTGTGTTTTTGGCTATCTTAATGTTGTGTACCTCGGGTGTAAAACTGATCCCTCACCCGCAGCCATAATCAACCAGCCAGATGACGCGTGTTGATAACTGAGAGCCCAGGCTGCACAATTTGCTATGTTTTAAATGACATACTCAAGCCGCACAGTGCAATGGTGCGGTGCAAGCCTCTCGTCACTCATCCCCTTGCGTGAGGTACTGATGTCTCCCTTCGTAAGGCGAGGTGTAAGAGATGACGGTTCATGTCTGTCGCCCGTTCATTCCGCATCACCCCGACTTCGACTATCGGACAGCAAATAGGTGCTAGACTCACCGTTGGCTGTCCGGTCCGAAAGCGACTTATTTTCTTCAATAAGTACGGAATGGCAGACCTTGAATTATTTAGAATCTCCGACCACCCTGACCTTGTTAAACTCGCTAACGTCACCACATTTCGGAAACGATTCCCTGCTCTGAACTGCAGGTATTTTGTCTTCAGTTTCACCGTAGTTCACTCCATGAAGTCTTCAGCCAGGTCTCGGTAACACATACTACGTCGGGCACCACCGTCGGAGATCGTGCGCAAATTTGACTAGCTGTAACAGGCTGAAGCCTACCCCCGTTGCCGTTTGCTCCAACCATGAGCAGCTGAGCGAGGCGAGTAGGTGATGGAGCGCCACAGGAGGAGGCCAGGAGTTACTGCAATTTTTAGTGCGTTTAGTCCCATTTTAATGATCGCTGTTGACGCTGTTATAGGTTACACATGATCGCTGTTATAGGTTACACATGGATCGCTGTTATAGATTATACATGACACCCACGCAGAAAGCAAAAATCCATGCATTTTCAACATCGTTGCACAATAAATTTGAGTCGTATATTTTCGGTAGATAAGTATCTGTGAAAAAGCTTAGAAATCGGTTTAGTGAGCTTTGGCTTAGATGCGTTTGATGGGTTTTGGTTATGCGTACTAAATTTTTCAGCAGTTATTGGACGAAATACGTTCATCTTGGACCCGGAACAACGTGTCCAACTGTAGGTCGACTTAGCACTGGGACCAAATGCATAAATGACAACTGTTCGATTAGGACCTCATGGAAGTGATTCAGCAAATTGAAATGGTTGGAGCTTTATTGCAAACACTGCGACGGGGGAGTATTTTCAATGGCAGATGCAGTTGCATGGGATCTCAGTCATCAAATCGCCTAAAAAGACATCGCAGCAGGGAGGGTCAACAACTGCTATTAAGCGAAAACTTTTGACAGATTTCATAACCACATGCATTTTGGGATTACTGCGCATTAGGTTTCGGATAACACGCTTCAAGTTCGCTGTGCGTTTCGTCCGCTTGCAAAGAACCGGGGTGGACGCTCCATTCGAGGATTTACCTGCCCTGTAATACGGTTTATCGACATTCCAGACCAAGAAGCACCACAGACCTGAAACGTTCGTCACGCGTTCTCCAAGGCAACGCATCAGGTATGAACAACAGCATGCAAATGCAACATAATGCAACGCCGTTCTGGCGAGTGGATTTATTTCAAGCGGCAGAGGCATTACTCCGGAAGGCCTTGCCCCACATGAGGCTGGACAAGGGGGATGCCTTCCTCGTCCGTGTTTACATACCGAACGCAAACAGAGGCTGCGTATCGGTTATGAACGGCGCTTGCGACAATGGCTGTTGGAGCATCCGCTTTGGCTAAAAGTAAACTAGAGCATCTCTAATTCTCAGTTAAAGCCATCTCGGTGCGAATGACAGTTTGTTCCCAAGCTTTTTTGCTAAAATGCTGCCATCAAAACTTTGTGCTTAAGATCGATCCCCGTCTTGGCTAACATGTTTTCTTCACCGATTCACGGTAGCCCTTCGCCCAACCGACGAACGGCACCACAGTAATTCACGCACCTTGTTAAAGCCGTAGCTTTTCCGTATAAATTGATGTTCATTACATACTAAAGTCATCACAGCAGCAGTATGTCACCCCAGTGAACACAACCAGGCATGAAATCAAAAGGTTTTATGCGTTATCACATCGCTGCGTGCTCGGTGTCCATACAGAGCCAGATTTGACACAGAAGCGTCCTGACGCCGCGCTGAAATTTGAGCTCCCTGGGGGTCGCTCAGCTTGTGTGTATTGTTTGGTCGGACAGGGTGCCCGTGTTCCCGCCCTGCACCGAGCTCGAGCTGACTTCAGACGAGCGGCAGCGGATGGCCAGGAAGCTGGAGCGGCAGCGACAGCTGCAGCTGCTGCAGAGACAGAGGTCAGGACACCTTCTGCGGGGTTTTCAGGGCCCGTAGCGTTAGTCGAGTGGATGCAGAATCTGACGTTGTCAGAACCGTATTTATAACTTTAGTGTTTTGTCACACTGCTTTTGAGAGGAAAATGACACCAAAACAATGACGCCTGCAAACATTGATCGTATCTTCCATCATCACATCGCAAACTTTCCTGGGTGTCCAGTTTTTTCTCCGCAGTCAAGTAACATTTCATACCTATCCTCAGACAGAAAGCATCACACCGGGACAGATGTGCGTGCCTAATATGGAAACTGCAACGTTTGGTATTGTACCAAATCACAACATTGCGTGCAAACATAAGCGGTTGATTTTTGAGCAGCTGACCGCAGTTCAAAATGACAGAATCACTCTCAGCACGCCTATGGGAGAAACAGTATCGTTATGTTATTTTTGAGACATTGTATATGCTACCATCGATACCGAGCGGAGAACTTGGATGCAACATGAAGTAATGCAGGTAGCAGAAAGATAAACGACATGGCACTTTACTTTGCCACAATGACTGAATCCTCCACCTTTTGGAGGCCAAACGCTCTAGTTCCAAAAACAGCTCGATGATGATGGCAAATGTTCAATGGCAAGGACATTTTTCAGCAAATAGACTCGTCTGCGTGCAATAACGTTTCAAAATTCACGGTGCTGTCACCACGTACACGTGCATGGTGCTGTCACCACTTACACGTGCATGGCGCTGCCACTACGTGCTTCTTTGCGGAATCAGCTGACACCAGACTCTCCATCTATCAGAAAGCAACTCAAAAGTACCATTGCTAACATTTGAGGTGGCAGCATGAAAGTTTTTGATCACAATGCCATGACTAAGAAATACTTATTAGTTAACCTTCATGGAGCCCAGAACCTCAAAAAAATATTTCATGTTTTCAGCGACACAATATTCCTGAGTAACTGGCGCGAAAAGGCGAAAAGAATGCAGAAGGAGCTGTTCTTCCGCCACGTCAAGTACGCGTCCGGAGGTGAGCTTCCATGTCGCTCCACCATCTCCCAGATACATCTTGACTGGCTGCAGGTGTCGATGTAGTCTCTCAGGACGACGTAACCCCTCCCACCAGATCTCACGGGACGATAGAACCTTCCCACCAGAACTTACGGGACGATGTAACCCCTCTCACCAGATCTCATGGGACGATGTAGCCCCTCCCGCCAGACCTCATGCAACGATATAATCCCCCCCCCCCCCACCAGGCCTCACCTGACGACATAGCCCTCCCCCCAGCAGATCTCACGGGACGATAGAGCCCCCCCCCCCCCACCAGATCTCACGGGACGATGTACACTCCCTCCAGATCTCACGGGACGATAGAACCCCTCCCACCAGATCTCACGGGACGATAGAACCCCTCCCACCAGAAGTCATCGTTCAGAGGTCTCACCGCTGGCTCCGAGTGACCCGTCCTGCATCTAGTGCTGCTGAACTCATGCTGGCGCTGCAGCGCTGTATTGTCTCTGGGCACGTCGCGGCGCGCAGCTCAAACGCCCGCCAACATGTCACAATTACCGACGGGGTTGCCTGGAATAGACTGGTCACAGTAATGTCATTTTTGCATTTACTCCCCCCCCCCCCTTCCCCGTTAACTAAGTCATGGAATGCAGAAAACACCAGGCTGAGGAATTCAATTTCGCGTCACTCAGGCGGTGCGAAATTGGTGCGCACGCCGTGTGAGGTTATCAAATCGCGCTGGAGCATGTCCTGCCACATATATCATGTCATGCTTGAATCCAATGTTCTGCTCGCTCCCAAGAGAATGAAATTGCAGCGCGCGTTCTCTTGCACCGATTCCCCATGAGGGATCCGTTGACTGTTTAGTGCCTGAAACTTAGTCACATATAGCGATCCATGGCTGACTCTTTGCATCAACTTGGAGAGAGTCTTGCCTACCCTACTCTAGTGTTTGCTTAAACCCCCCAGTATGTGACCAAAAACCACCAAAAGACCGTGGGTGCGACATGTGTGGTGCGCTGGGTAGAATCTGGCCTCTGTTTTCCGCTGTAATTTCATAAGCATCTGCTTAAGGTGTTGCCGTTTCTTTGGAGACCTGCGTTTTATAAGCAGATAGGTAACTCACGGCCAACAGTCCTCACCGTCGTTATCGGCAGGTCACGAATGGATTTTCACAAATTACGTACGAGATCACAGACCGAGCATATCCAAATGATAACTGCTTCAGCGGCTCCGCCCGAGCCGGCCCGGACAGTCCAGTGATGCGCTTTGGTGGGCCTGAACATGGATCATGTACACACATTTAAACGCTTTAAAAAACTTTGGTCAGGCGGGTTTTTTCTGGTACATTAAAATATAAGCCAAATTTCAAGCTCTTCTTAAAACATGGAAACATGGTCTAGAAATACGAAAAGGTTGCAACAACTGAAACAAAAGCCAGATCACGACATTCACAACCTTGGATTGCTAAGGCACGAGACAAACGACCTTTGACGGAGAAGAGTCAATCGCATCTGACAGACACGAAGTCGATGGGTGCGGACCGTCTCGCGTATTAACCGGAAAGTTGGATCAGCTGGTGTCTGATGTGGTTTTAGAAAGAAGCGTCCGATGTTGTCAACCAGAAACATAAAGACGCAAAGCTCATGTAATCATGAGCTCTAACCGCTTGTTGTGTGTGAATTCACAAAGCGAGCTCAACACTGTCCGACAAATAGCAAAGTCCGTAATCGGTCAGGATACAGCCTAAGCCACCACATAAGTCCCATTCTCAAATGTCATACGTTGCGGCTGAACTGTGCCTAATTAATAGGTATATAGAGAATTGTGCATAATTCATGTGTATGATTAATATGCAAGCAATTTTGCCTGATAAATGCATACATAACGGTGGTAAGACGGTGCTCACGCATGGACTTGCACCCACAGTCCCCACGCGAAAACTTTTACTTCTCAAAATTGTTCTGGCACAAAAAGCGCTCTCCTAGCAAAAAGGAAATCACCAACTGAACCTGGGAAACATGTCGCAACATTCTACGTAGCTGACCCAAAACGAATCGCTGAGAACGACAGGGCCCCCACAAGTCACACGGAGAAACGAACACTGTCTCACAAGTCACACGGAGAAACGGACGCTGCCCCAGAGCGGAAGTCGGGCAGCAGTGCCCTTCCAACTGACCCGACGGACGCGGCACCGGTGCGGGATCAATCTTGCGCCGCCGGCAGGTGCGCCGGGGTTTGTGACAGTGAGCAATCACCTGAGACGGCGTAATGGCCGCATGCGTCTTGTCGGCTGTCCCAAATAGCTGCAGTCATACGACGTCATTTGAGCAATGGCCTGCCCTTCCTGGAAACGGAATGTTCGTTGTGGCTCACAGGGACTGGCGGGAATGTAGCCCAGCTTCTCTTTCCTAAGTGCGCCACGGCTCCAGATATATTTTATCATTATATAAAATAAGAATGAAAAAATGGAAATAAAGCAAACGTACCAGCTCGGACAAATTATTGCATGAACCTGCAATGCCTTTCGAACCTCTTATTACACAAAATAAGGCAGAAGTGTGCATCCGAGCACCCACGTTTTATTCTCTCTTTTTATGAACTCTCGGTGGCGGTGGACATTTATCCCTAATGTGGCTCGCGTTACCTCGTGGCCACCAGGCCTTCTCCAGAAATGGGAAAGGGGGGGGGGGGGCAGCTGCGTCCGGTACCACGATCCCCGTGGACCCACCAAGCGTGGAGCTGCCGGCCAACCCTGGATGCGTGCAGTCAAGACAGCCGCATCACTTTTCCGAAAACCATGTCTAACGAAGGTAATATCTACTTTCTGCCATCTAGGAGCACGTTCCCCACTCAGCCATCTTGGATCGACTCTTGCAATGGATCCCTCTCCTCGCCGAGAAGATGAGCCGGAGCGCGACCTGCCGAGGGGCGGCCGGGGTATTCCCTGGGCCATCTGGTGCTCTTACGAGGGTGCGAACTCGACAAAACTTTGTGGATAGTGTGGCTGGTCTCCATTTGCGAAAAACGAGCTCCGATGCAAGAGTAATGAAAACTCAGGTAATTATTACAGGTCATATCTCCGGAAGTTTGTGTTAAGTACAGTACACTTAAAGGTGTTTTTTATTGTTTGGCGTGGGAAATTAAGTTTACGTGGATTTGGAGTCGATAGACTTATTACGACGAAGAGAACAGCTTGTGCAGTTGGTGTCTAGCAAAACTATCTTTACAACTTTCCGTGGATTTTACGCGTCAGGTTGATGCATCACAGCCGCCAGACATCGGTCGTAAGACGAAAGCTTTGATTTTGGACAAGCCAGATTTTGAATACGGATTTAAGCCTTATAAACATCAGCACTTTGACAGATTTTGGTAGACTGCCGACTGTTGTGACGCAATTCTCAAAAAGCACTTAAGCGCCGAAACAATCTTATAATGTTGGCTGCCGGCGCTTAGCAATTGCAGCTTGTTAGATTTCGCTGCACGACAGCATCACGATGACGCATCGCTCACCGTGCCTGATTTATTGGGAGAACGCAGTGAATCGTTTGAAGATTTCACGTGCAGTGATTATAGTCCTGTTTCTGGGAGTGGGTAGCGATACATTTGAAGCCTACCGCTGTGCACCGGACCGGGCGAAGAGCTCCTCGGCCCACGAATGTTGCTCTTGCCATTCCCTCCGGGATTCTATAAGTCTTACCACATGAGGTGGTTCATTTAAAACACCAGTGATAACAGTTTGCAGCACCCGGTGTCGCAAAATGTGTACTTGAAACATCATGTATGCCCAGCGACCGCGTGATAAAGTTTGAAACGATCATAAAACGATGCTTGACCAAACACATCCGCGCCCAGAAGAAATGACATCAGCGACCATCAATGTTGAAGTCTCATTTATATTGATCTATATCTTTGTGTACGCATATCTTCATCTTAACTTAGAGGGTCATGTCGGCATGCCTCCCATCCATCAGCTGACACGTATGCAGGTGCGTCTGACGCAGACCTTGGCTGCGATGACCTTGACCCTGTGAGCTCGCACACGCGTGTCCATTGCACGGCAGGTCTGCGCTGCGGTCCGCTGATGGGACCTCACGGCCTGGACAGTCCCGGTCGGCCCCTGTCGGCGGACCCGCTGGTCCTCCACTGTCCCACCGACCCGCCGCCACAGCTCCAGGTCAGTCGCCGTGGGGCCCGCGGGCGCCCGAGGGCCACCGGAGAACATACAGCTGGCAGTCGGCAGCACGGATCGAGCAATTTGTAGACAAGAAATGTCACAAAGTCGCGGCTGCATACTACGGGACTTCAAAGTCAGTAGATGGCAAAATTTCGATTTTATTTCGTAGCCAAGTAGTTGTAAATGTAATTACAACACTCTTGTGGGCCACTCGCCACGGATGGAACCTGAACGTCACTGTTTTTTCCGTAACAATCAAGGCCGCGCTCAACAAACTTATTGTGAAGTGACGTTGTGACATTATCCGCTGGGTGTAGAAAGGTGAACCACGGCTTAAGACCCGACGCCAAACAATCATTTTTAAGAAATCTAATCATCATATAGTTATTAAACTCTGAAGCATTGTTCCTCCCGTGCAAGTTTTAAGCACATGAATGCCGTTCTTAAGACAGTCACCGTGGGTCTCAAAGTGTATCATGGCTCATGCATGCAAAGTTGACTAAATGCAAATGCTGTCAATAAGCATCATCTCCGCGCTGTTGGGAGGCATCATCCCCGTGCTTTTAGGAAGCATCATCTCCGTGTACGACTGGACGTAAGTCGCAACGGAGTAGGATGTTGGCACTTACACTATGTTTTGTGATGCAGCCTAACGAGCCTCGGACAACATCCCATCCTTGGCTGGACCGGTAAGGAGGCACACAATGATACTTGATAAAAAGAGAGTAATGAAAGCTTGTGTGGCATGATGACGTCATGACTTGCTATACGTTTTCAATTAAGCATACTATTGGGACATAGCAATATCTAGGAGAGTTCCCTCCGTGAACGGCGTGCTGCACATTGGTATGGGAGTTTGAACTGAAATAGCCGTCTGGAAGATCATTCGATGCAGTTCACAGCCATGCCATTCTGACACCCCTTTAGTTTCTGAGTTGCACGCCCACGAAGATGTGCATACTTTTTGTGCGGACTATATCAAGGTCATTCAGGCGTCCATGGCGCGAAAATGACGTTATAAAAATCCTGACATTCCACTGGCCGTCCAGAGATCTAGGCCAAGACGAATGTATTTGTCGAATCGTTCATTCTGGCGTTCGTGAGGACGATTTCCTAATTACGTCCGTCCATTGCCTCTTAATCAATGTTGTGCGAGGTTCGATGACGCAATCAAACAAAGACGTATTGAGGAACACATTTACTAAATAGAGAAATTGTGTTGTCTAGAGCAGTCTTTTCCACTTAAAAGTACACCATTAGCGATAAGCGAGTCTATTTCATCACATCTGTTGTGAGCTTCAGTATCTTCAGGTTTGTAACATTCCCTGAAGTGGACCAAATCTAGCAGCTTAACAACTGAAAATTAATTGATCATGATTGAACGAGATGAGCCCTAACAAAGCAGTCTGACAACGCGTGCTAACGTATGGAAAGGCGGATTAATCGACGACTTGAATGAAAACTTCTGGGAAGGCTATATGGTCTTACCACCTGAAGCTACCACTATCTGTGTGAGTTGTGCGTGGTTCTAGAGCAGTGCTCACTTTGCTGACCTTAGTTCGTGATTTCAGGGTAAGAGAGGGCGACGCCTTGCACAAAGAAGTGGATGCCACTGTGCGAAGAATTCAAAAACGGAACCAGCGACCGGCCACGACCCCGAGAACCAAGCTCAGACAATCTTCCCGCCACCTAGTGGAGGCAAGGTCCAATGGATATCCGTGACCAAGGCTGCAGGAGCGGGGGGGGGGGGGGGGGGGGGGCGCCAACCACGTATAAATGAACGTTTTCCGCCATTCATATGTCCCTTTCTTAGAATTCACCATGGACGTTGCGTAAAAATGTATTGACGACTTAACGAGCGCCCGGATGGCCGGCTAGATACCCTTCGCTTGGGCTAGGGTCAATTTGACCCCTTGAGATCTCGGGAACTAAGAGGGATAGATACACCAAATTTACAGGCTGTCTTAACCTGTACATGAACTCATTTAGGTCAAAGTTTGAGCCTCCTAGGTCATGAAATTTAGGTCAAATAAGGTCAAACAAGGTCAAATTTCATGCTCGTCCCTAACGTGCTCTCAGAACCTAGGAAACTGTTTCTAAGCAAAAGATCACAAGCCTATTTTAGGTCGGTGACCTTGTTTGACCTTTTATAGGTCATGGTGACCCAAGTCATACAAGACTGCTCTGAGTTTTGCATTTGAATAAGCGACAAAGATTACGCTAGGCAGTATGTTGCTAAAACGAAATGTCGACCCGGGATTATCTTAGGTCAATGACCTGTTCTGACCTCTAAGAAGTCAATGGAAGGTGTATAATGCGGCTGCTGCTGTCAATAAATTCGAAATGTGCACCACAAACTAACCCATACAGCAAGCTCTAGAGAAATAAATCCGGTTGGTTTTGTCTTTGGCCTGACCTTCATACCTGACTTTAGGTCAACGTAATTTGCTCATTCGATATTTTTGGTGCTTAAGAAAGCATCTCAGAGATGTATGGCTTCGTCAAACACTCTGTTATTGTATCAGATTGGACGGTTCCCTAGAAATTGCCCTCGCTGAAACAACGGCCTGACTTTGACCTGCCATAGGTCAGCGACCTTACAAGGTACGCATACATTTTGTATGTAAAACGATCCGCTATTCAATTCTTTACAGATATGCAAAATTGACGTCCGTCCGGCACTTCTGCCAACAGCTGGAGGCGGTGCTGAAGTCGCTGAAGGAGTTCCGGCTGCGTCACCCCCTTCCACCCTGATCTGGAGCCAGCCTCCCAATTGACGCTGGTGCGTGGCACGTCCGGTGACCCCGGTCGCTTCTCGGGATATGGCAGCGGGGCCCGGCCAGAGGACGGAGAACAGAGCGGTCACAGAGGACAGCGATGTCTCTCGGAAGAGCAGGCAGCACAGAGCCGGCAGTAACGGTGGACAGTCGCGCCGCACGTCAGCCAACCATCAGCGGCTGGCGCTGCTCGTGGCACAACGGCAGCGTTTCGGCACCGAACCGCGTGGCACGTTAATACATTTGGTGTCAGTTTCACAGGCATCCAGCGGCGGTCTGCTCACACCGTCGGCTTTTTCGACGCGTCAGACATGTGCGCTTAGCTCCAGGCTGTATACCAGCCATATGCCGGTGTCACAATTTCCTGAAAGCTTCATACTACTCGAGAGCTATCGGTGCCAGACATGATATGCCCTCAAATTTCACTTCCTATCTGGTCAGTCGGGCAGTCGTTTGGAGGAGATCGTTACCGCCGTAGGCAGTCTGGTTCCATGGTTGAAAACGTGGCACACAAATTAATGCTGCCATATTTGTAGACTTTTAGTAGTGGCATATCGATTGCAGCTTTCTTGTGTACCTGACTACTCCAGATGCATTGAGGGGATATTTGGACTTGAGGTATGATTTGCATTGCGTTGAGTAACCCATCTGGTACTCCAATTTAAATGCCCCCGGGTATGTATTAAACGCGACACTTTTTCCCATCACATCCGCTTTTGATGCACGTTCAATGCGCGCCGAAAAAAACGCCACTGTGAGCAGACCATTACGCACAGCCTCTCCACGAACAAAACGAAAACCGAGCTTAACAAGAGCTCTGTGCATGAGCTGCAAAGATGGATAGTAGCTGTTATCAGCGCGTCGCTGCCATGCTTATGAATACCATAGCAGCTCGACCCCGTGTTCGCCGGCAAGAAGGTGTAACTCCCAACTTATGTTTCTGAAAACTGCTCTCGCTGCTGTGATGTCCACGCGAGCTTAGTGCATTGCGACGGGTCAGTTGTAACACATGCCTCGTGTATCCGGTATGCCTCGAAACCACGTTCGGTATGTGTGTGTCGACTTGGCTTACCTAGTCCCGTCCGTGTGTTCCGGCTCTTATTCAGCTTTATGAGTGAGAGCCCGTAATATGAACCCTGGTGCTAAGGTCAAGAGTTCTTTGTTTGTTAGGCGATTCCAGGCCTTTCTAACTCAATGCTTCTCAACTTGAATTATTTTTCTCCTCTATCAAATGCACACAAATATGCATGTTTCTGATAAATAGCGTGATCATAATGGGTGTGGAAAATATCTTGAAAATGAGAAAATGTCTTTCTTATGAGCAGGACATGCAATACCGGCTTTTTCAGCCAGATTGCACAGTGGCGATATCAAAGTTATGGATTTACATGAAACGCCTAACTTTTTCCAAAGTGGCACCTTACTCCTCACTCCCACATCTGCACGTCAAATCAAGAACACGGCATGGACAGACACCTTCAGGCAGCGCTCGTCATGTACCCTCCCAACACCGTGTAACACGGCGGCCTCCAGCCCGAGGCAGCACGGCGGCCTCCAGCCCGAGACAGCACGCCGGCCTTCAGCCCGAAGCATCACGCCGCCCTCCAACCCGAGGCAGTACGGCGGCTTCCAGCCCGAGGCAACACGGCAGCCTCCAGCCCGAGACAGCACGCCTGTCTCCAGCCTGCGGCAGCACGCCGGCCTCCAGCCCGGGGCAGCCCGCCGGCCAAACTCGGGAACTCGTCGGCTTCCAGCCCCAGGCTTGCATAAGGCGGCGCCGCCGACACGTGCCGCTGGTGTAGCGCCTGACTATCAGACCCGTCCGGGTGACATCTCGCAAGGCTGCTGCAGATGGTGCGCCGCCCAGGATCCCCGCGAGGTAGCGTTTGCCATCCAAACAGAGCGGACTGAAAACTAAACTGACGATGGACGATTGGCCCACGATTGGCCAATACAGCTTCAAGTAAGAAGTTGCCGTAAGCAAGTGACCTCTGGTTAGCGCTTCGCCGACGAGCTGGAAGATGTGACCTCTCCGCAGACTGCTCGGCTGACACCAGCGCCTCGCGCCCTGGTGCCGTTACCTCTCCGCAGACTGCTCCGCTGATACCAGCGCCTCGCGCTCTGGTACCGGTTTCGGTGACGGCACGCGGATAGAAAACATGCAGCTTCAGTCTTCACCCGACTGACGACGAGAGCGAGCGGGTAGTACTGACGCACGCTGGATCATAGCTACTGACGCAGACGAAATGACACGGGTCAGTGCACCTAAGACTTCTTCAGGAGCAGGAGCGGCATGTACTTCGCAACGCTATCAACACCAGCCAGACACCAGGCGCGCAACAGATTCGCTACCAACACCAGCCAGACACCAGGCGCGCACCAGATCCACGTGCACGAGCCTTCTGTGACCAGGATCGCAGAAGTCAGCAAGGGCTCGATCTTGCCAGATCGCGTGCGATGTACGCTCTTCACAAACCACAAAATGTCAACCCAGCACATTTTAAGATGCGCTCTTCATGTAGAACCGGATATCTGTTCGGACATGTCAAGGTTTTGGCACTGGCGTTGCCCATTCTTGATCTGCATCGAAAGCGTCGCACATACTCTCGAAATGACTACGATTGGTAAGCACCGGAGCAAATGTTTAAATGCGCGATATACAACCAATCTTGCCATTAGCGGCAGAGCGCCATGACTTATTCCGTCGATTTGACTCGGCGTTTTTAGACATGTGATGTGTAATTTTTGGTCCGCCAGCGCATGAGTGGTAGCAGCTGTACTTTGCGTGAATACTGTTTGCAGGTGTAATCAGGTTTTTGATAGCATAGAGATACCAATTCTTGGCTGCTGTATAGACAAAATAGTTCATATTTTCGTGCGTAACTTAATAATGTTTGGCATAAATTGAACAGATTTGTGCCACGAGTTGCATGACTCGGGTGGGGCATCGAGTGTCGTATGTTTGTAAACCGATCGCCAACCCTACCCATTCACTGCGTTTTTTTTGTCACATCCTCCAAAGGTGGCAGCCTTCCTCGCCGCGACTATCAGACAAACCATCCACGAGCCCTGATGTGCCACCACATTGCGCCGCTCCCTCTGCCTCCCCATCCCCTATCCTCCACCGTTGTTTGTCCCCAACTACGGGCAAGAGGCGGCGTGAACACCTACAGCAGCCGTCGGCGCCGGCCGCCAGACTCCAGCGCGTGCCAGGCCGGCGGCACTGTTCCCTCCCGCTGCCCACGCTCTAGGGAGCACTCAGCACGCTCGTTATTTCAGCAAACAGGCGGGCTTTGGCGGGCCAGCACGTGGCTGGCGCGGAGAGCAGCCCGCCTGGCGCCAGTCTAACTGAATTCATGCGGGGATTCAGCCCCAAGCGCCCTACAGTGGTCTGCCTGCATCTGCCATTCAAGGAGCGCCGTGCGACGCAATGGCCGGAAAGTCCAGATGTGCCCCGCATGGTTCCCATCATCAGCCAGCGAGCGAGGAGCATTAGATGCTTTTGTGAATGCGGTCGCATCTCCAAGATGCAGATCTGCTTTATCAAAGAACGCCGGTGTATTTCCATGACTTTTTCCAGTTAAATATTTTATCCGAACCCTTTGAATGGATGGGTTTCTGGGCTCACAGCTCACCCTTAGCAGTGCTTGTTGCACGAGCCCTGACTCCCACCATCCGATCGCACAATTCCATGCACCGGCATAATTTAGTGGCGAAAGTTTAACGTGCCGCAATGCTCGGCACGATCCGTCCTGCCCTCTAGCGTCAAGTGACCTTTAGCGCGACAGCTGCCAACGGCCGCAGGCCATATCTGTCAAGGCCAAATAGCGAGCGCCTAAAACGACTAGAATACACCCCGCCACAGGTGAGTGAGTCGACGGCAGGCGCTCTAGCCTACTGAGCCACAGGGAGGGAGAACTTATATGCTTGCTGTTTACCTGCCGCTCACATCATTTACTAGGACTCATAAGTCATGATTTATAACGACACAAGGAAACAGTTATATAGCCATAGGTACATACAGTACTAATTCCTGCACCTGTTATTCCTGCTAAGAATACATAGCTCATTAACGAGTTTTTGTATAATCACTTTTAACGCATTTTTGTGTGTATACATATTAACCGAGCCATGGGTTACGTCAGTCCGCAAATTATGCTGGGTGCTGAGCAACGTCAGCTGACGTAATCTGGCAAGTACTATTACACTACGCTTGGTTAGAAATTAGGATTGCCTGTGCGCTAAACTACGGCTTCGCAGGCTCACACGAATCTTATGTTAAACTAAACTTTGACTTGATAAGCTACACATGTATTCGTTCATTTTTCAGCAATCACCAGGCAAGGCGTAAGACCTTAAACAAGGCGAATGCCTTTGAAATTTCATTGGGTTAAAGCAGCAAACAATGAAAACACAAAAAACACTGCTTTCGGAATGTTTCTAAATTTGTGAAGGGAATGCGAATGCACAAATGTATCACGCTGGACCATACCTTAACCTGACCAATGTTCCAAACTTAACCAATTGGTGACCATACCATACCGTACCTTAAAAACCTCGTAGCCAATAGTTCTGGGCCGCTTCGGCGATCTAGTCGGTTGGGGAAGCTGCTATCGTTTTTTGGAAACATTTGCAGACATTTCGGTCTTTAGTCGAGCTTATCTGGTTGTTCTGCACTCATCCATCCATTTCAGGGCTCCTGTCGCCTTTCTGAACCCTGAGACGTAATTGGCGCTTCAAAGCTTAAACGTTTCCATGCTTTAGGACGGGCAATATTTGTATATTTGTTTGGGCCTCCGACCCGCTAGATATATGGAAAAGTGGTTCGAATTCGGGGTGAAATTATTATTCCGAGCAAATTTGGGGAACAGGTTGGGCCACTTTCCCCGCTTCCCCTCCCCCTTAAAATATTTTGAGAAACTGCGCCCCTGTTCTCGGGGCTCTGGATACTCTAAGAACATTTTGGCCGTCTTAGATACAACTGGTACACTACATCGGCCATTTTTAGCATGGACGCCTCTTGGGATAAGTTATTCTTCAAGATGAGGTTGGGCACTTTAGGGCTTCCGCAATAGAAAACGAGATTAATTCTGTTCTGAGGGTGAACAGGTAGGCAGTTTTTGGTTATGATGTCTCGGATAATCTTGTGTCCTTGCAGGCCGCTGTTATTTAATTCGTATAGAAAAGTAAAAGTGTCGACGCCCTTGCTGTCAGGCCATTGAGACCAAGCTGCAGCTGGTTGAAGTGTCATATTTTGAGCCGTATTTTCGTTTCGATCATGTAGGCGCTGTGCTCGTTGTCAGTGAGAAATCGGCATACACGCTGTAAACCTCGATAAACCAATGGCCAAGATGAACATTGCTTGAACGCTCTGTGAACGTACGCCCTTACGACACCTCGCTCGTATCTTTCGGGGCTCGGTAACCTCCATCTCATTTTTGCCCAGATGATACGTCGATACCTACGTCCAGGATTGGCGGCTGATCGTCTGTATTTCTCTCAGTGGAGCTCTCGGTGGAGCTGAGGAATGGATATATTTTCCAAAATAGGGCGGGGAGGGGGGGGGGGCAGAGGGGAAGGCGGAATAAGATGCCACATCAGGGCCCGTGCAGTACATTGATAGTCGCGGCGAGGAAGGCTGCCACCTTTGGAGGATGTGACAAAAAAAGATAACGCAGTGAATGCGTAGTGTTGTGATCGGTTTACAAGCAAACAATTATCGAAGCCCCACCCGAGTCATGCATCTCATGGCGAAAATTAGATCAATTTAGTCTCACATCCATTAAGTTTGGTATGAAAAGTAAGCTTAGTCTTTAAACAGCCCTCTAAAAATTGGAATTTCATGCTATCAAAAATGTGATGCCACCTGCAAACAGTATTTACTCAGTGTGGCTCTCACCATTAGATATATAGACATTTCTCCTCTCCCCTCTCTCCTTTTCTCTCTCTCTCTCTCTCTCTTCCTCGCTCTCTCTCTCTCTCTTTCTTGTTCTCTCTCTCTCTCTCTCTCCCTCTTTCCTGCTCTCTCTTCTCTCTTTCTTCTCCTCTCTCTCTCCTTTCTCTTCTTTCTTCTCGCTCTCCCTCTCTCTTTCTCTGCTCTCTCTCTCTCTTCGTTCTCTCCTCTCTCTCTCTTCTCTCTCTCTCTATCCCTTTTCGACCGGATTCTCTTCTTCTCCCCTCTCTCTCTCTTCCCTCACTCCACTCTTTTCTTTCTCTCTCTATTTTGGAAGCGGATTTTTTGTAATCACTATTTCCAAAAAACAGACAGCCTTTTTTGTTATCGTGTTATATTTGTGCATAAATATACATATATATATATATATATATATATCTTCAATTTTTCGGGTTAAGCGCCTCGTTTCTGGGCTGTGTTTATCTAAGAAGGTAAGTAAGACTAAACTATTGCGAAATGAGTCCAAGCGAACCACATTTCTCTTCCTTTTATACTATTCAGCTTACGCTGTCAATCCTTTGAGCCTTCTTAAGAATACTTGGCCTAAATCACACTAACCATACGTGACTGTATCACATGGCACCAGGCGTGGTCTGCGATGAACACAAATGCACATATTACGATAGCAAACACACACGCAGTCTTGAGGCAAAAACAAAACACGAGCTCTTGATGAGTGCTAGGACTCCACTGGGAATTACTTTAAAGCAAAAGTCATGGAAACCTATTTTTAACAGTTTATTCACTTCCTGCTGCAGTCGTCAAAGGTTTTTCACGGTACCCGGTATCTTTGTGTAACAGGCCGTATTCATGGGTACAGGGGCGCGGGAAAAAAGCTCAAGTTGGGAAACTCAAAAAGACAGAATGGGCCCCCTATAATTGGATAGTGGAGCCCCAACATGTCAGAATGAGCCCTTCAAGTCAATAATGGGCCCTCTACAGGTCAGAATGGCCCCATACGGCTCAGAATGGGCCATCTGTGGGGACAAATAGCCCCCCCCCCCCCAAGTAAAAAATAACAGGCCTTCTTCAGGTTACAATTGGGTTACTAGAGGCCAGAATGAAACCCCTATGGTCTTTCTGGGCCCTCGTTAGGCCAAAATGGACTAAACAGGTCAGAATGAGCCCTCCATAGTCAATAACGTGCTCGTTGATTGGAGTTTTAGGGCGCGTCGCTCTAACATGCTCTCTTTATGTTAAAATTGGCCCTCTACAGGCTACAATGAGCTATCCACAGTCAGTAATGACCCCTACTGGTCAGAATGGGTCCCTCTACATGCCAGAATAATGGTGCTCTGTGTCTTTAAGCTGGCATGCATCTACTGCCTGTTAACGCGTGCGGCAGTTGTCATTTCTTAGGTTTGAATGTCTCGGGAAGACGATTGTTTGAATGCCACAATGCAATATTTGGTGGCTAGCTGAAGCTATGAGGGCCGAGTATTCTGCCAAATTTCGGAGCAATCAGAGAAGCCCGCAGACCTGTCAAAAACGTCATCGAATGTGGCACTTCTTATTTCCATGTCATGCATCACATTTTTTTAAAAAGCCTCTGGCTTACATAAATTTAAATGTCACAAATTGCCGCTGAGTGAAAAGGTGCACATTCATTACCTCTTCCAACTCAAACTTTCTTTGTTTTTACCCGTCATTACACACCACATTGCACCTTCAAAACGATGCGAAAGCTTTGACAACAGCCTCATAAGAGACATAACTTTGCGTGGCCAAGGGTATCACCGTGATTAACAAAATAGTCCATGTCAGGAGCATAGAGCCCTTTACAGTGGGGAGAAACGGATAGAACTCTGTGCTTCAGAGACGCCATTTCATTTATGCATGAAAAGGCCTGCATCTACAGGGTAGGGCTTTCCCGGCAAACAGGACGAACTCAAGACCAATTTGGAGGGCCCGTGAAATAGGGACTTCTACTCCTTCCCTGGGAGTTTAACACACACACACACACACACACACACACACACACACACGCACACACACACACACACACACACACACACACATATATATATATATATATATATATATATATATATACACATATATATATATATATATATATATATATATATATATATATATATATATATATATATACCTTCAACAGCAGCATAAGGTCCTCCGAACAAGTGACAAGAACCCAAAGGCAGTGTGGAATGCCGCTGGACGGTTGAGTGTCCAGCAAGTAAATACCAAGGACCAGTCAAGAGTGCAGGGCTCTGGACAGTATCATTGGTCTAAATCTAAAATATCTCCATTCACATCTCTTCCAATCAACATCTGTTTCTTGTTGTCTATTCTTGGGCTCTTCCATCTTTGCTTGTGGCCATTCCTGATTGGCTGGAGCCCTGAAGTCACCCAAATGTCTGGGTTGTGTGTAAAAACATGACTCTGTTTGTCCAGTTTTTGGCCACTTTGGGGTCCCACGGTGGAGCGGGGATTTGCTCTTTCACCCTTTCCCTTCAATTGACATTTGCAAGAAGCACAGCTAAGAGGTAAATTCAGCTTTTGTTGATTCGAAGGAGTATGTCAAGAGCTTGTGAAAATTTGGGTCACTATATTTCAAATTAGATAAATGCAAAAAAACATTTGAGCGGTACTTTGACAAAAAGCTATCAGATTCACCATGATGCGACTGGCTTCTAGCAACATCCAGTATTAGAGGTTGGTAATCACACTGTGAGATGATAGCCCTCCTATCCATTTGTCTGTTGATGACGGGATCTTTATCTTCAATGTGCAATGGTTCACATCATTTGAGGTTCCATTTGTGTATGCCCTTAGCAAAAAGTGATATTACCGACCATCATTTCATGTCACATTGTTCTTGGCTTTAGATGCTTCCTGTTTCCTCGAAAGACCCCGCACTGTTCTTTGCTATTTTACTATATCAATCTCGATCGCTCACAGCTCTTCGCATTGGTTTTGAGTTCCTCTCGTTTGCTCGAAGGGTACTGCGTTGTTGCCAGGGTGATATAAGTTAATCCTCAAACGCACTTGATGCTCAGGGGTCCCTCTGTCGTGCAGAGTTCTTCCCATCAGTTCTCATTTGTAGATGGCCTTACTCCTGTCAGAGACACTATTTGTGAAGCTACCCGGGCACTGGATTACTCAGTGGCCCACCATATTGGTCTGGGGTTATCTCGTTTGTTTGAAGAGCCCATCGGTCCTCTTGGTAGTGTTGACCTTGTGTGTTGACCTGCTCTGGCACACTCGATCGATCAGGTGCCGTCTAAGTTCGTCTTTTGATTTCATTTTTCTTGGAGAGCTTACGCTGCTGCTTTTGGATTGTTTAAGGTGCGCAGCTTTTTATTAACCCCCGAACCGATTAGCAGCAGGGCGGATCTAGCTTGGAGTTTTTTTTTGGGGGGGGGGGGGCAACCGTTCGTTGCCAGCTGGCTGGTCTGGGATCCGAGGTCCAGTGCATGGTGCCTCTCGCAAGTACCTAGTAGGGACACCATTCAAAATCGAAAAAAGCACCGAAATGCTTTTGAATCTTAAACAGAAGTTAAAACAAAACAGCTAAAACAGTTAAACTTAAAACAGACGGCAAGTAGACGAAACTTTTATCAAGTTCTGGGAATGTTCTTTTTTTTGGGGGGGGAAACATACTCTCAGAGGTTTTGGGGGTGTCATGGCTCCGTGCCCCCCCCCCCCCCCAAGATCCGCCTATGATTAGCAGACACACACACACACACACACACACACACACACACACACACACACACACACACACCATCACCAAGAGCCGAGGTTCCATCATTAGCTACGTCAATGGTGGCGTGCAAATGCGAAGAAGAGCTACACCCTTCCATTGTGGTGATGTACAACTCAAAAACATTCAGGAGTGAACCGGTGACAATCGGGGAAGGACGCAAATTAATAAAAGCGTCATTTCGATAACAGTCCAGGTTACAATTATTATAGGATGATGAGTACTGATTTCAGCAAATAGGGTCAGTCACCATGACTGCCAGCATGGATGTTACCAAGTCTCTGTGATTGGATGAGGAGATGAATCAGGGTGGGATTGGCGAACTGAAATTAAGTGACAATCGTGCCTGAAAATGACATTTTGAATGTAAAGAAGTGAAGACTACCTAGTCGGCTGTATAATTTCCGCTCAATGATTCGTCTGGTGCCGTCAAATCCGGCCTTGTCTTCGACGCACCAGTTATCGATGGCGAAGCCAGCTCAGTCTTTGAAGAAGTCTCCAGCTTGGGAGAGAAGCAAACTGACAACGGGACTGGCTCTGTCAGGGGGGGGGGAGGGGGGCGTGCGGGATCGGGCGTAGAAGTCGGGCGTCTTTGGCGGATCGGAATTCGAAAAAAACATAGCTCTATATTGGAGAGAACGGGATCGAGGACCGAGCTTGGTAGTCCTCGTTTTGACAGTCTGTGCACTGCAGCTGCGACGAGCTGCGGCGGCGTGTTCGAGGACCAGGTAACGTCTGCCTTCGGCGGCTCGACCAGGCCAGGCCAACCCTCTGGCGGACGGCGCGGCCACGAACTTCGTCCGTTCGGGACTGGTGTTGTTCGGCGCCGCCACCGCAGTGAACTGCTCGGAAAGCACCGCGACGAGCGACTCGGAGAGCGCCGCGACGAGCGACTCGGAGAGCGCCGCGACGAGCGACTCGCAGGACGCCGCGACGAGCGCCTTGGAGGACGCCGCGAGGAGAGACTCCGGGGGAGAGGGGGGGGGGGGCGCTGCGATGAGCGCCTCGGAGGACGTCGGGACGAACGACTCAGAGGGGGGGGGGGGGGGCGCACCGCGACGAGCGATGAGGAGGACGTCGCGATGAGGACTAAAGGGCGCCCACCAGCCCACCATGAGCAGCGGCCACTGGTTGACTTGGTTTCACTCGTGGAGAGGGGAGAGGTGCTCGCCAAAAAAAGCTGGGCGTACAGCAGTTATGGCACTGGCTTCCTGTGGGCAGAATTCTGCCCGCTTGAGTTGTTTGTAGTTTGTAGTGCATTTTTCAGTAATGTCTGCTGCAAAAATTAGCTCTGTTTGTCACGTTTTACTTCATTCAGTGGCTGTCACCGTCGTTTTTGTTAGTATTGGTCACGCAGGCTTTGTGGGTGACGTGTTACGCCTGAGTTTGGCGTCACCCACCCAACGGCAGGCGCGGCAAACAATACTGCCATCCGCCGGCCATTGATGGCGCCACATCCGTCCCATCAGTTATCGTTTTGTGTGCAGCGAAGTCTTGCCCATCCCCGGGTGTCTTCCACCGTCGATGACTTGCAGCACTTAGCTGTTTCACATGGTAGAACTTCACAGCTACTGTGGACACTAGTCTGTCACGTCCTTATGCCGCCTGTTTCCGTGCCATCGCTGACAGCGGCTGTTTATTCCGTCTCAGATGTAGACAAGATGAAGACAAAAGTCTGATCACTTAGTGACTGTCATGAGGTGCACTCCTCCGGGATATCAGTGCTAATGGACCCTTTGCTTTCACGTGGTCGTCAGGAAGTGGGACGAACGAATCTAGCCAGCCTTTTGAAAACGGCACGGGAATCTATGCCCAACGCTGTTCATACTGACGCTATATGCGTGCTTTTGTGCAGCGTACGAAAGTGTTAACCAAATACTTGTATTATACAACCTGTAGGATGCATATCAAATAGAAAAAAGGACCCTGAAGTGTTTGTCTTATATTATAAACCGGAGGTAAAGAGTCGTGGCTACTGCGAAATGTGCCGCGTGAAAGGCGATTATGGTCCAAGGTGTTTCTTTCTCGGGATTTTTTATGACCGTGGAAGTGACGTACCGGGGTCGAGTAGCACCAGTTACATATATTTTTGTCACACCAACGATTTTAGGAATCATTTCACGGTTTAGGTCAGCCTTCCAGCCTTCAATAAATATCACGCTGTCAGAAACATGCTTATCACGCTGTCTTAAACATGCCGTGAATAATCCTTCCAGCAAAAGGGAAGATATCATCGTAAGGAAAGGATGTTCAGTCAAATTACTCACCAGACCTATTCACGATGTACAATGCTGGTCAATGTTCAAAGGCGAAAGAGGGATGATTTGAGGAGACGGCTGACCAAAGCTACCGCGTGTTTGGGGAGCATTTTCTTTGCAAAATAGAAAAGGTCAGGAGGGAACTAAAGCTCGACATGCAAGTAGAGTAGGGAACCAAGAATAACTTCAACCAAACATTGGCACGTCCTGCGATAAGCAATCCACTTCGTCCCACAGACAGCGGATGCCCACCTGTAAATCCGTTTTTGGAGAGCAATGCGAACACGACACATCCGAATAGGATATATCTAGCCAGCTGTGAGCCTTACGCCCATGAGGCAAGACCGTCATGTCACATCACGCATGTAAGGGAGACGAGGTGATTAGTGTCGTTAACGCACAACGAACCTGTCCAGGTCACCATGGGGAAGACTCCGGACACCCCAATTAGTGAACATTTACGACCACGCATCCCGGCAAACAATAGAGGATCGTTTAATTAGATTGTGATAGCCGGGGCCACCAGAGCTTGTTGGCTTGTTATGCTTAAGCACTGTTTGCACAGCTGATATGACCGTTTTTTTTTAGTCTCCGATGCGCGTTTTATCACGCGCCTGGGTTGACCGGCTAAATACCCTTCGCTCGGGTGGCGGGTCACTTTGACCCCCTGAGATCTCAGAAACTAAGAGAGCTAGAGACGCTAATGACACAGGGTGTGCTAGACTGTACGCGAGGGCCCCAGAGTGTGCCCCCAGCGCCCCAGAATCCAGATAGCTGTTCTAAGCAAAATATCACTGGTGCTTCTGTAAGGCTAATGACCTTGTTTAACCTTTCGGAGGTCATGGTGACCAAAATCATACAGGACTACGTCTTTTTGCAGTTGAATAAGCATCAAAGATTACGCTAGGAAGTATGTCTCAAAAAACAGAACGTCGACTTGAGCTATTTTAGGCCAGCGACCTATCCTGACCCCTAAGAAATATGTAGGACATGCATAAAGCGGCTGCTGTTATCAATAAAATCGAAATGAGCACCAGAAGCTGTTCAATACAGCAAACTCTGGAGTAATTTAACAGAATGGTTGTGGCCCAAGTCTGACCTTTATACCTGACCTTAGTTTAATGGAATTGGTTCATTCCATCGCTGTGTTACCTAAAAAACTATCTCAGAGATGTATGGCTTCATCTAACGCTTCGTTATTTCATCAGATTAAACGTTTTCATAGATATCACCTTCGCTGAATCCATTGCCCGACTTTGACGTGTCGCAGGTCGGCGGCCTTATAACATACGTCTGATTTTTTATATCAAACGATCTGCTATGCAAGTGTCTACAGCTCTGAAAAATTTGGTGCAGCTACACCGCGCCGTTCGACAACCATTCCGGAAAAGCCTTCGGAGGGGGCTCAAATTGATTCCCCACCCGGGCGTGTGTTTAAGTGTTGAAGATGTATTAGGCAGACGAGAGTCCCAACGTATTTAAGCAACTGCATGGGTTTTGCGTGGGAAAGCATTATGTGCGAGCAAGTTGAAATGCGTTTTAATGCATTCAAGAAACGCATGGCAACTGGAAGTCGGAAGTGCACTTCAATTCGAATGTGAAATGCATTTGAATAAAGTGAAGTTGCAGTGAGTATGAATTTAATGAGAAACTTGGAGCTGGACTATTCTTGTATGTATAGCACATTATTTCGGTCTAGATGAGTTGCTGCCTTGGTCATACTTTCCCAGGAAGTTGTTCGCAAATTAGGTGGTCTTGCGGTGCCATGTGGTTGGATTTGAAAAAAGGGACGCGTGGTTAAATGTTCAGTCTTTTGATGACAATATGATGCACCAAGTCCAGGCATTTACCTATACGACCTATCCACAGGCTATTTCTTACCTTCTTCGAAAAAACGCGAGAATTTTGTGGAAAAACACGCTAAATTCAGCAAGAAAACGCACGTCTTGCACAACCACTGTCAAGCACAGTCTCATCAAGTTCGCGTACAAAACAAAAAGAAGCGACATTACATAACGCCGTGCAACCAAAAAGACCACGGAGTTTGGGTAGACGCCAAACTTACGCTTGCAAACCGCATAATGGCGTAGTTGCAAAAGCGAACCGTGGGTTAAGCCTATGATCAGATCTATTCAGACCAACAGCACCTCAGGAGATCGTAAATATAGACCAGTTCTAACAGCTTACATAGGAGCGGCGAGCTCCGCACCAGACCACGGCTGTGTCGCGTCGAGACAATCGGCATCAAAGACGCCGCTCGGCCGTCTCGATAGCACGCAGCATAAGCACCTTGCCTGGCTAGCCTCGTCCCCGCGCGCCATGCAGCCGTCACAATACCGAGCGATGCAAGGTTTGCAATCCTCTGAGACCGCCAGTGACACAGGGAGGCAGCATTATTATACATGATTTGTGCACATTGTTTTTCCGTATGTCCCAAAGGACTTTACGCGATTCACTCAAAACACAAGTCACGTGCTGCTTGCGAGATTAGACACTATCCTACACGGCGTCTTCACAGATGACCTCCACTCCATCAACACTTCATTTGTTCATGCCTCACCGACGTTTTGCACGACACTTCTGACGTTTTCGGATGCATTGTTCAAACGGCGTATCCATAGGGCAAATGGCATTGTGGAGTTGCTGGCTTGTGGCATGTGTTGTACTTGTATGCATCAATGCATTTTCATTTGTGTTTTAAATGTCTTACATGACTTTCATGTCGTTTAAAAAGTATCAGTCTTGCGTCGTGTTAGTGCATACGATGACAGCATTTTAAGGACTTGTCATACCTCTGCTTCATTTCCATGTACGCTTTGGCTTGTTTTACTTGTTAATGAGCTGTAATTGGGTTTGACCTGCTTGGTGAAGGTCAGCTGAAGATCATAACGCATTGCTACACCAATAAACGAGCGATTGTATGACAGCTCTACGTGCCTGTCCCTTGGAATTTTTCAGTGGGGATAAAAAGATAATTACTCACTAAGCATTTGCTTATTCTCGAACCCGTTCGGGTTGTAAAAGACATGTGCTGTTAATGTAGAGCCTAAAGTCTCCATGGTATTGATGGTTCGTGGTATGAACTTTTAAGGCCAAACACCAGTGAAGTGCCTCACTGAAACTGATGGGCTTCGAATATGTCTTTCTGGAAGCTGAGTTATACGAATACACCCCAAACACACACCGATTACCCCAAAGTCTACCACTTTCTGCTTTGAGACAATGACTATTGCTACCATTCGCTGCGGCGAAGTTTAGTAATCATCCAGCGCACTGCTCGCACTTAGCTTCGTCGTCTCCGGCTAGTTTTCAAACGTAAACAACAGTGAACAACCATCAATATTACCGTTGGTGTGATTGGCGTATGAGTGGACGCAGTACCGACACGTACCTCGTACCATTGCCACGCGCGTCACCGTCAGTAAACCATCAGTTAATTATGGCTCAAAACATGTTACTTTTGTTGGAACTGAGACTATAGCACAGTGTCAACAGCCGATCGCATCCCACCAGGAGGAACCATCTTATCCCTGCTGTCGCACTGACACTATTATATGCAGAATGTTGATGACACGTACTGGCCGGGGGGTAGCTGCTTCAGGGTCGGAACGTCAGCCTCTGTAACGCCGGCTGGTGCGGAAACAGCCATTCTCGGAAGGTGATTGCACGGAGCTGTGACGTCGTCAGCAGTCACCTGCGACGCCGGCTGGTGCGGGAACAGTCATTCCCGGAAGGTGATTGCGCGGAGCTGTGACGTCGTCAGCAGTCACCTGTGACGCCGGTTGGTGCGGGAACAGCCATTCTCGGGGGGTGATTGCACGGAGCTGTGACGTCGTCAGTAGTCACCTGTGACGCCGGCTGGTGCGGGAACAGCCGTTCTCGGGAGTTGATTGCATGGAGCTGTGACGCCGTCAGTAGTCACCTGCGACGCCGGCTGGTGCGGGAACAGTCATTCTCGGGGGGTGATTGCATAGTGCTGTGACGTCGTCAGTAGTCACCTGTGACGCCGGCTGGTGCGGGAACAGCCATTCTCGGGGGGTGATTGCATGGAGCTGTGACGTCATCAGTAGTCACCTGCGACGCCGGCTGGTGCGGGAACAGCCGTTCTCGGGAGGTGATCATACGGAGCTCTGGTGTTACCAGTGGTCTCCTGCGACGACAGAATTTAACTGATTGGTAGGCTCAGTGGCCTGCAAATCAGTTAAGCCGCCAGGGAATGGATTTTTGTTGATTTCTTGGAAAGATTATGGAAAAAATTTGATGGACAATAGCGGGCACCATTTTATAGAGCTGAAAGTAAAATATGCCTAATATTACCCGCTCATTGCTTAAGAATAACATGCCACGCTAACCAGTGTATTGATGCAGCGACATGCATCGTTTTTATTTTGTCACCGCTCAGTGAACTTTTTGTAGAGCGCGCTCCAGGTGATCCCCTGTTCCAAGCAGGTGGAGGGCTGCGCGCCTTGCCACATCACCGGTAACCCTTGCGCATGCGCCATGTGTGATTTGGCCCGCTCCCCAGACGATGACGCTCTTCAGATGGCCGAATCTCTGAGGTCTCTTCCGGCAGTCTCTCTATTTCAGGAACTCCATAAGTAAAGCAAAGAGGGAGTCGGAACCGTCGACTGCGCCTTTTTGACCGTCTTCCGAGTGGTGATTCGCGTTACAAAGTTGCGCTCCAGCGTGGTCAGGTCAAGGTCTTTCTTGTGTGGTAGTCACCCTGTCATCCTGAAATCAGGTGTTCTCCCTTTTCGCCATCAGGGTCCTGCTCCAGCTGCCAGGAGACGCATTTCGGCACGCTGACACACCGCATGCTATGTTGGTTTGGGCTCAGAAGTGGCGAAAGCCTCTAACCCAGCAAGCAATCAACATGAAAGCATCATTAACGGTTCATATGGAAGCCAGGAATGTACATACTTACGTTGTTCTTTCTCAAAGTTTGTGACATAGGTCCACGCGTCACTTGACACGAAATGTCACGCTGTGATGATTGTTTTCATCGTGTATTTAACAAGTCGGAATGCAACGCAACAGGTGTGGTTCCTTACATCATACCAAATAAATCTTCTGGAATGTAGCAGTAAGAGCAAAGAAGAATCGGGCATTTGCTTTTACATCTCGGAAGCCAATGCAATGCAGAAACAAACCCCGAATGGCATATTTATAACAGAAGTCATAAGCCTTCCAGTGCATACATGGAAGCGTGCGTTTAATTGGGTCAAGCCCAATGCCATGATGCCATGGCGTCTGGGACACTTGCGTCGGTCTCACTGACGCGACACATTTAACTTATTCACAATTTCACAACGTAGCTAACTACACACCATCTTAAACGGGCGGATGATTAAGTCGCAATCATACGCTCAATTTCAAACACAAAACATGTAGAAGCCGAACAAAATAAAGTAAAACGTGCGTCAGCTGAAGATATCGAATTGCAAGGCTTGCATGTTTCACTTCAAACGGCCCGACTGGGCGAACGCGTCTTCCCGACCACAGCACTACATTCGCTCTCATGTTCATCTGTATCGCTACTTCACCTTTCGACGTCGTTGGGGAATGCGCGGATGCCCACTGCTCTCGGACCGGCCTGCGGGGGGGGGGGGGGAGGGTATCGTCGGCGCATGGGTCTGTCGATGTCGGGTTCGATGATGATGACAATGAGTGGATCGCTGGGTGCCAGGAAATAGTGGAGCTGGTCCGCTACCGCTTGTGTTTGTTTCTGTCCTCCCGTGCCTGCCTGGTTGCACACTCCAATGGGCGATGACAATAACTCGATCACGTCCGCTCTATGATCACGTCCGCTCTACTTTGTGTACTGATGATGGCACGAACATCATTGCCACAGAGACCCAGACAACTAAGCCGTCTTCATGGCGTCTTGCACATTCTTCTGAGTGTCGGCAGTTGAGACTGAATACGTAGCGACAGGATGTCGTCCAATTTTTGAGGAAGTCTCGGAACGGCAACTATTACTTTACTGAGCTTGCTGACATATCGGAATGCACGATATGTCATGCTGCGCTGGTTCGACGTGTTGCTTTCCACTGACCTCGGCTGATCAGCCACCAAGCTGATCTTCTTTCTGAAACGCCGTTGTGCCATTTTCCTCCGTTAAGTTACGACCGTTTTGTGTTTTGAAACCACCGCCTAAGTCATAATTAGCAGCTCATATGATGCACGAAGAACGCACCCGAAAACAGCAATCCAAACATGCAGCGCTGAGTGACACAATTTTGTAGGTCTCTGTGCGTGCGATGTGAGCTGATAACGCATTCAGGTCGTTCTTTTTATTCCGTGCTCCTCCGCACGCATTTCAAAACACGCTGCTCTTGGTGCCTGCTGGAGTGACAATGATTTCGCAGGGTCGTGAGGCAGTCCAGCCACAGTGCCCGACCGGCTGGCCGGAAGACCGCGGGCATACTGAAGCCTCTTTTCGGATCTGTCCTGTCACCATAACGTTTTTTTTTTGTAAGTTGTTTCTGACACGTTGGAAGGTACCCTGTATACAGACAAAAGTAGACACTGGTACACACGATTTTATTCTGCATGATTGTTACGTTGCGCATATTTCAAAGGCCACGCATGTGCATCAAAATCATATATTATTAAGACTAAAAACACAAGTTGGGTCAAAATCAATGCCATTAATCGATCAAGCACAGTTTGGTGACTTTTTGTGTGAATTTATTTGGACTTATGACATACATAATTCATAAATAAATGATCAACCCAATGCCGATTTATCACAGAGTAGAGGAGACAAGTGGCAACAACAACATTCCCGCTTCATGCGCATGTAAAACCAACATCAATGAACTTAAGCGAATTCTGAAGGTAATTCCTCATCGCGCGATCATTCGGCACAATAAAACAAGAACAACGGACAGTTTAACGTGACAAAAAATGAAGTTTTTGTCCCCACTTGAACCACAACTAGTGCAGCGCGCGCCACTCGCTGTTCGTCCTGGCCATTCGGTTCGGTTCGTTTTGGTTCGGATCGGATGTTTTTAACCTCAGAGAAGCCCTCCATTCGATGTAGGAAGTACCTGGTCGTTTCGTCCGATCTGTTTTGCATATGAATATTTTCAGCAATACAAATATATGATAATTGTTGAATATCAAAGTAACCTTTGATGTAATTTTTGTCCATTAAATAATATGTTTGACAATAACATTATTGAAAACCTAGGCCATAATAAGTTCAGTGCAGTTACTTTGTTTCCAAGCTCGATGCAAAAATGTAATATTTTGCTGTAATTGCGAGCGTACAGCCAGGATATCCGTGAGGGAGGTGCCCGGAGCTCAATGACGACGCATCACGCCGGTTTTTAACTCTCTTTCGGGTGCCCTCTATAGTGAAAGGCGAAAAATCTGGGCCCAAAGAAGAGCCTCTGCCTGGGCAGCGCCCCTGCTTAATCCAATGCTGAACTACTGGCGCTTGACTGAGTTCTATCTTGTTCTAATTGTACATGCACTTGTTTACAGCGCAGACATTTTCTGTTGCATAGGTAGCAACACACTTTGTCATCAATAAAGAAGCGAAACCAATCTTCATAATTGCCACAAAAAACGAATGAAAAAAAAAACTGTTCGAGCAATGCACGTGATGACAAACTCGTGCGCAAGAGAGCCAGAAACTTCGCGACATGGGACGAGGCCACTAGGGGGAGGGGTACATGCGTCCTTCCAAGATGTAAGTCTCGCGTTCCGTTTATGACGCTGCTGAGAAGGCTGAGCCCGATGTACCCCTCCCTCAATCATCGGCCAGTAGCGGCGCTCTTGATGAGAGATTTTCACCACCCTCGGGGCGTGCCACTCACACGCTCAAACTACGAAAGGCGCGGGGAAGTGCCAGGAAGGCAGGGTCAGGGGAGGTGTCAGGGATGCGGGGTCAGGGGAGATGTCAGGAAGGCAGGATCAGGGGAGGCGTCAGGAAGGCAGGGCCAGGGGAGGTGTCAGGGAGGCAGGGCCAGGAGAGGTATCAGGAAGGCAGGGCCAGGGGAGGTGTCAGGGATGCGGGGTCAGGGGAGATGTCAGAAAGGCAGGGTCAGGGGAGGTGTCAGGGAGGCAGGGTCAAGGGATGTGTCAGGAAGGCAGAGCCAGGGGAGGTGTCAGGAAGGCAGGGCAAGGGGAGGTGTCAGGAAGGCAGGGCCAGGGGAGGTGTCAGGGATGCGGGGTCAGGGGAGGTGTCAGAACTATGGCCTAAACACAACAGCGCTAGCAGAGGCTGGCGTGGCTGCGCGCGTGCTGGGGCAGCAGTAAGTGCTCGGAACAGCAGACAAGGGAAGGCTGCGAATTTGTGTAGTTGGTTCCGTTCTGATGCAACGGTTTAGCACTTTCGTTTACTTAGAGGATTTCGTCGATTGCTGAATGCTGGATTTGGAGAGAGGATGAGAAGCAAGGTATCAGCGCAGCCGACATACCTCATCCTCAAAAGGAAACCCGAAGGGAAACGCCCGCCGCATCGCAGACGGAGCCCAGACGGTGTACCGCTACTTAGTTACACGCGGCTTCAAGTTTCGCGTCCTTGTGCTGAAGTGCTTGGACATGCAGCTTGTGACCCGGTGACGCGAAGAGCTACACTCTGCCAGTGTCTTACTGGGTTAAAATCCCGGTCGGGAGAGGGGAGGGGAAATACAGCGGGGCAGGATCTCGCGCCAAGAGATGAGAGGGCGGATGGTGACCGCGAGCATGCCGGCAGCACGCTTCAAGGCAAGACCCAGACGCTCTGCTGATGTCGGCTAGTCCGTGGTATCCAAGGGCCGGTCTGGGCCCTCGAGCTCAGTGCCAGCTCAGAGGTTCTTGGACCTAATGGGTCAGCACTGCGGCGTGGGTCACCCGCGACCCCATCACCTTCAGACCGCCCAGGGTGAGCGGGGCGTTGGCGCGCCGCACGCGCACGAACCGGCCCACTCGTGCAGCCTCGCAGCTGTACTGGCGGGCGACGCCCTGTGGCAGGGCGGGCGGTGTAAGCTGCTGACCTCGTCTGGTACCGCTGGCTACAGCGGCGTACAGTTCTCTTCTTAAACGACTTGGATTATTCGAAGATCACATTGAGTGATATTTTTAGAAAGTTGCGCCACTTTTGCCGGGTGCATGCTGGATGTTAATGTTCGGCACACGTTCGCTCGTTAGGTGGGGGAGATTGGGATGAGTTGTACCATGTTCAGATAGCTTCAGGATTACTTTTGCAAAGCCTTTGTCATGGATGTCAGCCTTGAATCACTCAGCTGATGCGTAACAGCTCTCTTCCTGTCAGTATATTTGTAACCGCACGCGTACAGGCGTCTTGTATGGGCGCGAAACATAAGTTTGATTGCGTCGCTGAAAACTATGGCAGTCGGTGCAAATGTGTGCTTCAGGGCTTACCGTATGATGGGACCGGTCTGAATGCCATGCTGAATGGTGAGGAAGTGGATCTGCCATATATACTGCTTAACATTTGGCAGCTATCTTTCAGGGATTTTGGGGTGGCGCGAAGTCTGTTGCAAGATGTCGGGCGCCGCATGTTACATCAGCAACGCGCGGGGTGTGTTGTGTCAGTGAATCAATGTGCCGACAGCATTGACTGACATGATTGTCCTGATTATTGCCATCTAGAAAACAAGTCAATAGGCACATTACCTATGTAGACTATGATTTCTCCATGAGTAACCGAAACCGAGGTGGCAGCAGTCGTCACGCAAGCATGGATTGATAAAAAGGGGGCAAAATGCGTCATGTCGCAGTCATGAAGAATTACGAAATTGCCAACACGGGGGCATTTAGTCTAAAAGTCGTAACGCATCCAGTTTGCTTGCGATGCACCTTTCTCTATGGCAAAATAACACAAGCACAACTCCCCCACCATGCCTTGCAAATTGGCCCAGTGTGGGGCAAGTTTTTTTTTTTGGGGGGGGGGGGCAATTCATTTCCCAACATACAAAAACGTGCTCTCCAAAACTGTGCCATTACATTTAAAGCAGAAGGCTATAGCTGTCTGCAGGCATAAGAATCTTAGTCCTATCCTCATTAGTTTTAGCAATAGGGAGCTCTGAGTAAAACTGATTCAGCTCTCTCTTTCTCTCTCTCTCTCTCTACTCCCCCCTACGCCGTGACAATTCTGCAAATCATTAGCTCTGGCGCGACAACGGAGAGGAAAGTGTTACTTCTAAACATGTCAGCACCTACGACAAAGTTTCCAAATATGGTATCAGCGGCAGCCATGTACACGGCGAGGCCACGGAACAAAACATTGCAAACAGTATTTACACAGCTCTAGATCTGTTTGAGCCGCCCGTACTGACGCCACTCGCTTGTGACGTCAGTACGGGCGTTTAATGGCATTGCATGCAAAGTCAAGTCTCCGTCTTTTTCCAGCACAAATGACCATCACAACCCTCATCGAGCAAGGCAGTGAGTGGGAGATGATCCAGCGCTTCCCAAACAAGCCATGTAACGTAAAAGGGGTGTCATACATTGCAGAACGGGCAGACAAACGGCGACATAAAAACAGTGTTGAGAGCATACCAAAGATCGACAGAGAACGACTTGAACAGACACTTGCTCTTACCGGGTACTGATACCTGCTGAACACCACTGTGCACCGCTGCTCCGTACCCAGTGGCCCAGGTTCGAGAGTGGATGCCACGATCACCTCAATGTCCTCACCTGAGTCAGGAGGCGCGTACGTGAGGCCCTGGCTCACAGGTTATATCCTAGTCAACGTATAACGACTGACAAATCGGATGGGGTCTAATCTGTTTCCGTTAAGTTCTGGCCGATAGATTTGCGTAACGTACGGGTCACGGCCAGTTCTAAGGCACTTACTTGAGAAAGGATTAAAAAGGACTGTGGATATGAGTCTAGACAAACATTAACGGGTTTGGGCTGTCTTTCTGACTGCCTTGGGATGGCGATGTTGAGATGAGACCCAAACAACGTTTAGCTTGTTTTGCCATCCCGACCGCGTCTAGACTCCCCTGCTTTTGATCGGTGCGATCCTTGGGACAACATCACCTCTGGAGATGTTGTGGTATGGTGGCTTACAGCCTATTGGAGAGCATAAAAGTGTTCGCTGAGCTAAATTCATGTTACGGCGCTATATTGGCAGCGTTTTACTAAAAACATCCTGCAAATGTTTACGGACACTCATACAAATTTCATAGCGTGCCAAATGGTAAGCCTAAGCTTGATATCTAGGCAGAAATCGAAGATCACTTACCACTCTAAATCGTACTACATCGGCTAGTACTACCCGTCAGTTCATTCTAATCCAAAGCATATTACCGAGCCGGTCCTCCAGGATTAGCATCACTGACGTGACGGCGTAGAACTGGCCGAGGTCTGTTGTGAACGTTCCCGCGGCTGCATAGATGAGTTGAGAGGAGTTGCCGTAGTCAGGAGCCAGATTCACTGCAACGCATGGGAAGGTTTTGTCTCCTACATGACTCAGGATCGATCAACGGGTCAGGAGGTGTATGCTATTTGTACTTCTGAGCAGATTGGTCAGTTAAAAAATTCTGTCAGTCGGTGTGTGCCATCCAGCGTGAATGGCAGAGCGTAGGAATTGTGCAAAAACAAGAAGACAGTTGTTTGGTACATTGCCTGCGTTGTCGTCGGCGATCACAAAACACACGCCGAAGCAGATAACGTAAGCCGAACAGTAGTGCAGTCTCATGTCATTACCAGCAAGAGTAATGCCACATGAGTGTAGCTTTGCATGCTTTTTAGGGGTGCTTTAGGTACCGATGTTAATGCTGTTATTGTCAACATTATTGTTGTTGCCGCCCTTTCACGCTGCTGTCAGCAAACGTAAAGCCCCGGCTCCTGATCTGTCTCCGGCTCCCGCTCTGCTCCTGCTCCCTTAGCGTTAGTTTTTGCCGCCTCCGTGGTCTTGGGGAAAGATGCTTGACTCGTAATCCAGCGGCACTGGGTACGAGTCCCAGAGTGGGCGCATTGTTTGACCCGACTGAAAAGGAAAGGCCAGCTGGCAACTGGCCAACGAGGTTCAACCCAGACCCGGGGCGGCCGTGTCGCAGCATTGTGCGGCACGTAAAACCCTCCGCATCCCTGTCTGGCGAAAGGGCGGAGGTAAATTAGCTGTTGAACTGGACGGCACGCTTGGGTGGTGGGTTCGGGGTACACGCAACAAGCTATGCTTAGCAGGTACCTCCATTGATTCAGGGGGTGGCACGGTGAGTGACTGTCACAGCATGACACCCACGGGCACCGCATACGATTTCCATGACGAACAAGAGGGCAATGTCCAGCCATTCCACGTCATTGAAGCAGTGCATAGGTCAAGCGAGAGTACAATCTATGAGGTGGTTCCCGTGGGTCCCACGGAAAATATAACATTAACATGCAAACATTGCATAACATTATGACTGAAATGCACAGAGGTATGTTTCACAGAGCAGCAGAAGAAGCGTGATGCATGGAGTAAGCGCGGAAAAACGTCTGGAACACGGTCGCGACTTGACTGGGAAAATAGAGTTGTTGCGGGCAAAAAGTTGAAAATTATCCGATGAGACCGGGCCTGGCAACTTATTTCCAGTTGGATACGTAGACATTCCGGGCCAGCCTCCCTCACCTGCTGGGCGTTGTCCCGCCATTACGAGGTGTGTTTTTACGATGTGATTATCCTCGATGCATCGGCTTTATCACTGACGCTATGGGAGATGAGTGCCTCGGTACCATTCTTGTGGCGCTGCTTTATCCCACAAGGTGACGTCAAAGGCAATATTCTAGCGGCCATATTTCATTCGTTCAGGACATAAAGAAGCTGTGCAGCTGCTTTCTAGAATCAAGCTGTTGGCCCGTCCCTTTCTCAAAAATTACACTAGTGCACTTTTTGGCCGATCCGATCTCTTAAACGAAAGATTGTTGCAGAAGACGGTGTAAAAAAGAAATATGAAGAGCAAATGAGATAGAAATTATTGTGCAGTAAGCGACTTCAGCGCGGTTGCCAGGAACGTAAGGTCTTTCTTGCTTATATCAAGCGAACACGTGCAATAGGACTTGCATGCGTTTGGCGTGCCAGCAGATAGTGGGATGCTCGTGTTGTCTTGTCTGGTGGTGATATGATCGTGTAAAATCATCCGAATGGTCATCTGGTGTCAGCCGATGTAAGTGAGGTTAATACATGATTACGTTTTATTCTGGACTTTGCAGTAAAGGCGGAGATGTCTGTGTCGGCCAGCAGTTGCCTTCCGAGTGCATTCACTTCAAGGAAACCGGCGACGCACAGTTCCGTACCCCGGCAATTTTGTCGGTTGATATGCGACCTATCTGCCAAACACCAACAACATTGCCATATCCAACATAACCGGGTAGCGCATGGTATGAAAAGCGGAATGGAGTGGTAAACCAATAGAAGTAGTAGTTGACCAGTAGTTGATCAAGTTGTAGACCAACAGTTGATCAAATAATACAACAATAAAATCTTGCCATAAGAGAACGAAATACCAGAATATCGCTCCCGCATATTGCCGGACATTTCAGCGACGAGCACTTACTCCCAACGTACTGGCAGGCAGATGCGGCTTCAACCACTTGAAGGATGTCGTTCAGCTCCCCGGTGTCGAACAGCACACTTCCGACGCTCTCCGGCGGTCCCGAAGGTTCGCCCTCCCGCCATATATCCCCTGGCGGGGGCGCGCTCACTAGTTTTGGCACAGCACATAGTCACTTGTACCATTCTCCGCTTATTTTCCCGTTGAACTCAGCCATCGATGGTGTTAGCGAGCGCGCTAACATGGTGGCTCTGGCTCGGCAGATAGCGAAGAAGCCTCAAACGCTGACAAAATAAAATGCATAACGAACAAAAATGTTTTCATGGGATGCCACAGCAGGCAAAAATCCACCAATGTGAAACAAGCCTCATTCATCTTGCCCCAATTTTCGACCTTCATATCCGCAAGTCAAGTCGGCGTTGATACATGGTAAATGATTCTTATTTCTTAAAGGTTGTGCTCCACATTTGAATGGAGCTTTGGACTGGGATATACATTTTGAAGAGCATTCAGTTCAGTTCATTTCACATATCTACCCTTTACAAAGCTTAAACCCTCTGATTTCTGAGCTTGATGCTCGCAACTTTTGTACACTATTTCGTGCAAGCTATTTGGAGGTTAACCAGGCACACATGACGTCATTAAAGGTCACGCGCATACTGCCACCTCCTTTGCCATGTGTTGCTTAAGGCCAACTAAAAATGTGATCACCGACGCATTCGTATCGAGCATACGTCAGCACAATTTCTCTCACCAACCGGCTTCATTTATCTTTCAGACAATGTTATGCGTTCGGCGCAAATTTCGAACACTATGTTTTGAGCTCCATACTGCAGGAAGTTGGACAGTGGTACGATTTATGACGGAAATAAGGTTACGCATCGAATAGCTTAAGGACAACGCCATAACCGAGCATGTCAATGCCAGTAGACTATATAAAATTACAGACAAATATGCAAGAATACCACGAGAAGCGGCCAAAACACGAGCACGTCGCATTCAACCTCACAAGCATGTTTCAGTATCGCACTGCCACCTGTCGGAAAGTTGAAGCATTACATGTTAATCAGCCCGTCAGCTACCGTGACAATTCTCACACGGTCCAAGGCCGTGTGGGAGAAGTCAAACCGTCCGGGGATTCTCGCTTTACCTTCGCGTTTCATTAAAGCGACGTCACTGGTGCCGAGACATCAGTGTGCGGCGGGTCGCTGGACGCCGGATGCAATGCTGAAGGCAACCGGAACATCGAAAAATTCGTGCAGATAATGGCAAAGCCGTTTGCGGAAGGCGCACATGACCAGCGAACCGACTGCGTACAATTTTGTGGCACGTATGATGGTGTGCTATGTGTGATGATGCTCTGTGCGGAATGACATGCGCTCTAATAGCTGCATTTACTCAACCCTTAAGCGTAGTTTGTTGGTCCATGACCACTCAAAGCCGAGACGATATGCACCCACAGACCGCCATGTGTGCCAAGTTTCATGGGTGGCACGTGCGACTGTGTGAACCTGGTTCATGGCTGGCTGTAGTTTGGTGCCGGTTACTACTTGTCCAGTCCGGCGCACTAACATTTGCGCCTTGTAACGAATAATAACCTTTCTTGTTTGATTCAGCTTAAAGCAACACTGTGCTGCTTAACCTCGCAGAATACAAATTTGCGACCAGTGCTCAGTGTGGGATGCTAGGCGGCTCCTATACAGGCGCACGGGCAACGTAAGTTATCCGAAGTGTGTGTGTGTGTGGCGGGGGGGGAGGATTTGAGCCATTTTGGTTAATACTTCGCAGTCAACGTTCATCGGGCGAACCTAAGCTTTGCGAAAGTTAGGAGGTTTATCTCCCCTCACTAGTACCCGTGCTCCTCTACAGATTTATTCATTTCCCATGTCAGTTCGATTTTAACGGCTTAGCTGAATAAAAACTCACAAGGCACGTGGTCACGCTTTCATTAAATTGCACTTGGTTTTGCTCGCGGATGTATGAACTCACCAGAAATAATGCACATGTTATTGTTGAAAAGGAAGCCCGATGTTCAGACTGCTCATCTCCCACAGCTCACGCACGTATATTTTCGATTTTACGCTGCTGCATTTCAACCACTGGGCAAATCAACCTGCATTAGCACACCAGCTTGCTCCAAAGTAAATCCTCCACACTTGGCTGCTCTGTTATATTAACCCACTCACAACAGTTTGTTCATTTTCCGTACAAATACAGCCCTATGTCTTGGCCGCCCACCTCCGCAGCAGCCCTCTCAAGAGCGTTTTCCATTTCGACGCCGATATTATTGTAATGACTGTCCGCGTAGGCTCGGAAAGCGTACAATAATATCTGACGTTCAATTACACGCGACTGGCTCAATGGTCATGTGCACATGCCGGTAACAGTTTGCTCATTGATGGTACGAAGACAGCGTAATGTTCTGGCCGTTGATCTACGAATTTCATGTGTGCTTTTTGAATTATCATGTCATGGCATTTCAATGGTGAGAGATGAACGCTGGCAAAACGCACCATTATAATACAAATGTGCTATGCTCGACTCGCTGGTCACGCGCACCTCCTGCAAACAGCTTGCTCATTATCTACACGAAGATTAGCGATGCTCCGGCTGCCCGCAGCGTTACGCCTCGCGGCTAGCGGCCGCGTGGTATTGAAGTCTCGTAGCCAACGACGTGGTCCTATATAGAGCGAATAAAAACCTGACTTATGGCAAAGCCCATACACGACATTCTCCTGACACGGCCAATCTAGCTGCGCATCGATATCATAACGACGTTACATGACGCATTGAAGCGAAGACGAATTGAGCAGCATGCTTCTTATATAGAGATATTCTGTCCTCTAGAGCCATTTTTAACGCTTCAAGGCAAAGTTATAATTAGAAACAAGCTTTTTCATCATAGCTTTTGGTTGTCTCAATGCCTTCGAGTGTGGCATGCTCTCTCAAGGTCTTGAAATGTTTTATAAAGACCCATGAAACCGCTTAGCGTTATGTAAAAGTGTTCCATGTACATCACAATACATTTGGTGTTTGCTATTATATTCTCACTAGGGGCACTTCTGATATCATGAAAATGTTGAAGGCGTTACATACTCGTTCAGTCCGTAAATGTGTGAAATATCGATAGCAACTGATATCAGTAATACTTTATGGTTCCGTCCTGGTAAGAAGCGGAGATGACATGAAGACTTCGATACAAGAGAGGCATATTTGATTTACTTGAAGCGCGTCGAAGACATCTATTTCACTCCTACTAAACCATTTTAAGTGGGGTGGGGAGCAACAACAATATTGCTGCTGTGTGGTGAGCATGCGTGCGCGCGCGCGCGAGACAGAGGCTTTTGTTGAAAAATAAGATGGCACATAAACCAACTGTTTTAAGAGCTGATCTTGCTACCTGTGTTCGCACTAAACATAGCTTGTTGAGAAACTCAGGACTCGCACACTTAAGCAGAGCGATTTCATTGAGATTGCCCAGTTTTCCTAGTAGATTGTAAGTTGTCACACGATCTGGCGACAGTGCCGCCCTCGTTCCAACCTAACCCTGTTGACCAGCTGCCGACTGAGCGTCAAAGCCAACCACGTGAAGAGCGCGTCGGGACATGATGTCACATACACGCGACACATTAGTCAGTGTCCGACGCTTTGACGACTGGGCCACAGAGACAGTCAACTTAATAATTGTCATCTGACACATCACATCGCCATGATAGCAAATCAATGAGCTCAACACTAAGACAACATTTTGTACTTTCGTCAGTTTGTGCATCGTATCATGCTATAACATTTATTGCGCTTCTGCATATTGGCGGTGAGTGGCACAAACATTAATAAATGTAAGAAGATCAAATAAATAAATAAAAACGGCACTCCTGATACGGAACTTTGTTGATTATTTTAAAATCCTGCCGAGCTTTTTTCGGCAAGGTTGTACAATTTTTGGTCGTTTGCTGTGGGCGAAGAGCAAAGAGGCAAAGCAAAATACTGGCGTTACGATTGGAATGCAGTGCACGAGGCCTTCCGTGAGTAACGCACTATTTGAGCTTACCTGTCCGATCTAGAGGCGTGCCATCGGTGAAAATCCACCTTCTGTCATCAGCCAAGCAGTCTGCTCCAACCAACGCCCAACGGCCGGCTGTGCTCAGTATGCCTCTCTCTAGCAGACGTTGCGTTGTCGTCGAGTCCTGGTGGCCAAACTCGCTCCTATATGCTGATAATTCCACGAGCATCCAATTCAAATGGTAGGTGCGGTGTCCGAACAAAACGTGGACTGTAAAAGTGGAATGGAAAAATGGAATGAAAAAATCGCATCACAAAAATTCACCAACGACAAAAGTCGACCGAAATGAAAGTTAACCGCGATAAAAGTCGAATCGGAAAAAGCAGGAGAACAGAAAGTCAACAGGACTTAAAGTTGACAGGAATTTAAGTCGACAAGAATAAGTCAAAAGAGAATGTACAAAAGACAGAAAGTCCAACGGGACAAAAGTCGGGCTACTAGAACTACCGAGTGCTTATGATGACACATTCGTTATCACAAGCACAGCTTTAGACGCCGAGTACCTGCAATAAATGGATTGCTGTAAAGTGCGACTGCGATAGGTTGCTGTGTTCTATAACATCTTGACCATATTTCTTGGCATGTTTAAGGTCGATAAGTCGGCAAAGGAACTCTGAGCTCAAAACGCTCAACACAGGGTGTAATAGTAACCAGCAGCGTAAAGGGAATGCTGCACATCCGTGTTGAGCTTTAAACTGAGATTGTCATTTCGAAGATCATTCAGCGTAGTTCACAGCCTGTCCCTTTCCAAGATTTAAAGCACTCTGCTTCCTGACCTAGACGTTTGCAAAGTTGTGCAGACTGATTCGCGCAAACGTTTTCAAAGCTAACCAGACGTTTATGAGCCATAGAAACGCCATTCAAATACTACTACCCCACTGGCCACGCTGCGTTGTACTGATCAAGGTCGATACAAATATAATCGTCGAAATATTCACATGTGGCGTAGGTGATTTTATTTGATCAAAGAGCGATTTCTGGAATCAACAGACTTGAATTGACCATCAGCCAATGTTTTTGCTTTCGGTGCGACTTGGAAACACGAATCACGTTTTGTGCTACGTAATGCAGGCAGTTGGAGAGTGGCGCCAGCTATTACGAAAATCAGACCTGTAATCGAATCGCTCAGAATAGCGCCATAACCGAGCATGGCAATGCAAGCAAACAGTGCAAAATCACGGATCCTTTGCAACACCACCATGGAAAACCCCCCCCCCCCAAAAAAAAAACGGACGTACAACGATATTTGGGTCATGGAAACCCACCGAAGCGCATCACCCTTTGAACAGTTAAGATGTTACGAGTGATTCAGCGCGTCAGCTGGGGTGGTCATTGCACACGGCCAGTTTGACAGCCATCTGACATAATGCAAACGTCTCATGATGCAATCAAACAATGACATATTAAGAAGCATATTTACTAAATAGTGAAACTGTGCTGCCTTAAGGAGTCTTTTGTACTTTAAAGTAGACCAATATTTCAGATCAATTTATTGTATCATATCTGATGTCGCCTCAGCGTCTGCAAACGTGGAACATGCCCTTTAAGACCTTCCTTGCTGATATCAAGAACCATAGTTTTCTTACTGGAACGGCCCCTCACAATGTGGGCGTTTGGAGGGTTTCATAATGCATATGTAGAATTTCTACCGACACAGTTATAGAAAAGACCGTCTGCAGTCTCGCGGCCGCCCTGCGTACCCCGATCCCCTTCCTCTCCCCAACGCAAAACGCCGCGGATACCGGAGCCGCGCGCCGCAGCGCAGCCGGTGGGAGCCAGGTAATTTTGCGAAACACCTGAGGCCCTTATTTTGGCGTCGCATATAGGCCCTTTAGTAGCAGCTTTTCCGAAAGCTACCCTAAACTTTGTCTAGTCCCATTCTGCCCCGTCCCATAGCATCATGCCCTACCCAGTCCCCAGTGATCTCGTCCCGTTCCTTTCGGTTTTGTTTGGTTTCGCACGGCCCTGTTCCGTTCCGTCCGGTTTTGTCTGGTTTCACCTGATCCCGTTCTGTTCCGTCCGGCTTTGTCTGGTTTCGCCTGGTCCCGTTCCGTTCAGTCCGGTTTTGTATGGTTTCGCCTGGTCCCATGCTCTCCCGTCCCGTCCAAACGGGAGAAAATGGGACTAAACGAAACGGGACCACACGTCACGCGTGGTCCCACTTGGTACCGTTCGGTTTGGTCTGATCCCCTCCCATCTGGCCCATCTGGCCTCCTTCCGTTCCACCCAATCCCATCCCACCTCGTTTTCAAGTTTCGCCCAGTCCCTTCTGGTGTTATTTGGTCCCGTATAGTGCCGCTCGCTCCTGTCACGTCCCATCCAATCTCATCCAGTCCCATCTGTCTCCCACGTGGCCACAGCTTGATCGATCTCCCATACCAGGCGCCATATGTTTATGAATGTTGGATTTTAAATCACTTTGACCGCTGCTGTTTTTACACATGCCATTGGACGGTACCCGGTCAGTGTTGATGCTTCATTCCCTGTCCGTTTTCTGTCTTTCGGTTTCTTTCGTTCCTACTCTTGCCCATGCCTTTGCCTTGCCGTTGTCCCCGTGGACTTTTCTTTTTGTTTTTTTCCTGTTTGACTTTTTTCCCTGTAAGCTTTTAAGCTTTTGAATTTTCTATTATTGCACTTCTGTTCCTGTTGACCCCTATCTCTTTCGACTTTTAGTCAATCATTTTTTCCGACTCGACTTCTTCCCCAGTTTTACTCGATGTTTATTCCTGTCGACTTTCCCTTCGACTATTTTTCCGATTCGGCTTCTCTGATCCGACTTTTTTCCCTTTCAAAATTTGGTTGTCTGACTTGTTCTCTACTTTTTAACTTGGCGTTTTCCATTCGTTTGTTTGTCGGGGAATCAGCAGGATAAATGCGTTCCACACTCACAAAGGTATTCATATATGCGTACGCATATGATCTGGCAGTCAAGGCGACTGTACCATGCTTAGTGCATATTCGCAAACATTGGTGTGGTTGATCCTTATAACGAAAGTTACACTCCATGAACCGGTGATTTAATGGTAGAAGGTAAACACCAACGACATAAGATGAGTTCTGAAAAATGTAGTACTTAAAAAGCTGCATCCCAAAACAAGCAGTTAGTTTGACACCAGGATGTCTCGGCAACCGGCTGTCAGCGTTCCCTTCTTAGACAACAGTACCCACGAACCTTTGCTGGATACAGGATAGAGTCCATTCTGAAGCATGTCCTGGTGAGTCCTGTATAGACGTCTTTGCTTATAGGCTTGTAGAATAGGCCATTGTCTTCTTCAAATGTATCTGGAAGGTCTTGGATTTCATCCCCGATCTGAAACTGCGAACAAAACCAGCCGTATATATATATATATATATATATATATATATATATATATATATATATATATATGTGTGTGTGTGTGTGTGTGGTGTGTGCCTGCCCGATGTATAGCCACAAACGCCGCTGTTGAGCATCATGATAGAAGAACGAATATTTTCGGCGTTTCTATAGTTCAGGAGACTCGGGTCGTTTAAACATCACTCTGCCGTTCCGATCTGTCAAAATACCGGGAGCGTCTCGCGTAGGCAAACGTGAGGAAGAAGTTTGCAATGAATATGAAGTCACAAAATGTGCATGCCAGCATGAAATGTAGCAGTCTTTTATTTCTTTATTTTGAGCTTATGACAAGCTTCGTACGACCTAAACGGATATAATATGTTAAGTCCAGTTCAGTTCAGTTCATTCAGTTCAGTTCAGTTCAGTTTAGTTTAGTTTAGTTTAGTTCAGTTCAGTTCTGTACAGTTCAGCTATGATCATTTCAATCCGATTCAGTGCAGCGCACGCAGTTTTTGAAGTTCAGTACGACGAAAAATATGTTAACTGTGATATTGAATTACCAGGCCATTGATGACTCATGTACTTTTGCTGGACAGCATAACGCGGATTTAATTCTTGACCTCAGCATGCAAGGAGAGGACCCAATTCCAAAGGGAAGAACAAGAGAGTAAACGATCCAGATATAACGGAATATCATAGTATCTGAAATATAATGAGATGCAGTCATACTTTTGACATAATGTCAATATTTAGCAATCATATGGAACATGAAATGTTTTAAGACATCGTACAATATTCTAGAACACGGCTTTGAAATAACATTAGGTCAAGTATATCAGACAAAACCTTCTTGTTTGTGAACGCATTTTCGGGTGAATCTTTTTTAAATCATTGGAAATATGCGTCTGGAATTACTATATACGCGTGGTTTGACAGGACACCCAGTTGGCTTTACCGCGGCCTATGTCTTTCGCGTCGACCGCATTTCATATAACCTTTACAGTGCGCATCCATGCATTTTCAGTATACAGGCATAGGGTACCTTGAGAAAGGCCGGTTTTAGAGATACACAAGTTTTCCTGGTTTAGCTCGTTTGCAAGTTCATTTCCTTCCAGATTTAGCTCTCTGGCTGCAAGCATATTTGGCCGCACCGATTCCATGCCACAGAGCAAGCACGCTGTGCAACTCTTCCATACATTATTTCTAAAAAAGTGCTGAGTGACGTGTGGCGTTAACTTCTGATCGACTTAGCATGCTTTTTTGTCAGTCATCGGCTAGAACTTTTTCAGTCTCGCTCAGACCACGATGATGTCCAAAAGGTTAGCAAAATCAGTTCATGGCTTATGTTCTCCCCATGAATGTCCATGACCTTGTTTCGTAACGACTTTGGTTTTCTACTTGCCCGAGTTTAATCCGGCTGACAAATGTTTTTTTTTATCTTAAGACCACAACTCACATTTCTTTTCCATAACTGCATAATGCACCTGCACGGCTTCTGCGTCGCCAAATGAGCGTTTTGTAAAATTTGACTTTTCGGCCATCGCCTAGAATTAAGAGCGAATATTGTAACTATGCGCAATTGAATATCATGCACTGTTGGCTATCACACATCATTAAGAGAAATCAAGACAACAGCAACAAAATAGAAACTGCAAGAAAGCATCCTGAATACCGAACCTATTCACCACAAAGGCGTGCACACTTCTGCAGTCATTCGATCCATGTCCTGAACGCTGTGTTTGGCTCTCGTGCTGCCCCCGAGCACGCGGTGTACGAACTGCTCCAGTTCCGCAGGTGCTGAGGAACTGCTTGACACGTACCGATTTCTTGCGTTTTGAGAGGAGGAAGGTCACCTGACCTGTTGACCTGACCTGTTGACCTGTTGACCTGGTTGACCTGTCAGAAGGTTAAAGGTCACCAAGAACCCAGTCAGGTGAATGGGATGGACGTTTCATTGTGAAGGCTCTATATGTTTTCAAAACATCCTCATCTCGAGACACGTGTGACACGCATGGCACGTGACGTGCGACTCGTGTGAGGTCAGGCGCTATCGTGGCGAAGCTTGAATATCTGGCTTTGCCTAGTTGTCTTCTTAGTCACAACCACTACCGTCTCCCTCAGAGATGATATGTACCTCGCGGAGTTGATCGCCTCACCCCTGGAGAGAAGGCCGATGCTGATGATGTCGCCTGTGTGAAACAAAGCCGTACGCAGGACCTTCCCACCAATACGCCCGCGCCGGACTGAGATGAGCACCTTTCGCCGGGTTTCTTACGCCCCATGCTCTTGTTTGTGGTGAATGGGTCGTGGAAATTGGCCGAAGTCTCATCAAGCAGTGATCATTGGGTACAGTAATTTGCTTGCCGCCAGACTCTTACTGACCGGAAGCCTCCCACGCACCCTCCCGCGTGCGGTCTTCTGTGCTTGCGTGAGACAGTGCGGCTGCCTTGGCAACGCACCCCTGAATGGCCAAGTTTCTCCACAGCGCGCCCCATGCTGATGCCTTGAAGGCTTCACCACCGGAGCGCCGAGATCGTCTCCTCCATTTGGCACACGACGTCAGACGTGTGCGCGCGTCCCGGCTCCCCTGTGGGAAGTTTTCCAGGCGACGAGGTGCCCTCCTGCTCCCTATACCGGCTAGTTCAGCGGCGCTGGTCTGCAAAGACGGCACCGAGCTCGTGTGTATTTTCAGGTACTGCTGCCTCTCCGGCCACGAAATGAGCTCCAATGACACCGTGCAAGGACGGCTCGCTACGCGGTATCTACTGTGCTGCTAGCCGCGCGCCAATCCGGGCGAGGTTTCAATGATAAGTGGTTTGGAATGTTCGTACGCCCGCGCTTTATGTTTGATGAATCGCGACATTGAATATAACTGTAGCTGTAAGTTGGCAACTGCATTTGCAGGGAACATTATGCACATAGATAAGACAGTAGCGACAGCCTTATTCCTCGTAGAAGGTACAGGAAAATGAAAATATAGATGCGTTGATATTTCGGCAACATGTCTTTATGGAAACGTATTGCAGAAGACATTTGTTTCGTTTCGGTACAGGCATGTTGCCGAAATATCACCGCATCTTTATCTTCATTCTCCTGGTTTTCCAAGAGGAATAAGGCTTTTAATGCTGCGTTATAAATGTAGCTGAGTTATCAGGAAATTACAAGGCCTTGTCTTAATCACATGAATGCGATCAAGAGTACACAAATACTTCCAAAAATTGCGAAACACCTTGGCGTTTGTCACCCACTTTTATTACCAGAGGAGCTTGACTCAGGACGATTGACGATTCTGTTCGCCTTAGTCATGGAATCAAGTCCAAACATACGGAACGCAGGCAGAATTCTTATGTCATCTCTGTTACAAACACACTGGCCACGCAACTCTTTCTCAGCATTTCTATTACAGCTGCTCTTTTCTCCGTGAAAGGCGAGAAGACGTGATACCTGGCGTCATTTCGTCGGCCGCTGTCGGCAGCCCCATGGCGATGTCGGAGTGGTCAGACCTGGTCAAGATCAGCTCAGACACACAGACCGCACGACTGAGGTCCCAGGACAGCCGGGAAGACGCGCGCGACGGTGTCGAAACTGGCACCTAATTGGACGCAAGGGGAAGCAGTTACAACAGACCCACCGGTTACGTTCAAGGTTGAACGCGGCTGGGAAGGCTCTGTTCAGGATTGCTTCGCTTCACAGCTTCCCTGAGCTGGGGCTCACCTCCCACGTAGCCCGCAGAGGGGCGGAACGGCCGGTCCAGTCGAGCGAGGGTGCACTTGGGCTTCAACTGACTGTATATATATATATATATATATATATATATATATATATATATATACATTTGTACCGGCGTATTAGGCGGTCTCTTCTCTAAAAAATTGTCATTTTCGGTCCGTTCTTGCATCCCCGTCGCCCTGACCAGGGCTGACGCTGCAAACGCACCACCTACCAGTCAGAGCGTATTCACCTGGTGGTCGATGCCGCGTATCGGTTCTTGCATTCGGCTGTGTTGGTGAGTTATGCGGTCACGTAATTTTAAATCAAGGCGGTCTAACCCATCATTACTTTACATTACAAGAAGGTTGCTGCAGCCCGGAAAACAGGCACTGCCTAGATATAAAACTCGTTGCTTCAGCTATGATTTCGGCTAAACTATAGGGCTGCAAAACCACTGGTCGATGCATATTCCTTTTGTTCCAGGAGCGTCGAGGTGACTCAACAATAATGCTCAGCCACGTCATTGATCAAGAAGGCTGTCAGAGTGAGTGCAATGTCTATTAACGAATCACGAACCGCTTCAGACAAACGATACCGGGGCACATTGTTGAATACCATTTTTAGTTTAGAACCTTTCCATTTTCTAATTGTTGCATTTTTATCTTTTTTTGTAAATTCATATCGGTTAGCTTATTTTTACCACGGGCATGAAGAAAGTGCGGACTAAGTGGAAACAAGCGTGGATGCAGTGTGAGTTCCGATGTCCAAGGGCAGTACAGATGACAAGAGCGAACCGCAAATAGAAAACGGAAAGAAATGGAATTGAAATGAATTGTTTAGATGGGAATGACATGAATGTGATAGACTGAGTTGCCGCAACAAACGGAAGGCCGCCACCATCAACGGCGCCTGTTTAGGCAACGTCTTCTTCTTTCTTTGCGATAAAACATGTTTTTGACTACATAATGTCATTGCCGTTTAGTGCCGAGATTTCAGTGTCAATGTAAAGTAAATGTCAAGTTCAAGTCATACCGAAAATTCGAACCGCCAAAGTGATTAAAATTGTTAAAGACAGACTCAGTCTAGTTGGGTCAAATGTCAGCTCCATATCGCACAGCAAAAGTTTTCCACACTTCAAAGGGGCATTAATGGGAATGAGCGTTGATAATTCTGACACGCTGCGTGAGTAACACGCAACGCTCTGGGTATTTGCAGTCACTGTGGTCGCGTTTCATTTCAACTACTGTGTTATTGGTAGACGAACACAAGCCCCGCCCACTCGGATGCTAGGCTGTTTCATACCAGGCTACTGACTACTGGAGAGCGTTACATTAGCTGCGCAGTTGTGACCATCAAATTTGGGAAGACAAATAAGTTTGTGAGTGGGCGGCAGCGCGACCGCGGTCAAAAAGCTGTTAGATGAAGGTATAAGTAACGGGAAAGATCTTGTGTGCTTGTCATCCATACCTCGAAAACATACACGGGAATGGAAGCATTTACGTTTGACGAATTACAGAGAGAAATTGCCCCAGTGGCTCCATTAGGCGACGACCCACTTGAAGTCGTCCATTACCGCGATCTTGATGGGTGAGTTGCATCAGACATGATAAATGATAATGCTAGGGGTGCAGTTTCGGAAAATGCTTTCCCACTTTACATCAAACTTGAGGGAGAGATGAAGCCCAAGTTGGGGGTGGGTGGGCTGACCCCCCCCCCCCCTCCCCCCAGCTGAATAGGAACTGCACCCTTGAATTAGGATTTGATCAACTCTAAGCCATGCATTTTTACTGCTCTGGACAAGCTTGCATGATAACATTGGGTGATGAGAATGTCCATTGGCTTTTGCCTAAAATATTGAACATCGTGTTTTTGTTGGTGATACCTTCCTGATGCTTTCCTGGCATGTGTCTGCAGACCTTACCTGTTCCTGCTGGTGTTAATTTTCCAATCTAATAATACTCCACATGTTGCAGGGAAGTTTGGGACCGAAGGAGATTGGGAAAAAATGAAGACTTTTATGAAAAACAGTGCCACTACTAACGGACGAGCAGTACGCTGAACAGTTCAGATTGAAGAGGGGCACGGTCGGGAGGATTGTTGGACTCTTGGGGAAAGGGATGAGAATCCCTCTGGACAGGGGAGGGAACCTTATCCCAGGGAGAAACGAGTACTCCTCACTCTTTGGTACCTGGGAAGCATCATCAGCTTCAGAAAAGTGGCAATGCTCTTTGGTTTGGCAACATGCACTGCTTGGAGGTTTGTGCATGAAGTTATTGAAGACCTGGTCACAATGAGGGATTTGTTCATCAACATACCTCCTTTGGAAAGCATGGCACGAGGGATGGAGGGGTTCAGGTCGCTGAAGGGGGTCCCCAATGTGTGTGGTGCTCTGGATGGGTGTCATGTAGGAATACTACAGCCTCATAATCATCCTGAGGCATGCATCAACAGAAAGGGCTTCTTCTCAGTTAATCTGATGGCCCTCTGTGATTCATCCCACAAGTTCATGGACATCTCTGTGGGGTGGCCAGGGTCAGTTCATGACTCACGTGTGTTTAGAAAGAGTACCCTGGGTAAGAGGCTGGCAGACCCCATCACTAGACATGCAATCCTACCACAAAATGGTTTCATTGTTGGTGATTCTGCTTTTGAACTACAGAGTTGGCTCATGACACCATTTCGGGAAAATCAACTGGCAGAAAATAGGGAAAAGAAAAAGAAGTACAACTATCTGATCTCAAGCACACGTGTGGTTGTGGAGAAAACCTTTGGCATTCTGAAGGCAAGATTTCGGCGTCTCTCCTGTGTGGAAGCTCAGTCAGTTCAGAAAGTTGCGAAGCTCATCGGCAGCCTGTGTACTTCACAACATTTCACTTCAGGAGCATGACTTTTGGAAGGAGGATGGTGAAAATGAGGTCACTGAAGGCGTATATGCCGATGAAGAGATGCGGCTGAGAGCTGGAGTACTGCGGGAGCATACAAATCCGGTACTCGTTGAACCATCCGCTGTCGTGGTGCGTAAAGAGCTAGTGGAAAGGCTTTGGGTGCTGTAGCAAGGCTGGTGGTGCTGCTGGATGATCACTGGCTGTGTTGCAGTGTATATGATATTTTCGTTGTGGTGTTCGCTGTAGGTCAGCATGATGTAGATTTTGCAATGCTGTGGAGGTCTGAAGGGCAGTGAACAAAGTGTTTTTTGCTGGCAGGAAATACAGCATTTTTGTGATCTATGTGCATTCCAAAAGTCCTTACAGCAGTGACTGAAACTGCTTCCAAGTGAAATGTTACAATGAGAACAGGAGTCATCCAGAGACAGGTTATCATCAAGACTCAAGCTTAAAAAAATAATGTCCCGCTAAATCCCTAGTAGCCCCCACATTAACTAAAAGATCCAAAGCACTAACGCCATGTCGCCTGCCCCGCGCGCCGCCATGTTTGTGGATGCCCCGCCGACTACCGAGATGTTAAAAGGTTTTGCCAGTCCAGTAGTCGACAAGTGTGACGTCACACCCTTCACGTCACGAATCCATCATGGCCTCCCGACCAATCATAGAACAGGATTTCGACTATTGGTAGTACGATAGTTAAAATGAAACGCGCCCTGTGTCAGCATAACGGCAATATTGAGAAACCTTTGTCTAAGGGATTTGGAAATAACGGGGTTTTAACGAGAAAATTTGATCTTTTCGAACGATATGTTGATGAATTTTTCCGATCAAGGGGTTTTAGCAGGGTGTGTTCAACATCGTGGCTATTTTTTATTGGTTTTGTTGTGAGGTTTCCTGGGACCAGTGATCTATTGCAGTAAAACAATGTGGGTGAAATGCTATTCTTCAGATCGAGAAATGAGAAAACAGTGAGAACAGGCATTTTGAGAACAAAAAAGCTTTGGGATAACTTACCAGCCACTTGTTGGGTATTGGAACGCGCAATGAAATTGTAATCGCTACCACCTAAAGGACTCGAAGAAGTTCGCAGTTTAATGGGGAAGCGAAGTTTGCAGAACAAAACCATGATTACATAGCAAGTGCTTTGATGATTATTGCCACAGAGTCAACACTCACAATAAATTAGCAAGCCATTACATCACGTGTTTACTCGGCCACAAAAACAACATATCCCTTGACGTACCGTGCTCACCCAGGCCCTATAACAACAGGTTGGGCGGCAGGATATATACCAAAATCTACTAGGTTTGAGGCAATGCTGGCCTCGGAGCACCTACATACCAATTTCGATCAATAAAAGTACAAATGATGTAATTCTATCACACAATTTTGTTGAGTTATAATCACTGCCAAAGCATTATCACGTGATATTACGTAATTGTAAAATGGCACCCAGCAATGTTCTGCTAGTGACTAAAAACTGCTAATTTTACAGTTCCTGCGCGGTAGAGACGTTAAACAACAACACTCACAACTTGGGTAAGCTACCTCGATGTGTTTTGGTGAGGCTGCTTCACTAATGTTAGATAGCCAATAAATGAATTGCGTCGGAAACAACTATGAAGGAAACAAGCCCATTTAACGACCCTCTCAACACTTTTCTTTTCACTCGCACCTTTTTTCACACCACACCTTTCACAACATCCCAACACTTTTTCCGGAGAAAGCCTGTGAAGACATAATTGCACGAATAGGAAACGAACAAAACCGGGATGTTTATTTATGTGTCGGAGCATGGGCGCCTCCCATGACCTGACCACGGATTATTTCCTTTAGCATTTTATTCGAAATGATCCTTCCCAGTCTATCTTTTACTGGTGACAGATTGCAGGGGTATTGCTCGAAACTAGTTATGTTGCTGTGACGTTTGTATCCTTGCTCTAAGGTCTGGGCAATGTCTATATGCAACAGAAAGAGATGGTGACAACTTCAGGTTCCCATCGAACTCCTCATTACCATACCTTAGCTTTGGTAACAATCTAAAGTAGTTCTCTACAATCATGCCAGTGAGTTTGCCCACATTAAATGTTTACAGATTTTGAAAGTGTTAAGCTTGAGAAAAGTGGGAAGATGCTGTATGGTTTCCCATTGCAAGACAGGAGATGAGAAAACCGTGAGGCACCCAATGTCATTGTTCACTCTTTACCAAGTGACAAAAAAGCAGCTGAAGGCTGGATCAAGGCTGCTAAGAGGGATAAAATCATTACCAACAAAAGTACTGGAGTCTGCTCCCTTCGCTTTTCTCCGGGAGATTATGTACGTGATCGGAAGTATGGGCTGCCCAACCCGGAGAAGGACCCCATGGCAAACCCTTCAAGATGTCTCAAAGTGAAGGCAAGACCTTTCCAGAACCTTGGAAGAAAGATGCAGAAGGAGTAAGGTAAACATTTTTGTCTGTAGATTTTATTGCAATACCTGCACCAGCAATCTGTTTTGTTATGTGTCTAGACTCGGTCGCAGAGCGCACGCGGTACTGGTGGTCTCTGGCGGCCGCCGGCAGGAGAGAGCGCATTTTGCCGCGCCCTCTGCAACACAGCCAAACCCATTCCATGGGATGAGCGAATGGTCCTGGGGGTGTGGCCGGTGATTTTTGCCCCTTCCATTGGCTGTCAGCCTTTTGAACGATGGTAGCACTGCCGTTGTATTATACAGCATTGCATTGTATCGAAGAGTGAAACACCATCTCGCTGTTTCCATTCATCATCGAAGTGCGCCAATCCCGCGTGTATTTGTGCCATGGGTGCCGAGATGTGGCACAAAACGCGCAAACCTGTGGAAGAGAGCAAAATCCGCCATTGAGCCCATGCCACGTGATACGTGTGGCCGCACCATTTCGCATGGTACACCGTCATTCCTGTGTCGCTGCAACCCCAACCGGTGTCTAGATTTTGGTGCGAGATGGCATAATCGGTCGGAGGCAATGAATTACGGCAACCAATCACGTGATTAGACGGCTGTTTAACCCTGAAGCAACATTCGGCGTCAGCCGAGACACCGGGCGGAGCCGTTCCGTCGCGGCGCGAAAAGCTGTCGTGCAACCCACTAATCTAGGCTCAATTGCGAGTGACATGTGTGAAAATGTGATCAACAAAAGTGTGGCACAGCGAATGAGTCGACCAATGCGCCGATGTGGTTTTCAACGTCAGATTATGAATTCTTTTGACTGTAACGGCTGTTATAATAGGCGCCGGCATCTGGCAATTTGTCCTGCAATTTGCAGCGCAACGGTGCGTTGCACAAATTCGCCATGCGACTAAAAGTGTAGCCGCATCAATTGTCAATGTCGGGAAACAAAATCCACGCCTGTACGCCTACGGCGACCTCGGACACGAATCGGCCGAGACGCTGATGTAGTTTTCAATGCTAGATCACTCATAATTTTAACGGTAGCGGCTTGTATTCAGCTTCAGTTTTGAAAACTCGGCCCGTTGCAACTTGTTATGCGGTTTGCAGCGCAACGGTGCGTTCGACAAACTCGCCATGCCCACTGAAAATGTGGCCGCTTGAATTGTTAATGTAGCTTGTTAACATTAAAATTGTTAAACGTTTACAACGTTTAAATTGTTAACTTAAAACCGAGTCAAAAACGGCCGATTTCACCTTATCAACACGTGTGCACGTGCCACGTGTCACGTGGCGTAAAAAAACTTCCCAGATTACGATGGCCCATTTCGTGCTCTATCGCACTGCGCAAGCTGCATGTCGCTGCGACCCTTGATTGCCGAGATACGGCTCCGGAAAGCGAAGCGTGTCGGGCCGTCTGCCGGAATCGCTTAATTGGCGTCGCCCTTGTTAAAACTATGGGGGTTTTGCGCTCGTGTTTCGCGCAGCACGCGCTTATTTTTTTACGAAATACAGAATTTTGACGCAACTTTGCCACGCGCCGCAAGCGGGCCTTGGTCGTGTGCAAATTTCATGAAAAAATCCCTGACCGTTTAGCCTGCAGATGATCTAACTCAAATGTGCGGACACGCACACACACTGTTCCTTTAGTGATATAGAAGAAAGAAGAAGAAGATGAAGTTACCATTCATGATTTGTGTATGGTAGGTTTGTATGGAAATGACGAATGTGATTCGATGTCTCTAACTCCCATGCTTGTTATATTATTATGATTTATTATTGAAACTACCCTTGTTGAACTTGTTGGTTCGCAAATCAAGCAATGCAAGCCATTTCAATTATTTCAAATGCAAAGAATGGTCTACTTAATTCGCAAATGATTTTTGCTGAATGCCTTTTTGTAATAATAAAATGTTCCGACTTGTTTGATCCATGACTGGCACCAGCAAAACAGTTCACAATGGTATGTTCCAGGCCACGCTTTGCTGGTTTCCTGTCTACCCTGAAAGACAGGCAAGGCACTGTCTTGGAGTCCCTGGAAGGGCATGCTTCTAGTGTCAAACCTGCTTTTGAAAAGGTCCAGGCTGCTGAGCAGGAGAGGTAAGGCACATGCAATGTTAAGAGCAATGCACAATTCTTGAACATTCCTGCGTGACAAAATGTGCAACAATGCTGGAAAGGTACCAACAAACTTTGTGTGGACAGAGTATAGCCAACTTGCAAGGCAATTATTTATAGGACCAGGATGACCACCATGTTAAGAACCCATTCAAAGAAACTAGTCATGCCGTTGGATGCCTGGTAAATATCTCCGCTTGCCACTCTGTTATAACCAATGGTATGTGACAACAGCAATTACAAAGAAGGCATGGTAAAGAGCATTGTATGAACACACCTGTACCTTTTGAAAATTGCAAGTCAGTCCATTTATCAGCTTGAGGATATCTTCAGATTTTTCTGAGCTGATAATGCTAATGCTCATATTGTATTTTGTTTGTTCCCAATCATCCTTGTCCAATGTCTTTGTTTTGCTCTTCTGGAACAAGTCATTGTAATGCTGACCAAACATTTCCCTATCCAGGATGAGTACCATGCGCATGTGTCCGTACTAATCTATCCAAAAGCCTGCAAATGATGTCCTTTATGCCTCGTTTAGTCCACTACCTGGTCCATCCTGTCCCGATTCCGACGAGCTGTCCAGGCTTCGGCAGAAGATCTCCGACTTAGCGAATTCTCTGAACCGCAAGACGGAAGAGGTCGAGGCCAAGTGCTTGGAGGTGACAGCCCACTACCGAGCCAAACTAAAGGTCCTTTTTACGGGCCAGTAGGTACCATTATATTTTCCTCTGTACCTTGATTCCTGTCGCCCCATGGCCTAAGTTTGTTAACGATATGTGAGTTACATCCTGCCCACATCCTGTTCGAATATGTGTTAAGCCACTCGACCTGGTGCAACGAATGGCCTTTAACTGGCCTCCGTTCTCACATGAGTATACATTTAGCGATTTCTTTATTCCTGATGCCGGCGTTTGATGGCAGTGAAGCTGTTCTTGACTTCTGTTGCCGACTTACAGCCGCAAACGTATCATAATTTGCCTCGTATTTGCTTGCTATTGGAGATCGCCGTGCTGCTGGATTCAGCTCGCCCTCGGCCGTAGGACGATGACTCGATCCTGAAGGCGCTGTTTTACCGCACCCGGCTGTCGCGCGGCCAATATGAGTTTTTGCGGGACGTCGAGTTCTCTCTGCCCTCGCTAACAACGCTGAGGACGAGGATGCGGAACTTTACTGTAAAGCAGGGTGACACCGATTTTGTCCAGGACATGCTGCGGAGCTACCTTCAGAACAAGCCCGACAGCGAGCGCCCTTGCATCCTGATGTTTGGCGAGATGAAGGTAGGCTATGCAGCAGATTTAGCGATACGTGCCATTCGGAAATGCCGGGAACCGGACACGTCACGAAATACCCTGTGCCGTATGACGTCTGAGCGCAGTCATAGCTTTTGAAAAGGAAGGCTGAAAGGTTGAGAGCTCTCCTGGGGTTCACAACATAGAAATAATGCATGCATCCATGCATCTGGTCGCTGCGTGTACATTTCACTTTTCAAAAAATGTATGCCCCTTTCCTGCTGGGGGAATTAACAGCTACCAGATGTTTTATTTGCAGATTAGCAGCATCATCAATTATGATGGAGCTGCCGACCAGATCCTGGGCCGCACAACTACCTGCAGCAAGTCATGGTCCGATAGATCACCGGCGACTGGAGGTTACCTTTGTTCTTCGCTTTTGACACGGCATTGACAAAAGATCTTCTGGAAGAGCTGGTAGTTAAGGTAGAGGCAGCTGGCGCCCAAGTTGTCGCGGTGGTTTCGGACCTCGGAGGGTCTAATCGTGGCCTGTGGACGACGCTCGGGACTTCCCACGACGACAGCACACACTTCCGTAACCCGGCTGACAGGAGCCGGTAAGTATAGTCGTTCGCCGACAAGTTGGTACCAGCTTTGTTGCGCTAGTTGGTCTGAGTTGCGTTAAATGGTGGCAGAACGTAAGGGCCCTGTCAAACGTAGCGGTGTTGTAGTTTCGTAGCCATGTTGGGCCATGTTGTGTTCTATGATAAGCTGTGTGATAATTTCCTATGACGAAGTATGGTTCGGCAATGTGCACCCTTTGAAAGCATCGATACCTTCTCGACTTCGTCGTGTGTTGCCCGGTAACCGCATATACGTGTGACGAATGAAAGCTTGCAGACAAGAATCTCGAACACTACTCATATTTTCAATCATATGCATCCTCCCGCAATGTGGTTTATGTGCTTTGTCACAGATTGCATGCACATTGAAGAATGTATATTTGCCTGAGTTTACATAAGATGAGGCGCACAATTCGCGCCTGTTTGAATTGCTGCATTTTATCTACGTGATTTGCTATATTCCAACCAGTAAAAAGCGTTTTGCCGTATCGCAACCAATCATAACCATGTCATGTGCATACCCGTCAACATTTAAATGTGTCCTAGTAATGCATCTTTCCGAAAGCTGACACGAGTAAACCCATTTCAGCAACATCTGGATGTTCGCGGATGCGCCCCACCTTTACAAGCTACTCCGCAACCACCTGCTTGACGACGGCCTGCGCCTTGCCAACGGCGGTCGAATTACAAAACAGCTGTTCGCTGACGTGTTGGCCATCGACGGCGACAAGGAGTTTAGGATCCTTCCCAAGCTTGGCATGGAAAGCCATCTGGAGGTACGGACAATTTTCCCCGGTTGTAATGTGACAGTTATCTGCGATGATAATGATATCGATGCGTTTGGACCTTATTAGTTAATGTTGTAACCACGAAACGCTTTGTGACAACGAATCTGCTGATTTTGTTCTGTTTAATTCCAGGTGGCTGGACAACAGCGTCAGAGAGTTCGTCCAGCCTTCCAACTTCTCAGCGAGTCCGTAGCGACAGCTATCGACACCTTTACGAACCGGCATGAAGACGCCCAGTACCTGCGCGTGTTTGACCCTGGCTCCGACGCCCTTAACGGGCTGTGTCCCACAGACTTGAAACAGCTCCACCGTGGCATGAACCCTGACAGTGCGGCCCACTACAAGGCGCTGGCTGACATGGAGGCGACCATGTTTGCTGACATTTAGCAGGAAAAATTCTCTGCTGCCGTTCCAGAAATGATTCATCGTCACTATCAAGTCCATGCGGGGTCTTGTGGGCGACCTTGTGTCTGTCCTCGGCCCGGATGCCTACGTCATGCCGGGCCGAGTAAACCAAGACATCCTTGAACCGTACTTCGGGTTGGTGCGTGGGAAAGGAGGTTCGAGCCTGCACCCAAGTCCCAGCAAAGCTAAGTGTCGGGTGCGCAGCCTGACGTTGATGTACGCATCGAGGCTAGGCTTGAACCCACTGAGGCAGCTCCCGCCAGCGGCCGCACCTCTACCACGGGCAGAACACAGTGGTCCCATGGGCCACGCATCCTCGCTGATTTCCTGGAGAAGCATGTTGTCAAGGATCAGCAGACCAGCGGCGACATGAGAGAGGTTGAGTCGCTTCCGGAAGAAGCCAACCAAAACCGACCAACCCCATCGCCTTCCGCTGCATCACCAACAGACCCCAAGACTGGCGTCTCGGCCGAGTAGGATGGGATGGCCTGTGCGGCCGGCTACCTGTCAGCCAAGTGCCGAAAAGTCGACCCCAGCCTCGGGACTCCTTCGGCGTTTGCCGCGGAAACGGCGCCGGTCCAGACCATGTGGACCCGGCTGCTCAGCCAGGCGGAATGAGTGTCCCAGCCGCCAAGTGGATGGAGGAGCTCAAAACCATGGAGTCGACCTTCTGCACACATCACCATCTCGAACCGGATCGACTCTCTCCCGCTGCCCGAGAGTCATCGAGTCGATGGTAGCGACCCTGTGTGCGGAGCCAGGTCCCCTGGATGTCCGGGTGGTTCGCCGGTTTGTTCGGCTGCGCACGTTCATCCGGCTCAGCTTTCTGAACCGAATGCGCCAAAAGGAAGCTCTGCAGCACCGCGAGAGGCTGAAGAGGCGTCAGTTTGCAAGGTGAGCGGTTGGCCCAGCTGCGCCGGAGGAGGCGGCCCGTCACCTGCCACACTGAAGGAGGCGGCTCGTCATCTGCTGCACCGGAAGAGGAGGCCCGTCACCTGCTGCACCGGAGGAGGAGGCCCGTCATCTGCTGCACCGGAGGAGGAGGCCCGTCACCTGCTGCACCGGAGGAGGAGGCCCGTCATCTGCTGCACCGGAGGAGGAGGCCCGTCATCTGACCGGACTACGCTGGAGCGGAAGTTTCTTCTCTGGACCTGACTGCGCTGGAGCAACAGGTGGCGATAATATGTTACCGAGCTGAGATGGTCTCCCGTGACCTGGCTGTTCTCAATGCGGCGGTTCTGTGGCAAAGCGGCACTGGCAGCCCACTAGAAAAGGTTGGCGACAGTGTTCGTTACTCTCAACGCCTTACTGGCGGGTGCGCGGGACATGCTGTGCGCTACCTCACGCGCAACGAACATTATGCGGACCTATCTATCCTCGGTGTATAAATCAAATCCGAACGGTGTAACGGAGGTGGACTGCTCAGCTGAGTTGGTGTACACCCATGTGTTGTGTTATGGCGTTGAGAGCTGACGTTTTAGAGACCATGAGAGCAAACATGACTGCTGGGAGCGTAAACATGGCTGTTGTAAACCTTCCCATAGCTTGGGGACGTAATCTCCAATATCTCAGAGAATGAACCAAGTGAAAACCATCGCTTTTGGCCCCAAACACGTGGTGACAAACGCTCCAGACATTATTATTACAGACGCCAGGTAAAATTACATTGCATCTGTCATTTCGACGCCTTGTGTCGTCAGGCTATGAAAATGCCAGGTGCTCTCTCAGCATTGAAAAGAGCTGCTATCGCCTTCATATTGGTTGAACACCAGAATATCTCTTTGCATTCAGCTGACTTCGTCTATACCTGTCGCCGGCTCGAAACAGCTCGCATCTGGACCGCATGTCCGAAACAATGTGTGACAGTAAGGATGATAATCACGCCACATTGTGGTAAAAGTCGCCTTTACTGATGCAAGGCATGGTATAGTGATCAGGGCTTGTGTTGGAATATGTGACCAGCCACAGATGTTTTGTCCCCGGGTATGGCTAGGAGACATACCAATAAACATTTTGAGACCCTTTTCGTTACAAAAAAAACGCCTTAGTAACACTCGAGAACGATTGTCAAAAAATCGGTATTCTGGTGACGTCACCGTGTGATTGCCAGACCTAGTTCCGACCAGGTTCCGCCTCCCCCCCCCCCCCCCCTCCTGGTGCTCACTGAGCTTGGAAAACCGTTTGCTAACCTTTTCTGTGGCTGCTTCCCTGGCCTTCGAAACAAAACACTTTCCCGGTATCAAGTTATACTTTAGAACGTCTCAAGCTCACGATTGCAAATGTCATAAATGTACCAGCTGCGCTGATGACAGACTTTTATGCAATAGTGCTGAGTGAACTCTTTCTCAGTTCCACGATAGCTACACATATCAGTGCTTTTTATGTGATTTGTATTGCCCTCATGATCTTTTGATTTTCATGAAAGACATAAACTGGTCCGTTGAGCTCATCGCGAAGCTTTTCCGCGACAGGTTCTAAAGGCGACAGCGCACTTTAATTAAAACAGATCGTAAATATCTTACCATGATGAATGATATGGCATCTTCTGCCACTGCTGCATCCTCCTTCATTTCTACTCCGACAGCATACAGCCGGCACGTCTTCGACCGGTCCGCGTAATCAAAGCCCGCGCAGGTAGACAAGCCCTGAAAAGTGCGTATTCCAGCTCAGCACATCATGCTTAAATATTTTGCTTGTACGATGCGTTGCTTGGGAGAGGGCTCAAGTCCATGGTTTTAGTGACTAACAGAAGCTAATAATCAGTAACCTGGCGTATGTTAAGAAAACTGGATATACCGGAGATAATACTGCAACTAGTTGTATCGAAGCACAAACATACATTTGCTCATCCGTTCAAGTCTCAGCTATAAACTCTTTCGTTCCCCACTTGATCTGTTCAGATCATACTTTCAAGGAAACAGGTTCCCACTTTCAATCATTGTGACTTGAATGAAGAGCCTCCTGGATACAGGATATCTACAAACTCCCGCTGTTTTTTTCTGCTTTTTTCTCTAACGTTACCCAAGTACAGGTAACCAGGAGTGCCCCACCCGCCATTAATCGTCTCGCATTTACCATATAGGTACATGGGGCACCCTCAAAATGCAACTATATCAATCCCTTAGCGTGCATGTGTCTGTTGACGAAGTCTTTTTAATCTTGACAGTTTCAATCAGTTCCAAAGTTCCAATCGTCACATATCGTAAAATTGCCGTTTGCCCCGATCCAGGGGTTAGCGGCGCGTGGTCGCGTCCCCGTTCTATCGTCGGATAGGGGGACAGCCCTCCTGTTTTTCCACCGTTCTTGCAGGAAAACACACAGAAAGCCCCAGCCCCAGTCTACGTCATACCGAGATTTCTTCACATCGGTGGGACAACGGTACATTGCTACAAATGATAGTAAGATGCTGTGGGGACATCCAGTGAAATTTGAAAGTTCCAGACAAGTTTTTGCGCTAGGCTCGGTCGGCCTCAGATCAAAGAATAAAACTATAGCTCCGTAACTTGTATAGACATGGACAGATTCATTGAATGTTACAGCAGTGCCCCATCATGTGTTACATGCGCATTTACTGGCTTCGTGAAACGTGCATAAAGATAGTCATTGGTTTCAAAAACACTGTGTTTTAGAAAGCATGGCGGCGGCTTGGTCTGAGCCGGGTCACTCACTAGCTTCAGTTTTTTTTGTTGTTGTTGGACCAACGGTCTTGTTACAATGAATATATGCACAACTTTTCGCTTTTGACAGTGTCATTGCTAACGCGGTGCGTTTTCACGCTCGCGGTCTTCCTGCTCTTCCTGGGAGACCGCACACGGTCCTCCTGGTTTGGACAGGAAGAACACCTTGCTTTCCGTTCATTCATTTTCATTCCTCAATTCAGTACGCATGCCTTAACACAATGCGCCGCGGGTTCCAGGTGATCGATCAAGTTAGATGCTTAACGCGCCAGTTTTTTCAATACGCTGGTTCCAGCATCAGGCAATTCTATAAGGCATGAGTTGACTTTTGTATCCGTTGGATGTGCAGCCAGCAAAGAATATGGCTGTGCCATGTATTCGATAAGAAAAACTGGCCACCTTCCGACTTCACGGGCTCTGCCATGCACCACTTACGTGCTGCGCGCCATAACTCAGCGCTTTCTACATGCACGAATTAAAAAACTCATAGCCCGCGTACATACAGTGCGCGCCCACAGATATGCAGTCCTGAGGTGCTCACCGAGCGACATCTGGACCTGGAGATTACTTTTTTAAAGCCTATGACACATTCTAGTCTCAAACACAGGGGCAAACATTGAGCTTTGACACATTTACGATACATGGACAGTCAATGCAACATACCACATCCGTCTACAACACGATTAGAATCAAACTAACACGACATTAACAACACATTTGATCCAAGTGACAACATATGGAATGCCCTTGATCACTGATATTGTTCCCACATATCGCGTTGTTACGTCGCCCACTTTACCCGGAGACGCCTTACCTCGCAGCTTTCATCACACTCCTCAACGGTGTTTGCGTCGGGCTGCTCCTGCAGCCGGTAGTCAGCGCTCAGATGACCTGGCCCCATCGTCACCGACAGCCAGTCAGAGCCTGGGACCAGGAGCGGCGTCGTCACCGCACAGCGTCACCAAACACGGTGGGGATTCCGACGCGGAGATGTGGGCTGAACCTATCGGTGCTAACAATGGAAGCTATGGTTGACGACAGATCACAAATGTGCACAGATGGGGAAACATTAAGTCCTAGGGTTTATTGCATGGTCATTTATCTTTAAAATGTATTGACGAAATAACTAAGGCATCGAAGTAGAAAAGTTCCAGTTTTTTTGTTTGTCGGTTACGATGCGGTGTCGGTGCAGTGTCTGGCTGCCGTAAGTGTAACGTTCTGTCGTGTTCATGTCTCAGCCACATTCGAATCGCGGTCTCGCCAAGTGCTCGGCACACTGGGCCCAACAGAAGTGGTCCGCGGAAGCACGACTTCCGTACCGGCCACACAGCTCACGGAGCGGATGTGGGAGGTGGACACGCGCGCCGAACGTCTCCCATCATCGCGATGCCAAGCCGTCGGTGATAATGCGCGGCCCTGACCTGGCGGCCGATGCTCTGGCTGGCACTGGTCCTCCGACCTCCGCTCTCCAGCGGGACAGCTGCAGATTCCACCGCGGCACGCCGCGCCCTGGGACGCCAGCGTGCAGTCCTGGATAGTCTCACAAGCCTCCCCATATGTGCCTGAAGCGAGACAGGATTGGAATAGTGCGTTGCCGTAATCGTGAGAGCATTATTTGATGCGGTCTGCGAGGAAGTTCATCGCCACACAGTTTTGTCAGAAGAAAAACAGACGGTGAACCGATACAACCTGCAGCTTATGAGCCTGTAGTGAGTGAGTCATGAGTCATGAGCCTGAGAACGCCTGCTGTGCGAGCCACGCACTGTAGCCGCGGCGTCTGAACATGTCCCAGCCAGCCTGTCCCGGCTCCGTGGCGTTGACGCTGTTCTCCGACGGGACCTGACCCAGCAGCTGACACTTCTGGCCACTGACGCTGTTGTGAGCGTATCCGAAGCAGTTCCGGTCTCTCATGCAGTCCAGCCGACAGGCACCTGGAACGACGCCGGCTGTCACGGTGTGGAAATGGATGCGGCGCGCGAATCCTTGATGCACTTTTTGCTACCTTTCTCGAGATCCATCTCGCTGCAATGTGCTTGGTACGTATCAGTGCATAATCGTGATGACAGCACAATCATCCTGTTTTGTGCAGACCTCTCTTATCACGAACGCTAAGGAAATATTCCGTATTTGAAGACATTGAATCAAACATCAGATATGATGAAATAAGTTCACTAATAACCATTGACATATTTTTAGGCGGAAAAGGCTGCTCTGGACAGCAAAATTCTTTGTTTAGTAAATGTACTCCCCAAAACGTCAGTGTTTGATGTCGTCGTCGTACCCTGCACAACAATGACAGAGCGCATTGACGGCCGTAATACCTAGAAGTCGTACTCACGAACGCCGGACGTAAATGACTCGACCATTAAATTTGTATTGCCCTTCCTCATTGCATTGGTTATGGAATGACACAATTTGAATGACGATATTGTTGCGCCATTAACGCCAAGGTGACCGGGAAACACTCTCGCCGAAATAGTACCCCAATCTTCGCAGGGCGTGCAGCTCATAAGCTAGAGGGGCTTAGGTCTTAAGGAGGGCATGGCTGTGAACTGCACCGGAAGGTCTTCAAGATAACCATTTCAGTTCAAATCGCCATACAAGATGTGAAGCGCTCCCTTTAAGGCTGCTTTCCACCTGAGTTAAGCCACATGCCAATACCCAGTCTGTGACAATGATCCCAACAGCTTCCCCGGACTCACACTCTTCCCTGTCAACCTCGTTCCACACGGCTTCAGGGACCATCTTCTTGTCATCAGCCGCTGAGAAGACCGCGCGGAACTGGAACGCCACCCGTGGCATATCGGACAACTGCTGGGGCCGCTGACGCTCCGCCGCGTCCGCCGTGACGCCCAATCCCAGCGAGAACGATATCCGCGGCTCAAATAATGCGAAGAGATTTTGAGCCGCTGCCACCATCAGCAGCAGACATTGGGTCAGGAGCTGCCACATCGCGGGGCGGAGGGCTCGCCGACGCGGCGGCATCAGGACGAACACTGGCGGGGATGGGGTGGGGAGAATGCGTGCGCGACGGCAGCGTTTGTACGGGACGAAGCGGGGAGAGGTCGGAGCGCGGAGAGGTCCGGGCCGCCGACTCCGGAGCTCGGGGCGAAGATCCAGGCCGATGCAAACCAACCAGACGATGGGGTCGAGCGGCACTTGTATCGTTACAGATGGAGGGGGTGGGGGTTCACTTTAAGTCGTGTGTGGTATTCACCCCTAGATGGATTAGAAATGCCAACGGTGTGCGATAGGCACCGGAGCCGGCAGGAGCAGGACGGAGGCACGAGTTGTCAGCGCCACGACTGCTCCCTTACTGACGCAACAGCTGCCTCACATCGATCCCCTCACAGACGTCATAACCAATCCACTTCGTGTCAACAGTGTGTTCCTGAGCCCCGAATGTGACTCCCGAAACTTGCATACAGAATTGCTGCTTACAAAAGGGACTCAAGACGGCGGCCGGGCAAGAAAGCAGCTGGAACGACGGCATGCCACGATGGATATATTTTGATCGACTGAGGTCGTAAAATGATTGACGGGGCAGCAAGGAGCCGTTGCGGCACCAAACACAAAAAAGGAAATTTACTCTGGCGGGTCAGCCACTGACAGCTCCAGGTCATTATATTCGGGTGGGTCAGACATGGACGGATCCAGATCATTATACTCCAGTGGGTCAGCCACTGACGGATCCAGATCATTATACTCTGGTGGGGCAGCCACTGACGAATCCAGATAATTATACTCTAGTGGGTCAGCCACTGACGGATCCAGATCATTATACTCTGGTGGGCAGCCACTGACGGATTCAGATCATTATACTCTGGTGGGGCAGCCACCGACGGATCCAGATCATTATACCCCAGTGGGGCAGCCACTGACGGATCCAAATCACTATACTGTAGTGGGTCAGCCACTGACGGATCCAGGTCATTATACTCTAGTGGGTCAGCCACTGACGGATCCAGATCATTGCACTCTGGTGGGGCAGCCACTGACGGATCCAGATCATTGTACTCTGGTAGAGCAGCCACTGACGGATCCAGATCATTGTACTCTGGTGGGGCAACAATTGACGGATCCAGACCCGGCCGACTTGGGGGAGAGGGGCTGGGGCAACTCTGGCTTAGCGTTATTCGGAAGGTTGTCCTGGTTTTTAAACAAAAAAGTATATTATCGCGATGCGCCACCAATCTGCTCAAGGTGTCTTCTAAGACTAAGTTTCCACAACACCGAGCTCTTTAGCCTTTGTTCGAAATCCAGAAATGCTGCGTCGTTTGTCCGGATGAAGTTATCTAAGGGGATTTGGGGGGGGGGAGGACGGCATGACCCAGTTGGCTCTCTTCCGGTCCATATTTGACAGCAGCTCCTACGGATCCTCCAAACACGCGGTTCTTTGTGACTGACCGTTTTAGGCCCCTCCTCTTCGCACAATACTGCTGACACTGCGGTCACTACGTGAGAGGAACCGCAGATCAGGATCGACGGTGAAAATGATCAAAGTAACAAACTAACACAGCATAAATAGCTTAGGTGGAATCATTATGCTTTGGTTGCCTCAATTCCTCATTGCGCCGGAAATGCGGCATGCCCACGTGTGTAACACACTCCATATGTGTGACACGATACATGCATAAATGCGTATAAGGCTCCAGGCTCTCCCCTGCAGCAGTGTCAGGTCAGGCCGCCGCCTCTTCCCTGCAAAAGTATCAGGCCTGCCGCTGGACCCGCCTAGTCTACATGGCTTTTATAATGTGTGTTAGCAGTTTTTCAGGATGCGCAGGTACATAGTACATAACAAAAGCAATAATCGTCACCCGACTCGGCCAAGCCGATCTGCCATTCATTTGGCAATCGCCGCACACCGCCGTTGGGTTGTTGACGTTTTGTGACTCCCATCAACAGCTTCCCAGTGACGTCATGGTTGGGTCGACGACAGCTTCCCGGTGACGTCATAGTTGGGTCGTCGACAGCTTCCCAGTGACATCATGGTTCGGTCGTCGCTCGCCAAAGGCGTTTCCCTATGGCCCACAACACCAGAGTGCTGACCCTGCGTGTGCTGACAGACTTATCAGCACCTAGCAGATGACAGTTTTCTTCTACTGCCTCAGTCAAAACGCCTCTTCTCGGCTCACTAGAATATGCCCGACAGCAATGGTACGGTACAATGGTTACTATGAGTTCGCACTACTATAAGCTATTCACTCTAACTATTACCTATTAGCGCACACCACGAACATCAATTATCATACTCCGTTAATGTGCTTTTTAAACGAAGGCATGCTATGATACCCATTTATGTGATCCTTAACCTTTGACTTTGAGAAAGAGCTTTCGCAGGCGTGACGAAAATGGACAGCACGAGCATCAATATGATATCTATTTTTATGACTTGTCAGATAAACGCTAAGGAATACCAGAGGTACTCAAGCTTTTACTTTTCATTAACCTGCAATATGAAACTTACTCTTGACTCACTCTTGCCTGACGCATGCATCCCACCCTAGACAAGCGGGGCGTCGTGAGAATTTAGGATAAAGCAAGAAAGAGGATGAGAGATTCAGTGTTCGAATCGCTGAGTCGGTAGGGTTAAGCCTCATATAACGTTCGACGAAATGAGTCAAACAGTAATGTCAGAAATACACCGAACTGTGCTGCCATCTAAAGGTCAATTGATAAGCTATGATCGATCATTAATAATCATATAGGTGGCGCTGCACGAGGCAGCCGATGACCTTCCGGTCAGGAACTTTCCACAACTAAGTTAGGCGTTTTTCGCTACTCCCCTTCCAAAAGGTTACGCATGGGTGACACTGGTGGACACCCCATGCCCTGGTAACGCTCCTTGAACCGTGTTTCCCAACATGGGAGAGTCAGTTGGATCCTAATTCAGCCAAAGGGGGGTTCAGAGACAAAAACGGCTTGATGTGATAAGATGATGCCAGAAGTATACGATCTAAAGCCTTAAAACATTTCAAAAAATAACTTGAGCATGATTCGCAGCCACACCGTAACGCTAGCATTGCGCTGTCCATTCGCCTCCCCTTGCTATGCCTGGGGTGCGCTGCATCAGAAGCCCCTCCCATCTCCATAAGTAAAGTAATACAGGAACGGCCTCTGAAGGAGCTCGTGAAAGAAATGGCCCGAAGCAAGGGTCATGGTTACAGGGATAGGATGGCTTTCAAATGCAGAGAATAGGTTAACATTCCGCGCCGTCTTGCGATTGTGATAGGGTATCGCTTGGTACAATTGGTTTATGTGAACTGTTGACAGTGGAAATGGGAGTCACGTGGTTCCATTATTGCAAGAATGTTGGTTATATAAGAGTGGTAGCTTTATAAATGGAATGATCCTAGGCCTTTGACGGGACATTTGCGTTTCAGACATGAGGACAAGGCTAAGATGAGGCTAAGAATGAGGCTAATAATGCGTGTTGGCTCATTAGCTGGCACTGATATTGAGAAACCTTTCGGAGAGAGGAAGTCCACAGCCTCAAAACGTGCCACAAACACACGGCCAGCCAGACACCACGATGGTAGAACAGCTGAGACGGATCAGTCGTGTACTGGGCAGTACTTTCTCGACAGAAGGACAAGGCCGGCAGCATGCGACGGGCGGCAGTGTCTCTGGCTTAGGCCTGGTTTTCGACAGACTCTGCTTTCAGGAAGGTATGTACCTTAACACGTGACTGAGCGACCGGTTGAATACCACGCGTTCGAGTGGGGTGCGGGGTGGGGGTCAATTTGACCCATCCGGAGGTCTCAAAAGCTAAAGAAGCTGGAACCACAATATTCACAGGGTGGCTATATGTGAGCTCCCTTGTGGCGATATTTGAGGCCTTAAGATAATGACCTTCGGGTCAAAAAAGGTCAAAAAAGGTCGAGCTCAGGTTTCACAGGTGTTCATCAAGTCAGTGATCTTGTTTTATCTTGAGAAGGTCATGGTGACTAGAAACCTACGATATTTTGTGGAGTTTCAGGTTTGAATGGGCGGCAAGTGTTACGGTAGGTGATATGTCCCCCAAAACACGAGGTTTAATTGGTTCATTTTAGGTTAGTGAATTACTCTGATCTTAAAGGTGTCGATCGGAAAGGTCTATTGCGGTCCCTGTTATCAAGAAATCTGAAAGCCACAGTCAGAAACTGCCCACTATACCAAGCTCTCCAGTAAAAAGACAGAATGATCTTAACATTGGTCTGGCATTCATACCTCGCCCAATGTGCATTTGTTTTGTTGTTACCTACATTAAATTGTTTTATTGCCTAAGAAACGATCTCAGGGATATGAATTCGTGTAACACTTCGTTGTTGCATCACACTGAAAGATTACTCAGAAATTGATTTCGCTGACAGCCTTGGTCCTTACGTTGACCTGCCATGGGTCAGCAACATTACATGGTACATTTTCCTATATACCAAAATAGACCGTATCAAATTGCCGACAGCTATGCAACGCAATGTTTCGCGCGGCTACGTCGCGCTGCTCGGAAATCATTTAAAAACCCTTCGGGATGTTAAATTGCTCCCACCCCTGCACGTGTTAACTAATGCCGGATGAATGTATTTCGATGAGACACCGCCGGGACGATTCATTTCATAATGTGTTAAATGCAAGGCGTTTTTACGATAGGGTAGAGCAATGGCAAAAATGATGTCACTTTGTCATTTAGGAGTAAACTTCGGTAGGTAAACCTCGGTGTCACTATCAGCTGTACTCCGGATGACATGAACCTCTCTTGGTCTGACCTTTGGACCATGTGACGTCACGCCAGCCAGTATTCCGCCACAATGTCCTCCAAGCCGTGCATGATTCATATGCTCTCAGCTGGTGCCGCCAGGCTGAATGCTGTAGGCTCTGAGGCTGGGCTTTTTCAAACGCTGCAAAACCTCCTGATTTTTTTAACAGGCGAAACCTTCCCCGCACCTTTTGTCATAACTGACCAGCAGGTGCGATGGAACATGCCAAAAAGTGTACTTTTTCTCATGGGATAGTCAAACATATTTCTTAAGTCGACGCTCCACATGCCTTGCCATCGGGTAATGTGAAACTGCCAAGGGAAGTGGGAGGACGTGCTCTCCCAGCTCCACTTGGTTCGCATCCTCGACCGGAACGCAGACAGGCATTTTCATATTCTGGGTCGGTGCAGCACAGATTCGCGTGATCGATAGTGAACGATAAGAAGTGATGAGTTTATTCGCCTCACTTTGCCTCATTTGTTCAGCGAAGTGCAATGTTGAACAGCAATACGCTTACGCTGCTCTGGTATATCTTGTCCACGTCGCTTCCTGTTCTTCACCCACATTTTTCCCCTTTCTTCCGTAGCATGATCCAACAGCTCAGAAGGACGTGAGTGTGGAGGGCTACAGTCTGTGCAGCCTCTTCTAACGTGACAGCTGTCCTGGGCAGGGATGTGATTTCGAAAAATAAGGAGGAGGGGGTTTAGCAAAGGAAGATGGCCGAATCTACAATTAAATGCAAGAAAACGGGTATCTCTCCGGCTTTGGCCCACTTACTTTTCAAAGTTGGAGAGGGGAATCTCAACAGACCCCCGCCCCCCCCCCCCCCAACTGAACAGGGATACTCAGGGATACAGGATACAGTGAAGGGAAGAAGGATATTGAACAGGGAATTCTTATCTTCCTTTGATCTGGAGACAAACGATTATAATGCAAACACGGGAACATTCATTCGAAGTCCATGCGTTGTAGGATGGTTAGCGCTCCTGGCATGCTTAATGCATGCATGCATGCATGGAAGGCAGGGGCCCCAGGCATGCATGCAAGGGGCCCGCACGCAGTTAGGTCAGTGCAATTAAGGATCCCGCCAAAGCCAAGTCCCCCCGATGTGGACGGTGCGGGCGATCACATTCGAGATCCCGACGTAGGCAGCCCAGACTTCCGAAGGAGACGCGGCGCGACAAGGCAGCCCAAAGCGCAGGCCCTTTTAGCTGCTCGTGAGAGGTCACGCAGACTCTGATGTGATCAAGAGTTCGAAAGAACTGAAAAAGGCCAGGGTCTCTGGTATCTCTGGAAGCATCAGCGAGCCGTAACTTTGCTGGACCATAAGATGGTCGACGGAGTGTAAAGCGGCAAGGCGGCGCCAGCAGCGCGTTAGGGACCTTTAAATGTCAAAGGCACACAAACGCATGTAAGATTCACACAAGGATAGTAGTTTGCATGACAAGTAAATGTGCTCTAAGCGTTGTCTAAAGTCAGTGCACTTTCATTTGCGTAAATTGCTCAGTGTGAGAGAAGTTGTTAAAATGTTTATTGTATGACACCAGTCAGGGTACTTGAGCGCTGCTCTCCCACCATCGTCAGGCACGTGAACAATAAATTTACATGGTGCGCATATATATATATATATATATATATATATATATATATATATATATATATATATGTATATATGTATATACGTGCGCCTTTTATATGGACCGTAAAAAGACATACACATTCATATGATAACATGAGGGTTATTTCTATGGAGTGAAGCTAGGAATACTATTTTTAAATTTGTGCCTAGGCATTCGTTCAGGTCGCCACATCGAGCAATACGGCAATGTTGCCACGCTGCTCAGTAGGCATCTTAAGCATAAGTACGGTATACATAATTGCCGTAGCGCACACTTGTGTAATGTACGAGTGCGCGCAAATATAACATACTTGTGCACCGTCCGTGGATATTGTTTAACTCGCGGCAGGGACAGGTGAATGTTGGTTACAGGTCGTGAATAACATCGTCGCAATTGTACCCGGATGAAGCGTGCAGTTCTCAGACTTGCTCGTCATCCGAATGCCACGCTGTGGACAAAAATAGAAAAATGGCGCGAACCGTGTCGCACTAAATCAACCTGGCTGATCCAGCAGGTAGCTGAGGACGGAACCTACAGAGCCTTAGTTTCGGCACCGAGGCTCCCACGCACCTCGGAGCCCAACTAGGGGACGGCCCAACACTCCCACGGGGTGTGGTCACTGCCAGGGGTATTTCGGTGCTGTGCAAGGCGAACGACGCCTCCCACTCGGCCAGGTGTAGCCGGGGAACCCCTTCCCGCCCTAACCGCGGTTTAGCGACGCCACCTCTTGACCCTTAGACGGAGTGTTCCATATTTATATGGATTTTTAAAATGAGATAACCATCTTGAAGACCTTCCTTTGCCGTTCACAGTTCTGCCAGTCTTAAGAACTAAGCCTCTCTCGTTTCTAAGCTAAACGCCTGAGAAAATGGGGAGAGTATTGCAGGGAGAATGTTCAAAGTCACCTCGGCATTCATTACCTCATAAAAACGTCATTCAAATCCTGTCATTCCATAAGCCATGCGAAGACGAAGGGTGAGAAAAATATTATGGTCGAGTCGTTCGTATCTGGCGTTCGTGAGGCCGATCTTCAAATATAACCGCCCCAATTGGCTCTCGATATATGTTGTGCAAGGACACGATGACGCAATCAAACAATGACGTTTCGAAGAGCACGTTTAAAAAACAGAGAAAACATGCTGTCACTAGCAGTCTTATCTACACAAAAGTACATCAATGGACATAAGTGAGCTTGTTAATTATATCTAGTGCTTACTGCGAAATATCCAAATGCAAAACATTCGCTTTAAGCCGCAAGCAGCTGGACGCCCTAATCGGAGACTGGTGAGGGGTATGTGGCGTGCAGCGCGAGCGACAGGCCCCTAGATCAGTATGAAGCCCTATGACTCCCGCGCCCCCAGGTATCCCGGCCAAAGTGGAGCGTTGGGACGCGCCGTGACTGACTCGCATGACGCGCCCCTCAGCCACCTCGATCCGATTGACCCGGAGATGCGGGCGAGGGCGCACGGCGAACCCCCCAAAAAACAGGACAAGGAGCGGTGGGAGGGTCGGATGTGGGAATACGGGGGATGGGGAGAAAGCGGACAGGACAGGGAGCTGACGTACCGGCGGGGTTGCTGGATCTCAAATGAACAGCTTGCTCTGTCCACCGGTTACCGAAGCTGGGACCCGAGGGAGCGCTATCTATTCCCTTACACCAGTGGGAGCCGGTGCCCCTGCGGTTGGAAGTAAAGTTCTTTGTCGAAAACTCATATACATCCTTGAGCGAGATTTTGTCAAAAGCTTCATCGGAATGAGAGAGATGTCGGTGCCCGCATCCACAAGAGAATACGCCTCGCAAGTTCAAAGCTATGCCCAGTAGATCGGTGTACGTGGTTTGGTAAGGATTCGCGCAAATTTTCCAGGAGGAACAGTTTTAACATTGACTCTCCTCCTCCAAGAGGAAGGGAACGCTTCAGTTTCTCGGACGGTTATGTTGGAAGCTGGAGGCATGGGCATCGTTTTGAGCGTGACAATTATGTGGAATGAGGTCTATTTTGTGCAAATAACGCATATGGGGTTACAATCATTTATCAATTGATCTTGTGGACGCGCATGAGCGCGTCCGCGGTTGCACTTGTTTTGTTGCGAGTTTGAAGGTTGACGCGAAGACCGAAACAAAGTTGAACCAAAACTTCGGAACCTCCTTCGCTGAAAGGTATTATTTTCCGGTTGTTTAGGCAGCTGAAGCTGACGTGATGATGAAAAATCTTGTGGTTGAGTCTGGGACAGTTTTTGTTGGAATATAAATCCTCCATTTTGTGGATGATCGTGACTATTTGGTTGGTAGGGATGCGGACTTTATTTTGAAGTTGACACCTGCGTTGAGACATCTGTCCAACTTTTCGCCAATGCTTTAAGTAACTTCGATCTTTTTCAACATTTTTAGAGCTATGCACATTACAACTATATCGATATTCATTGGTCCTTCTGTGGGACCCATGGTTCCTGCATACATTTCAAAAGTGCGGTCGGTTTGCTGTTACACGTAGGGCGAGTTGACGGCTGCCTGAGGCGTGTGAAATTCCTAATTTCTCTATTGAATTAAATATGCTTATGAATGAAAGATGAAAGCTTATGAAATATGAAAAAAACGTCACCGTACCCTGCGCAACACTGACTGAGGCCCAATTGGCGGCCGTAATATTTGGAAATTGTGCTCACGAACGCTAAATCTGAACGCATCGACAACTATATTTTCTTCTCGTTGGTCGTCTCATGACTAATGGAATGACAGAAACTAAATGCCGTTATTGTGGCGCCATAGATGCCTGGGTGACCTTGGAAAGGGCTCCCGAAGTAGTCTGCACATCTTCGCGGGCGTAAAGTTCAGGAACTACAGAGGCTTAAGTCTTCAGAAGCGCAGGATTGCAAACTGCATCGAATGATCTTCAAGATGTTTTTTTTTCTTTTTGTTCAAACCTCCATACAAATTTGGAGCAATCCCTTTAACGCTAGCGTGACGTCACTGGTACGAGGCTCCAATGCATGGTGGGCCGCTAAGGCGCCGGAGGTAATGCTGGGGTAACCAGAGCACCAAAATGTTCGTACAGAAAGTGGAAACCCCGTTAGCGGGAGATGTTATATGATCCACAAGCCGCTTACATAAAGCTTTAAGCGATAAATGATGCTGTGGTTTCCAAACCCATGCAGCTAACCATTTAAATGCAACAGCCTGAAAAGCGGAGACGCACAAACAAGATTTATCCGCTATAAGCGGCAGGAGCACGGGCTGTCTTCGTATCGAAAACGAACTGAGTGTTTGTGGCAGATATATATGACCAGCGAGCCGATTGCGTTAAATTTAACAGCGAGTGTGATGCACGTGGCAATGTTAAGCGGCTAACCATTACAATGTACTTCAATTTTACACGGCCTCACATCCCTTGGTCGCGCCGCCACCCGTAAAAGTGACCAAAGAAAGAGTGAAAAACTCGTCACCCGCCGCCGCGAGTGACGAGTGGCGAGTCTGTTTTCTGCTGTAGCTCTTAGCGCCAGATGTGCAAGATGAGCCATGCTCGGTCAGTGCCTCTCTACATTCCGTCGTGCCGGTCTGTACCTGTCTGCGGGGCCGACCGTGCTCGGTCTGTACCTGTCTGTGGGGCCGGCCGTGCTCGGTCTGTACCCGTCCACGGGGCCGACCGTGCTCGGTCTGTACCCGTCCACGGGGCCGACCGTGCTCGGTCTGTACCCGTCCACGGGGCCGCCGTGCTCGGTCTGTACCCGTCCACGGTCCCGGGGCCGGTCGTGCTCGGTCTGTACCGTCCACGGGGCCGGCCGTGCTCGGTCTGTACCGTCCACGGGGCCGCCGTGCTCGGTCTGTACCCGTCCACGGGGCCGGTCGTGCTCGGTCTGTACCCATCCACGGGGCCGGCCGTGCTCGCTCTGCACCCGTCCACGGGGCCGGCCGTGCTCGGTCTGTACCGTCACGGGGCCGGCCGTGCTCGGTCTGTACCCGTCCACGGGGCCGGCCGTGCTTGATCTGTACCTGTCTGCGGGACCGGTCGTGCTCGGTCTGTACCCGTCCACGGGGCCAGCCGTGCTCGGTCTGTACCTGTGCGCGGGCCGACAGGCTCGGCCCCGATCTGTTTGCTTAGTCGCTGTGAGTGTCGAGCCACGTATCTTGTGTTCTTGAGACGTTTGTGTGCGCTGCTATGTTAAACGTCGAAGTGGCATGAGAGTAGAATTATGGGTAGCCATACCAGGGTGCAGAACATGTATATCTGCGATAAAGTTCCGTTTAGCCTGAACAACGTTAACTACAAATGGTGAATTTAAGTATTTCGTTCAGGTGGCAGTGCAACATACCCAACCAAACGGACAAGGGGACACAGGAGCAAAGGGGCAAGGGGCATCAAAGAAACGAGGGACAAAGGGGTCCAAACAAACAATGGGCAACACGCGCGCCTGTGTGCTCTTAGTTCATGACTGGCTGTGTTTTGGCGTCTGTCGCCACTTGCTCAGCCTTCCGCGGCAACAGTCGTGCCTCGTAACTGTAATGTAATGTAATGTAACTGTAATTTAATCTAATGTCCCGTCTATTCCTGCGCCCGACGAGACGGCTCGTGGTGAGCCGCGGCGATTGGTCCGGCCGGGGTCAAGAGGGCGTAGCCCGCGGCGTCACACGAACGAACGACGGGCGGGCACGGAGCGAGGACGAGGTGTGACAAAAGATGGGCTTTCTGTGTTAATTACAGCTCCCCGTAATACTGTGCTACTTAACCTGTGGAAATATGAATTTACGATCAGCGCTCAGCGTAGGAGACTAGCTAGCTCCCGCATAGTCGCAGGAGCAGCGGAAGTTCTACGTTGGCGAGGGGGCAGGAGGTATTTTGGTTACCTCTTCCCAGCCAAGACCCATGGTGTAATTGTTGCATTTTTATAACGTTTGGAATGAATCCCCCTCCGCAGTAACCGTGCCCCTGCATAGGTGTATTTACTCTCCACAACAACTGAATTTTAACGAGTCTGCAAAATAGAAGCTAGCAGAATGCTCATCCTTGCCACCTAATTCCACCTGATCGGTTCGCGGATATGCGCACATTCCATTAATAATCTGTTGAACAAGGAGTTGAGGTTGGTCGTAAAGGTCGTTAGCAGCAGTGGTTGCCGGATCATACTCGACCGTGCCGACACCCTCCTGAATATCTACTCTAAATAAATCGCACATTTGAAACGATTGAGTACCACGTGAGAGAACTAGTTAAGTAAATTACCTTCTTTAATGTGAAAGCGTAATGAACAGATCTGATTCGGTTATTGACCACGTTAATGCTAAATCTATACTCGGTTTAGTCAGGCCTTTCCTGAAACACACAATGTTCTTCTCACTTTTCAAAATATGTTTTATATTGACATACCGGTCAGGCAGATAGCGTAATAATGTTGCGTTCGGCAAACACTCTCGAACGCGTGGCACTTGAGCCATTCCTAAAATTGTAAACTACACAGCGCAATAGCAGCAATTTTGCAAAGGTTGCATGAAACACCTTCATTACACAAAAGCCTTGCTCATACCTGACATGTTGGACTACGCCAGCCACCTATCATATACTCGTCTTGAGCTCCATACGCATATGGTTAGGGGACCGTAAGCAGGCATGTAGAAGAAACAAGGCTATTTAAATAGACAGGACGAGGCCTTTGGTACAAAAGCAATCTAGAGTTTGCCCCAAATATCTCCCTCCGCCGTCCATGAGTGGATGAGATGCTGCCATTTACCACATTAAGTAGGTTTGACCAGCGGAATTTGAGGAAGATGACTGAGGAACTAGTTAAATCGGCATGCATATTTAAGGTAGTACAAACGTAAGCTAGACACAAATAACAGCTGAAAAACTGGGGATGGGGTCGGTTGAAGCCGTTAACATTGTTGGCCCCCTCCTTGAAAAGAGGGAGGGACATAAGCCTCTTATCCCGACCCTGTTCCCACACCCATGAGTATCCACTGCAGTCTTGACAGGAGGGCGCCGCGGCCAATCGTGCGTCTTTGACAGTCACACGCGTCACACACGTCACGTCGCCTCCGCCACGGTCGCGCCAGATAGCGCTCATCGCAACAAACACGGCGTCCTGTGGGACCGAGGCCGTACGCGCAGTGTGTGCGGGATAGGCGATGATTGCCGGTCGGTAAAGCTGCAAGCTTACTACTTTTTCGTCGAGTTTGTTCAGCATACTTTTTAACACGTGCCCGGGTAGCCCGTTGAATACCCTTCACTCGGCTTGCGTGGGGAGGGTCAACTGGACCCTCCTCTGAGATCTCGGAAACTAAGATATCTAGGAACACCAAATTTGCAGGGTGGTTTGACCTGCATTGCACTCACGTGTGCCAAAACTTGGCCTTTCTACGCCATAATCTTGGGGTTAGATAAGGTCAAACAAGGTCATGCCCCGGATTGGTGTCCAAAGTACTCCAGACCTCCTCATGCAACCCGCAGTGAATCCTGATACCTGTTCTAACCAAAAGGTTAATAATGTTTATATGAGACCAGTGACCTTTTTTGAGCTGTATGAGGTCAAGATGACCAAAAGCCTATCAGATTGCTGCTTTTTGCCATTTAAATCAGTGTCACGAACGCGCGAGGTGATATGTTTTTACAAAATTGTTACCTGCGTCATTTTAGATCATTGACCTACACTGACCTTAAATAGCCCATGGAACATGTCTGTTGCGGTCCTGTCGGTCACAAATGTTAAATAAGCACCAGAAACTACCGCATAAAACAAGCTCTCGAGTAAAACAGCAGGTCAATTTTGTCCTCGTCTGAATTGCAAGCCTGTCTCTTGGTCAACAGTAATTCATTGTGATTTTGAATTCAATTGTTTTTTCTAAGAAACCGTCTCAGAGATGCATGTTTTGTTTATGACACCATTGACTGCATTGACCCATCGTATCATTCATATCACTCCGTTGACTCCGTCGTTACATCACATTGAACGATTCTCTAGAAATGGCCATCGCTGACAACCACAGTCTAAGTTTGACCTGCCATAGACCAGCACCCTTACAAGGTACATCGAATTATTTGCGCAAAAGTATCCGTTGTTCAACTGCCTACAGCTATACAAAGTTTGGTAAGGTGAAGCCGCACCATTCAGAAATCACTCTGGAAAAAATCTTCGGAGGTCAAATTTACCCCGCCCGAACATGTTAAGCCATGTGCGAAATCGGTTCTTAGTGGGGTCATTCGCCCTTCCCCTCTCCCCCCACCCCACCCTGAATGCTCGAGAACTACCGGGCCGATTTATAAGTAAAAAGAACACAGACAGTATTTGATTTTTGCCGTCAAGATTTACAGTTCTAAAAAATCAAAGCCCAAAGGTGGTTGCTAGGGGACAACAGAAGCTCCAAAAATACGATATATTCATGCACCATCGCTCCCCGGCTTAGCAACCAGTTTCGGCACATTGAACGCAGATCGATAGCTTATGTGTTCAGAATTGACATATTATGGAGGCAGTACAAAATCCTAATTCCGGGGCATATCCTGGAGATGCAAAAACAAGGTGACAACACAATTTTTAAAAGCTATTGGTATTGAGCGCATGTCGGGCAAATAAAACGATGCTCCATGAGGATCTCCAAAATCTAGGACGGGTTCCATGCCATCCGAAAAGCAAGTATGGAACAAAGACGTTATCATAGACGGAGCCAGATAGAGGGGGGGGGGGGGGGGAGAGCGAGGGCTAAAGGAGTAACGCAAGCTGCTCAAACAAGAATATTAGCTGTTGACCACGGCGCTGCCATGCCTTGGGAACGAATAATGGTGTTTAGATAGCAAACATAGACATGTTTTTGTTGCACAACTTCATAGGCGTATTCAGGCTCCCAGCAATGGGAGGGGGGGGGGGGTAAGGGCACTATCTCATGTGGATAACGGTTGTACTTTTCTTACAGAAATCGCTGGCAAAAAAAGGTTCTAAAACGCATGAACCCTTGTACCCCTACGGTCCTACGGTGGTCGTATGTGCTTGAGTGCAGCACACGCCTCTGATGTCACCGCAATATGCTGCGTCATGGCCGCATGTTACCATTGTCTCCTCGAAGCATTGTCCGTACAGCTGCCGCACGTGTGTGGGACACAGGGCTCCGCCATATCCTCCGCACTGCATGCTAGTTGCGTCCGGCTTGTCTTTGGACTGCTTGTGGCTCTGTTGAGGCAGGGAGCCCACTCACTTCGCGCACCCACAGGGTGTGGTGCCCCTTGGTAGGGAACACGTTAGAACTCCCTCCAGAAGCCTCGGCCCCCGGTTCATCCCTCAGGAACATACTGATCTTCTGGCTGGCCTGCTTGGAATCCCCAAAGGAGCTGCGTGCACGCGTTTGGCTGAAGAATTGAATCCCACAGAGCAGCTGGTAATACCTGCTAAAAGAACTACGAGCATTTCAAGCCGGCACGATCGCGGGCCTGTGGGCTCAATTGTGGCAGCACTGGTACTAGGTGGCAATAAACTGTTTCTGGCTCGTGGCACACCACAAAGGCATTTGATGATGTCTTGCTCTTGCACTTCCACGAAAATAAGCTCGAATACGTGTGCCTACCGTGCGGAATCTGCAGACCATGCTCCGTTCTCATGGCATGGTCGCCCCACCGTGACAGGCCTCCCAGGGAAATATCTCTTCTTATTTCGTCACAACACTTTCCGCCTGTTCACCCTAGCAGCCCACAGAGCGCATGTCGCCAGTTAGCCGTCGGCCAGGGTGTAACCAAGCCCCGCATATCCCAGTCACCCCAATCCCATTCAATCCGGGGAGGTGTAAAGCTGGGAAAAAACGCTGCCAGGCCGGACCAGCCATCACGCGGATCACAAGGTCACGGCATCGGTGGCAGACCAGCCCGGCGAGGCCGCGGCAGTCGAGTCAGCTCTGGCCGCCATCGCCCTGCCGAACGCGAGCATTCCCACCGCCGCGCACCAAAGTGACCTCGGCAGAACCGGCGAGTCCCGCTCAAGCCAACATTTTGTACTACTTTTTCACTATGGCCTGCTGAAGCCGACCATTAATGGTCTATACCAAACGGCATATATATATATATATATATATGTACATATATACATATATACACAAAAACACACACACACATATATATGTATACATATATATATATATATATATATATATATATATATATATATATATATATATATATATATATATATATATATATATATGCCTGGTTCGATTTGCCTGCATTCGAATTTACATCGTTGTACGCGCATGATCAGTTGAACTTTTTTTAGTCAGGCATCGTGAATTGAACGGAGTATTTCTCTGGTTTGGCGTGCATACTTTTTTGTTTTACTCAAATCCCGACGTTCGACCTTGCATCACCAAAAATGTAGCCGCATATGGCAACGTGTCGTTGACAGCCTTCAGCTCAGGTGCACCATGCAGCAAGCAAGGCAGCAAGCATTGTGAAATTTTCTTCGGTGGTGAAGTCTCGAGGACTTCACCTACACCTACCTTCCTGGACATGGGAGTCGACCACAGTTACTCGGAAAGTGTCTAGCTCTCCATCCATCCATATGTTTTTTATGGTGTGTCGTTCTGTCCTAGTTTGCGTTCAGTTGCGCCCGGGTTGAACCGCGGGTCACTAAATGGTGAAATTTGAACACGATTCGCAGGGGCAGGAGCTTTGAAGAGATTTTTCGCAGGTAGCTTGCGAGCTGCTTCGATCTGGTGTTCAGGTAAGGAGTGTGCTGGCGAGGCTGAGTTACACGCGCCTGGATGGCCAATTGGATACCCTTCGCTCTGGTGGCGGGAGTCAATTTGACCCCCCCCCCCTCCCTGAGATCTCAGAAACCAGTAGAGCTGGAGACATCAAATTCTTAGGATGCATTGGCCTCTTTGTGAACTCACTCGAGGTTTGAGGTTCCTAGGTCATGACCTTCGGGTCAAATGAGGTCAAACCAGGTCAAACTCCAGGTTGGTATCCAAAGTGCCTCCAATACCTAGATACGTGTTCTGAGCAAAAGGACACTGGTGCTCTTTTAAGGTCATTGACCTTGTTTGGACTCAAGCAGGTCATGGTGACAAAACCACACACGACTGCTTTGAATTGCATTGGAATAAGCGTCAAACGTGACAGTAGGTAGTATTTTTCTAAAAAGAAAATGACGTCCTTGGTCATTTTAGGTCAATGATCTATTCCGACCCTTGAGAAGTCCATGGAGAATGCATGATGCGGCTCCTGTCATCAATCAATTCGAAGTGAGCACGAAAAACAATCCTATACAATGTACTCCAGAGCTTGCTATATGGCATACAGCAGGCTCCAGAGTAACAAAGCAGATTGGTTTTAACCTTGGTTTAGCCTTCATACCTGACCTTAAGTGGATGGAAACGGTCAACCAATTATCGTGTCACCTGGGAAGCTATCCCAGAGATGCATGTCTTTGTCTAAGTTCTGTTACTGCATCAGATTGAACGATTTCCTAGAAACTGTCTCCGCTTAATCCCCGGCCTGACTTTGATCTCCCGCAGGTCAGCGAGCTACAAAGTACAGCTAAATTTTTTAAACCAAACGCTCCGTTATTTAATTGTCTACCGCGAAGCGAAGTTTGGCGCGCCTACATCGCGCTGTTCTAAAATCATCTCGGAAAAGCCCTCGGAGTGGGGATCAAATTGACTCTCACTGGAGCGCGTGAAGCCCAGTTCACACACCCGGCCTTTCGGTCGCCGTGGCGACAGTCGCCACGGCGACTGCCGCCACGGCAACTGTCGCTACGGCGACTGTCGCCATGACAACTGTCACCACGGCAACTGTCGCCACGCGTGCGACAGTTGCAAGATGTGCTGCCGCGATTGCTTATGTCGCACGTTTGGCTGGCTACGCCACGCATTAGCCACCTGCGACCGGCAGCTTAGCAACGGCTTTCCGCAGAACCGCGCGGCGGGAGAGGGGCGGGAAAGGTTGGGGAGGGGAGTGCCGCCGGCGCTGGGATGGTGATGTGGGGACGAGCGAGGATGTTGCTCTGTCTGTTGCCATGAGAGGAGCATTGGGTTGAGAGAAATAAAAAGATCGCATCGGTTACACTCGGTTTACTGTCATTCCGCTCTCATCGACGTGCCTCCGTGCTATCACCCCGAAGCGAAATAATAATTTGGGAAAGCCCAGGAAAGGTTAGAGGTCAGATCAGTCAGCTCAGGTGTTGACTGACCTCAGTCTGAGCGAATGGCGTAACCAATTGGAGATTTTGAGGCCATGCCCAGGGACGGATATTTGTATCTCTTGGAGGGCCACGTCCCCTTTCCCCAATGTTGAGTGCCTCCCCCCCCCCCCGCCCTCCCCTAGGTTGAGCCTGACCTCACAATATTGGGCTGGGCCTCCGCTAGGCTGAGCTATACCTCCACAATGTGGGGCTGAGCCCTACTACGGTATCACTTTTTTGAAAGAGATAATTGAAAATTTGACGCTCTAAAATTTGCAAAGTGGAAATATAGTTCAAATCGCAGTGTTGATTTAGATGGGTCCCCTATATAACAAAAATATAATCACTGAATTATCTATTTGTTAATAATGGCTACATTTATTTGCTAATAATCACTGAATTATCATTTGCTTCAAACGGTTCATTTGCTGTGCTGGTGAAGTGAGGTACAGGCACCGCGTTGCTTTGTATGCTTATGCAGCTCAAGTGCGTCTTTGCAATCGGCCTCGTGCTGCGCAGGTCACTGGCCGAGCCATGGATACCCCACCGCCAGTGTATAAGCAAGGAAAGCTCCAAAGCCAAAGCTTTTGGGGGGGGGGGGGCGTGCCACTGGTGCCGGATGCAGGAGTGGCCAAGGTAGGGAACAGCGCTTCACTGTAGTGCCGCCCCCCCCCCCCCACACACACCCAAAACTTTCCCGGATTTCGGTCCATGTATTTTCAGATCCTTTTTTATGATCGGGGAGCTATCTTCCTCTGCTCATCTTGAAGGGCTAGACATAGGCAGATATGCATGCCGGTGGCGCACGTTTATCATTTTCCAGAGGCCGGTGGTTCCTTCAATTAATATTTCTAAGAACATATTACTTGACTGCTAAATATCATCGAAGTTAGGCACAGCACGACCCGATTGAGTAGCCATCGCCACCTCGCGCACCACGAAACCAGCAGAAAGTTGCTTTTTTGTAAAGATTCAAACCGAACCTTTTGAATGGACGGATTTCTGGGATCAGAGCTCACGCTAACCAGTGCTTGTTGAGCAATCCTTGACCCCTACCACCCGATCGCGAAATTCCAGGTCAACGGTAGAATGTGGTGGCGATAGTAGCTCGCCGTAATGCCCCGCACGGTCCGCCATGTCCCCTGACGTCATCTGGCCTTTAGCGCGGCCGCTGCCAACAACCACAGACCATACCTGTCAAGGCCAAATAGCGAGCGCCTGAAGCGACTCAAACTCACCCCGCCACGGGTGGGTGAATCAGCAGGCAGGCGCTCTGACCAACTGATCCACCGAGACAGACGACCGTCTGGCGACCATTTTGCAGGCCGCTAACGCAACAGTGAGTGGTTGCGTGTCGCTGGGATTTGCGACGCTGCTGGTGCTATATGGCAACGCCTGCCTCCCAGCCACGCGAAAGGACCGGGCACTGCAGTGAGTCGAAGCCTACAGTGAATGATGAAACGAAAAGGTAATTACTTGTGCACAATATTTAAATTGTAATGCCACTCAAGTGACAAGCCATCACGTGAATTTTGAAATGTTGTAGCCGAGAGCTACGGCTTTTGACATGATATACTCTCTTCTAGTAAAGCATACTGTCAGTGCCTTGGAATATGTTAAATATTTTCTATGGTTTACATGAAAATAATCAAATCTTATGCATATTTTGAATATCTTGAAAGAGCGCAAAAATTGTCAAAATAAGTAAGAAACGTGACTCGAACGATGCCTACAAAATATAAGTTATAAATATTCAAAGTCCAATGGATATTAGGTATACTGCGCTGCGCAGTCCAAATTGTCTTGCCTTCAAAGATGAAATGCATCGGATATAAAAGGTCATGTGTTTGGTATATGTCCATAAACCGGATATTATATGTCTATAGAAGTCCATAAGCCAGCGTCATATCAGTTCAACTCAAAGGGGTTGCACGTTTATACACATAGCACACAGTGTGTTGGCAAAGGTGTAATCTAAAGATACTTCGAAGCTTCACACCTTGAGTGTAACTTTTACAGCATATCATTATCTCAACTGCACATTCTTAATTCTTCACCTGCAGATATAAGTAAAAACACATAAGTGAGCACCCACATTTTTTTGGTTTGTTTTGTAACAACACGTGAAATTACTTAACAAATATTGAATCCATTATCATTTCCAGGTCATCTGCTTTTCACTGGTGCACACCCTGCTTTCATAAGGCTCATCCCACAGCTGCCCGAGTTTACAGGTTGCACCGCTGTTTACAGTTTACACCACTGTTTACACCTACAGTTTACACCACTGACATTGAGTGAGGTACCACAAATGGGATCTAGTTGTCCAGGTCAAAACAAAAAAAAGCAAACAGAACAAACAAAACAAAACAAAACAAAAAAACTTAACACTTGCTCAGATCACGATAATATCGAGCCGTGATCTTTCCACATTTTGTCTTGCTCATAAGAAGGACAGATTTTACGCACTTGCGTCTTTTCTGCAAGAAGGGGAACACGTGTCGTTATTTGTCTCAGTCATTGTGAAATGTAGTGTTATTTACCGCCGGTACAGAGAAGAAAACTTGGCATTAAGCAGTAGCGTATGGTAAACAGCCAGTGAAAGCATGCTTCTTCGTGTTGTTTTAGTCTGTCTTGCATGCGCCAATGGATGTCACACGAACTGGCGAACCAACCACTGGGACGGAACTGGCGTTTCCGTCCCGTTGATTGGTGCAAAAGTGAACTGGCGTTTCTTCCCCGAAAAGAGCTGTGCTCACTCCTGCACGGCGCATGCAGCTATTCATGCCATGGATGAAAACAATCATTTTATCTAATTAGCATTGTAAGAAGCCTCAAACGGACTTTCCATCGCTGCCGATATCAATATCTCGATCAACATGCCCATAAGGAGTGTCGTTTTGAAAAACCGAGCAGACTAGACACACTCGCTTTAGCAAATCAAAAAGCCTAAAGCAACCGCGGAATTCACGAATAAGAGCTTTCCGGACTTTGACTGACTGATGCGCTGAAACAATCTCCAAGAAAATAAGTAGTACCGAATCACTGGCTCGGGAGCCCATACTGAATCAGCCACACGGCGAAGAACCCATATAAATGCATGTCGCATTCACTCAGCGATTTACGTCCTATCGTAGGCTCCTTAGTAAAGTTACCAAAATAAAGGAACAGAAATCCAGGCCAGTAACAGGCCTGTCCATAGGGTGACTTGGCAGCAAGCTCTTTCCCCGTGATGTCCGGTCAGAGACAGTCAAACCCGCATGCTTGAAGTTCGTACTAGATTAGAAGTTAGTTTAGAGACCGGTAATCAGATAATCAGCTCAATTACTGAAACCAAAACTCCTGCAGAATCTTACAAAGATGTGCTCCGATTGGCTCGTTGACGATTTGCCGAATTTGAAAGCAAAGAAAATGAAAAACTTCAATGTACTGATATGACTCGCTGAGCTTTTAATGAGGCTTTCTGACCTTAATGCGCTGTATTATGTTAAGCCGTTGATATAGAACGAGTCGCAATCCACCTCAGTTGTTCTAAAATTAACGTGGGCTTTGCAAACAAAAATCTGCGTGTTTGATCACAAGGTAAACCATTTTGTGATCCTACTCGTGCTGGTTTCGAATTTAACTGGCCGGTAATATAGAATGAGTTGCAATGTATGTTGCTTTTTCCATCACATTTATACCAACTACACCGTGGATCACAAGTTAACAACTACGTGTCCAACCACCAGCGCATCATTCACAGCTCCAATGTTCCGTAAAGGCTTGCGCTTTTGCCGAAATACTGACCAATCATTTAAAATAATGTACAATACGCGTCATTTTCTCGCCAAGTTTACATCAAGAGCTGTGGGCTTCACAAGTAAACAACTGCGTGTCAAATAAAATGACCGCCATTCCTGATCTACTCTTTCTGTACAGACTTGTGCTAGCCACACCGTTATTGATTAATCGAAATGCACGCTTTTGCAGCAAGTTCGCTTCAAGGACTGTGCGCTCGGTAAATAAAGTGCTGCGATCAACTCGCAGTCTGTCTTTTTTACCCGCATTTTACGCGAAGTCTCGTGCAGATTACGAAACGCACTGAAGCTTATCATCAGGGTCTGTATACATAACCTGATTACTCCGAACTCCAAGCCCTGCCTGCGGGGCTGGTGGTTGCGTTAGCTTGCTCCGCTCTGGCCAGCTGCTCCGCCCTGCACGGACCCTTCTTTGTCGTCCGCTGGCAGTCGGTTGACTCCGGTGCAGCATGAGCGCGAGCGGCGGGGGACGCGGCTCTGTCGGCTGCCCCGCCCTCCGGCTCGGCCTTATCCTGGACATGCTTTTAGCAATTGGGCGTCAGACGAGGTCTCGGCGAGCCGCGTGCGGCACTCCCACCCGGACGCCTCCCCCCTCGATAATCTTGTTGTCGGCAGGGCCTGCAGCTGCGTCTCCGGCGCGGCCTGTGCGCGAGCAGACGCCTTACCAGGCCGCCTGACCCATCGTTGGCTGTCTGGCTTACAGGCAGCGGCTCAGTTGCTATGCCGAGTGAGGATTGCAACGGCGGGGAATGCAATGGGAAAGAGGCTAAAAAGAAATGTACATGCAAATGCGGTATTAGTCAAAATGTAAGCTCTGCCTTACGCGGTCTCAATTGCACGTGTTGATGCAGCTACCAATTCCGTTCAGAGAGTTAACCACGAAATGGCGCAGATGAGCTTTCCTGGTCAGGAGCTGGAGAACTCATCCATCCCAGCCTGAGGTACATGACGCCTGCTATTCTGGCGATGCGGGGACCTGCGGGATGCCTAGAGGGACTCTTAAAATGAGAGCTGTTATGCTCCGCAGTGAATGTTTTTTGGTGCCTCTCCGCCGAAGTGGTCGACCTAGAAATCAGTCAGGGTGAAATTTGACTAAACCGTGGTGTTCCGTACAAATAAGGCTTCGGGTCCCTGGAAATGGCCCAACCGAGTGGACTTGGCGCCTCTAGAAAATAATTGTTACGGTGTCAGGAAAGGCAGGTTTTAGTTCCCGTCGTGGAACGGGCTGATCTAGGATTTTGTCGATGGAGCAGTGCCGGCGTTGCAATTTCCCCGGACTTTGCTTACTTACGATTAAAGGGAATGTTCCACTTTACATGGGGTTTGGAATTGAAATATCCAGTCTTGAGGACCTTTTAGTGCAGTTCACGGCCATGCCCTTTTAAAGACCTAAAACCTTCTGGTTCCTGAATGATACACCTGCCAAAGTGCAAAAAGGTTTATTGGGAGACTTCTTCAAAGTCGCCTTCGCATTGATGCCGCCAAAAGAACGTCGTAGGATTTGCGTTATTTTACAGGCTGTTTTCTGCTTATGGTCAAAACAGCGATGATGCGGCACGTATGATACGACCCGCGAAAGGTGATTGGTTGTTAGTAAGATTTCGTTGCTGGATGCATGTCGGGAACGTAAGCGCGAGCACTTTCGGGTTGTGCGGCATTCGTTGCCAAATCTGCCTTATTTCTCCCGCCGGCGTTTTTTTTTTTCAACTGACGTACTTCTTACAGACAGCTCGATTGGCTTTGTGTAACGGAGCAAAGAACCTTGCACGGGTTTATGGGCCGGGAAGGCATGATTAAATTAGGGAAATATTACAAAATTTGTATGTAGATGTTCCTAAACATTCAACACATGTTGTGGGGAAATTTAAATATTGAACAAAAAATATGCCCACAAACACAACCTCTTGACCTGCATTACCATGAACCCCGTTGGGACTTTGTGTGGAAGGGATCTCACAGTGAAAGGCGGTTTTATGACCGGAAACCTGTGCGGAACTTGCGAGAAAACCTGCAATTTAACAGTCCCGCGGGTTGTGCAAGGGTGGGATTACACTTCTTTGACGTCATAGTGTGAATCAGGCGCTTCAAGTGAGTATGATCACTGGTGGTGCAGGCCAGTGGCTTGTACTGATCTTGATGTGATGGGGTGTGTGCGTGCGAGGTTTGTACTTCCGAGAGAGAACATTGTTTCAATATTCTTTAAATCTAATGACTCTCAATAAAATGCAATATATTGATACCTGCCTATATCTTTAGGTTGCGTTTGAACATGAAAAGGTAGTGATGTCGGATAACTGAAAGAAACACTAGCACCCATGCTGCAGGAGTGTTCAAAAGGCAATTTGCTACTTAATTATGATCTTGCCAACATTTTTACCTCTTTAGGTATTACAGCATGCACTTAATCCACTGCATGTCATTATATTAGCAATTCATTTCGGCAGTAGGGACAGGTCAGCACAGTCCATTAATGCACACACTTGGTATAAGCTTGCATGATACAGCTTTGCAAAACTGTCTTTCACTTAAGATTTCTGAAAATATAGTGTTGTATTGTTAGAGGTGCACATACGACTGTCTTAACCAATTTTGTATGTAGGAAAGCATTGTTCGTGAGTCACATTGTCACACACTGCAGCTTGTGTGAGATGCTGGGTGCTGAGAAAGGTAGAGAAGTATTGCTGTTGGTCTCTTGGATAGCACTTAATATTATTATCACGAGCCTTGTGTGCACAGGCAGCTTCATCGTTTCCTTGTATTTCGCCATCTAATCATAACTACATGCGCTTGGCATGTCTCCAGCGTTGTGCAAGGTCAGAAGGTTTGCAGCGTCATTTTAGTACATGCGATATTGTCTTGTTATCCATGTGTTATTACTCGCATGAACAATATTTTTGAGTGAAGCAGCCTGATGGCTGCAGCATATTGCATGGCTGTGGAAGCAGACGTGTTTGCATCTTGGCCATGTACGTTTTGTGGATTCCCAAAACAGGCTGAGCAAGTAATGTCACTTATGGGTTGTGTGCTTTGCTGAAAGTGATTTGTATATTATTTCATCCGGTTTTGGTCACTCATATGCCAGATGCGGAGTTCATAACAAGACTGCATGCTTGACCCATCTTTTCATGATGGAATTTATTATGAAAGCAGGAGGGATTGCGACTCAAAAAACCGTATCATTGTTCACTATTCCATGCCATAGTACAGCACTGATATGGTGCCACAATGTCACTGCTGATCCGTGACATTACACAAGGTACCGCTTTGGTTGACTTCTCTATATCAAACCTGTGAGATAACAGTTTATAATTTATGAATGAATGGCAACAACTGATTTACAACGCCAAGGGACCATCACCAGCGAGAACGCTGTCGCACCACAATGGTTTTATCAGCGTTAACTAGTAATTGCATACATAATCCTAAGCAAGAAAAGCACTCTTGGTAGCTCAACCATCTAAATTAACGTTGAGCTACCAGGTATTTGCTGTGCATATCACACCATATCAATGTCAGGACTACAGCACTGCAGGCAGGCATAGGTCGACAACACAGTATTGATATCCTCAACAGTCCTTAGCAGGTTTCGGTTGCAGATTCAGGACGGTATATGACAGTCTTCATGGCATATCGCGCTTTGATATTAATAATCTGTCCCAAAAGCTGGCGAGCGGTACGTTGCGTGTGGCAAACAGCCCACCAAACTTACTGTTGCAACCAACACCAAGACAAAAAATCCACAACGAAGCCATTCACTAGGCCGCCATCCAACACAGCGCCCATGACGAGAATGGCCGGTTGGCGTCAGCTTTCGTGTATTTCGAGACATTCTTTACGGCTGCCAGATGCTGCTAGGTATTACTGTCGTCACAAAACCATTCCATGACGCCATCAAATAATGACGTAGTGGGGTGCATGTTTACAAACTTTGAAATTTTGCTTCTTAGCGTCGTTTTTCAAACTTGAAAGCGTACCAATAGTTACAATTAAACTTTTTCCTTCATACCTGATACTTATCGCAATATCTGCAAATGTGGAACATTCCCTTAAATCAGCTTTAAGCAAACATCTCACTGAAAAGAAATCAAGGATAACAACGCAAGTTCTCAGACCTGCAGCCTGGTTCCATCTAGCTGCAGTAAACAGGGTCCTTAATATAAATACAGCTATGTACTGCACTTGGCTGTTGTGAAGGTGTTGCGCGTTCTTGGTTCCGGTACTCTAGTTAAGCAGATGATGCCGCGGACTTCCAGTAAGACGGTCACAACCGTCGCGTAGCGCCCCGCCGGCTGGACCATGATCCAAACGGAGAATGGCCTACCGCCACCGGTAAGTATCTCCAGTGTGTTGGCAGAGGTTCGCGCAGAGGTGCTGACGTGGGTGGCTGGCAGGCTCGCACCTGCGCGAAGCGCCGCATTCGGCAGCGACGGGAGCTACCTCTGACGGGGATGGCACCCATGAGAGATGTTGTCGATGTCGTTTCCCTTGTTTTGCCAGACCAAAACCTGGCGGGCTCGGTTCTTGATGTTTTCTTTGTCCAGGTGTCCGGCACGCAGCTCAAGGAGACTGTCTGCGCCCATTGGGCGGCAGTTAATGAGACGACAGTCATACCCAACCAGAACGCATCATGTGGCGGTTGAAGAGACAACAGACATACAACACCAGACCACATCGTGTGCCGGCTGATGAGACGACGGACACATATTACCAGATGCCACCGGGCTATAGGTGACGAGACGACAGCCATACACCACCAGGCCGCCTCGGGTGCCGGCTGACGAGACGACAGCCATACACCACCATCAGTCGCCGTCATGCTTACTTGGGACCGACATGCAGGCTAGGACACTTACGACGGTCTTTCCTGGTGGAGTAACCCACACGCGTATCGCCTCCTCTGCAGACCAGGCGTGTTAAAAACGTTCGTGCCAGAATTTTAAATCGTGGTCCCAGTGACAGTCTCAGGCTGCCACGACTGCTTTGAAGGCGCGTTCGTCACAACTGGCTTTTCTGAGAAACTTATTTGCACGCATGAAGGTACGTTCCGCACTGAACTGGGAAAGGCTTGCCAAACACAGTGACGACCCGGCTGTAGAGCACTTCATGAATTGAATCAATCCACGGATTGTGGACTGATACGCTGTCCAGATTGGAGCGAATCAAAATTATTCAACACATGGATGAGGACCGGACCGGATTTTCAGATCTGCCAGCTCACACAAATCGAGCGGATTGAAAACCAATAAAAAATATAATTATCAATAAATTGTCCCTCAAATGCGTACTTAGGACATCAACTCAGAAAACGTCTACAAACAAAAAACACACATTTTGAACTCGAAGCAATGCCCAAACCGGCTACATGGAACATAACTCAGCTACACGTTGCACAAACAAATTTTCTATGAACAGATGACATTGACAAGTTGATCCGATTGAGAGACACTTAGATATGCCCCTACGCAAAATAGAACCCCCATTGTTTCCAAGATAACTCAAATATGTCATGATCTAATACCCATCTAATTATAACTAGCTACCATTCCTTCTAGTTTTGTCAGCAATGCCATGTAACTTCAGGTGGCATTGCATTTCAGGGTTGAAAAGCAGGAGGGGGCATGTTCTGTTGGTGGAAATCACACCACATAATTTTAGAATATAAGCTCCTGTCTAAGAAAATCAGAAAGGGTAACTCCATGGCAACACAATATTTTCTTTTCCTCTAGTCAGTCAGCCAAATTTTTGAGCTTCCAGTTAGTTTTCCGCCGGCTTCTAGTTAAGAGTATTGATTGACTGATCTATTTCCAGGTGTCAGCAAAAACAAAGATTGTTATGTTTTTACAATTAGTTGTTGACCCACTTGCATGCCCCAAATAAATATTTGATTGATAACTGAACTAAAACGACCCTTCAAAAAATTGTGAGACGGTGGAGGGTGCCCTCAAACTGTCTCCCCACAAGACAGTGCTGAAAAAAGGTCAAGGCCACTGAGATACATTTTCCTCTTTCAGTGTTGTAATGCGTGCAATTTCATCGCAATTGATGAAATCGTTTCATGAAATAATCGTCGTCAATTCGTTTCGTGAAAGAATGTGTTACATAGAACTTTGAACAATGAGGGCGTGTGAGGCACTTTCATGAAGGGCATGTATTCAGATGAGCCTCCAACGCTTGTGGGTAAGTGGACACCTTTTATCTCTGGTTCTGACAGATATTGGACGTTGGGCAACAAATACCTGACTCTCGCACTACGTTTTGTGAATATGGTAGGATTCTATATTTGTGCATGAGGCACTCTCGGCGCACGAGAAGCGTTACATGCTTTGACTGAAACTCTGCGCCATCTAATACAGTATTCATGGTATCTCTCAGCGCGTTGAAAACAAAGCAAAGAATATACAGCTATGGGATATTACTGTCAATATACATAAAAATGGTTTTTGGCTGCGTGAACGTGACTTCTTATAGCTGTGCGAATCACGAGTGCAACTAGGAACACCATTCGTATTTTTCAGTATGACCAAAAAGGGGATTTGGTAGCATCTGGCATTTTAGCTGGCAATAGGACTCGAAAATGACGCAGCTGTTGCGTTCCCCTGAGTGAAAGAGCAGGCATCGAGGGTAGTGGACGGTCCCACGCATGGATTATAGTGTTTATGCAGCCGGTAATCTGACAGGAATTATGGTTGCAGTTGACGCTATTTCATAAGGTGGTATGTCAGATAATTCATACGTAGCTGAAGGTTCATATAGGGAGTAAGATGGTCGTTCTAGTTATTGAGAAGGCGCGCTAGATGAGCGTCGTCCTGTGCTTGTGAACTGGGTGCTGTTGAAGCTGTCCAGTGGCATGCGTAAGTATGCTGCACCTAACCTGGACTGTGTTAAAATTTTAGATAATGTGTCCACGCAGTAGGATATTGAAATCAGGAACCGTTCGGCCTGAATGTGGTGGTACTGGTGAATTATTGACCGAAATAGTTGTGATACGATCAACAATGTGATGACTCTTGTTCGTTCTGATCGTCATGGCCATTTGCTTTCCTGTCAGGCATCAAACTGTGTTAAGTATCTTAGCACCCACTGGTTTATGACAACTTATTGCACATATCCAATAAACCCTCACAAATTTCCTTATTATAAGACACTGAGATGTGCCAACTGTGCAGTTAAAATTCTAAAAAGTCCATTTTGTGAAAGTGGATTAACACGGACTTATCCGATCTTTCCTCTTTTTGACAAGGCCGACTAGACCCGATTGAATTGAGAAATCTGGAAAAGACGGATTGGCGGACGGATAGAGTCTGGACTAGCCGCACTGGACTTAACCAAATTCTGTATATTCATCCCGAGAGGTGCTATACCTGGCCGTGTTCACCACGCCTGACATCAACTGTTTCCGGGGATTCCAGAATGTGATTCGGTTTGCCGTGGCCTTCTGGTTGTCAGTGGCTGTTCAGATGACTAGTTTGCTTCTCTGGCCGCAAAAACAACTTGAAAATGCTCGTCGATACCGCCGAGATGAGTAGACAATGTTTTTAAGACACCCAGTGACCGGCAAACGATTCCTGTCAGCTTACCACGTATCACAGGGCTTCATCCCTTCTCCAGCTTAACAGCTGAAGTGAATCATTTACTGTACGATTGGTGACTTGCAATCGTAGGACTTTCGTAGTCGCCGCAGGTCGGAATCTGTGAGTGATTAAGTGATAACGCCGTTGGCAGTCATTGTTCACCAGGCCTTTTGGATGCAGCTGGTAATTCTGTCCCTTATGCTGGCTGCCGCCAGTCCCGGCTTCGCCAACCCTAGCAGGTGCGCCTACGGTAACTATTGCTACCGTGGGTCTGGCTACAGTGACGATGGCTACGATGGGTTTGAGAACGGTAACTATGGCTACGGTTCTATTACTGGACACCAACAGTCATGCACGCCGGCACTCCGGCCAACGTCTTCTCTCAGCTTTCCTATCTGAAGCCCGGTTATGGTTATGACGGATGTGGAAGCATCGGAGGGGCTAAGAGGTCACCCACATATATCACGTACTGCAGGCATACACGTTCAAAACGTGACATGTGTGGCACACTGAATCCTTCCCAGCCAGTGCTTATTTTGTCACTTTGTCGTTTCGTTAACGCTAATCGTCACCTTTTCCGTGTTAAGATATGTTTAAGTCTAATATCAGTTCGCTTAAAAGTTTCGGCGTTCGTGAAAAGCATGCAATAGCCGCCCACCTCATTCTTGAATCTAGTCGTCATACTCGCGAACGGTAACAGGAATGTCCGAATATACGCAGTTTTAAATCAGAAGTGTGCAGTCTACGTCAGAAAGGTCCCAAATTGCTTCAAGGCACACCCGCATTTAACAACATTTTCTCAGTAGTTTGTTTTTAGTAATGGATTCTCCCGTTCCCCCTTTTGTCCTGGTTGGCTTAGTGGATGATGTTGGACCATACATAAACAAGGAAATTTGTACTTTTCTGAAATTCAAGAATACAACTTCGCCTCCACTTTCCATTGTCTTAAGAGCTCTCTGAACTAGCAAAGTTTGGGTGCCATTTCGGTCTTCATCAGCAGATCCTGCGTAACGCATGACATGAAGAAATATCGGCTGCATTATGCTTATTTGAGTTCAAATCTCCGTACCCAAATGAGCCGAGACAACAAATTGTGGTGTAATGATGAATCGCTTAAATTCCACAACGTCGTTTTAGTCACGAACAACCTAAGTTATTATGGTGCCATTCCAAACTCTAGAACATTGGGGGGGAGGGGGTGGGGGGGAGGGGGGTGGGGGGGGGGGGGGTGGAGTGGCCCTCTCGGCTGGCCACCAAGTTGTTGGAGGGGTTGCATTAAAATAGTTAAGGAAATATTTCAAAATTGGCGTGCAGGTATCTTTCGAGGAATTATTCGCTTCACGACGTAAGTGTGGTGTTTATATATATATATATATATATATATATATATATATATATATATATATATATATATATATTAAGATGTGTTTTGAGTTTTTGAAGATGAAAATATTGTATCTCTGTAGAAAGAATCTCAGTACGACGTCAATATTTATGCATTCTTACGTGATGTAAAATTTTCGTCCTCGAAAACAAAACGCTTATTTCTTGTGCTGTTAAGATATATTCGACGATGATATGAGATATTGAAACGTAAGGATGTACTGATATTGCTGCCGTACTAAAAGATGTCCTTAAGATAGTTATGCACAATTTTCGCCGTCAAAACTCAAAAGTTATTGCTTGTGACACTTTTATTTCTTGAGCAAAGAGATAAGGTCTCGAAGCATAAAAAGGTATGGGTATCACCGCCGTGCAGAAATGCTATACACACGTATACACACAAACACACACACACACACACACACACACACACACACACACACACACACACACACACACACACACACACACACACACACACACACACACACACATATATATATATATATATATATATATATATATATATATATATATATGCGAGTAAACCCGCTTGTATCGCAACAGGTGTTTAACGGCTTCAATAAGCGATTGTTCAATTATCCGCGCATGATTTCAACCCAATCGTGACAATCTTTAAGATGAAACTTGATATTATTTCGAAAGTAGAGCGATGGAAACAAATCAAGCTCCTACTTGCGCGGCGCTCTAAAACCCCTCGATGAGAATAAAACGGACTGTCGCAGGAACCGAGGGCACCATCACCCACCTACCTCTATTTTTCCCACTGCGTCAAACCGCCTGCCCACGAGAAAGCTGCAGTCCCGACACTGGGTTTTGCTGCATAATGAAAAGGAGTGTTCCACATTTGTATGTGGTTTTGAATTGAAATAGCCATCTTGAAGATCATAAGGTGCAGTTCACAGCCTCGTTCTTCTCTCAGGCGTAAAACCTTCTAGTTTCTGAGTTACACCACTGCGATGCTGTGCAAACTATTTCGTGTAGTGCCTTAAGGTCATGCAGGCATGCACGATGTCATATTAATGTAATCCAAATTATGTCATCGTATTGGCGATGGGGCGTTCAAGGTCAAGAAGAATATGATTGTGGAAACGCTCAGATCTAACGTCCGTGAGCACGATTTCCATATATAACGGACGTCAATCGGCTCGCAGCCAATGCTTTGCAGGCTGTTCCAGTTTCAACCACGAATCACGTTTTTTTGCTACATGATACGAGAATTTAGACATGGGTGCAAGCTATCGCGTACATAAGCCTTGCGACCAAATAACTCAGAATAGCGCCATAACCGAGCATGTGAATACTAATTACCATATTAAACCCACGGATGAATATGCAAGAATACCACGAGAAAAGGTCAAGGTACGGGGGGATGAATATTTGTGTTAGCGATCACGTTCAGCACCGCTACGGCCACCTCCCGGGAGATTGAAATGCTATAAGTGTGTGCTAGGGTGGCAGTTTCGCACGGTCAGTTTGGTAGCACCTCGACGCCATACAAACGTTCCATGACGTGATCAAACGATAGCGTATTGAGGGGCATAGTCACTAAAAAGACGAAAGTAATAGACTTATTCCGCGGAGAAAACGAGGACAATGGAAATATAGATTGGTTGATGTTTCAACAGCATACCTTTATCAAAACAAGAGCAGAAGTCGGAGGAATAAGGCTATTGCTACTGCCTTATTTATGTGACTAATGTTCCTCGGGAATGCACAGAACAACTTTAAACACAGAAAACAGAACACAGAATGCACAGAACAACGTATTTACTAAAAGTATAAAATGTGCTGTCTAAAGCAGCCTTTTCCACTTAAAAGTCAATTAATAGTTAATGTATGTTAATGTATTGCGTATTGAGGGGCATAATTACTAAAAAGGGGAGCAAACGTGCCGTACATCTCTCGTATTGTATTGTGCATCGGTATCTCCTAGCGTACTTAGAAACATGGTTACTAAAAATATAAATCGTGGTGTCTAGAACAGTCTTTTCCACTTAAAAGTAAACCAGTAGTTATAAGTAAGCTATTTCATCACATCTGATGTTTTCTTCAATATCTTCAAATGTGGAACATTCGAAGATAAGAAGGCTGACTGCGATAAGAGGGCCTTTCGACATCCCTGCTCAGGAATCCCTTCTAACCTTTCAGCTTCAGATAGTTTAGACGACCCTGGCGTCTTCACAACCGAAGCAGACGCACATCTAGGACTTATCGGATGGCTTACTTAGGACATAGTGCTATGTAGCCTTTTACCGTGCTCTGCAAAGCTCTGGCTTTGCAGAGCTCTGGCTCTGGCTGACAAAGACTATTAGCTCAGAAGGGACGCGGGCAACAGGGGCACACCCGAGTCAGGTAGTTCAAATAACTCCACATGACGTTTTTCTTAAAAACCCGAAAACGAAGCAGGTTGGGATGCTTGTCACTTTATAGGCATTTGGAAAAGTCATTGGCTTATGGCTTATGAATTGGCTTATATTACCTTGGCTTATGCACATATGTGTATACCCATGTGCTTTTAATGCTTAAAGAAATATCCTCGGGTTTATTTCGGACCCAAGTACCTAGTCACTACTTTTACAGTGACCTGCACCCAGCCAGAAACCGTCGGAAACAAATTCAGTTTATTTGATCTCGAATCCAAATCCCAGTCCCTTTTCACCTACCATAGCATTCGCATCCCAAATTGCTGCGAATCCTCAGGCCTAGTTTGTTTGAGGGTCACAAAATACAGATTGCACTTACCGCAATATTTGCGGATGAATGCAGGGCCAGATCTTAAGCCATTTGAGTTGGAGCAGAC
>NW_023596545.1:41276199-41333791 GCF_011947565.3 Pollicipes pollicipes | reverse complement strand
CCTCGTTAGGTGGGGAGATGGGATGAGTTGTACCATGTTCAGATAGCTTCAGGATTACTTTTGCAAAGCCTTTGTCATGGATGTCAGCCTTGAATCACTCAGCTGATGCGTAACAGCTCTCTTCCTGTCAGTATATTTGTAACCGCACGCGTACAGGCGTCTTGTATGGGCGCGAAACATAAGTTTGATTGCGTCGCTGAAAACTATGGCAGTCGGTGCAAATGTGCTTCAGGGCTTACCGTATGATGGGACCGGTCTGATGCCATGCTGAATGGTGAGGAAGTGGATCTGCCATATATACTGCTTAACATTTGGCAGCTATCTTTCAGGGATTTTGGGGTGGCGCGAAGTCTGTTGCAAGATGTCGGGCGCCGCATGTTACATCAGCAACGCGCGGGGTGTGTTGTGTCAGTGAATCAATGTGCCGACAGCATTGACTGACATGATTGTCCTGATTATTGCCATCTAGAAAACAAGTCAATAGGCACATTAACTATGTAGACTATGATTTCTCCATGAGTAACCGAAACCGAGGTGGCAGCAGTCGTCACGCAAGCATGGATTGATAAAAAGGGGGCAAAATGCGTCATGTCGCAGTCATGAAGAATTACGAAATTGCCAACACGGGGGCATTTAGTCTAAAAGTCGTAACGCATCCAGTTTGCTTGCGATGCACCTTTCTCTATGGCAAAATAACACAAGCACAACTCCCCCACCATGCCTTGCAAATTGGCCCAGTGTGGGGCAAGTTTTTTTTTTTTGGGGGGGGGGGGCAATTCATTTCCCAACATACAAAAACGTGCTCTCCAAAACTGTGCCATTACATTTAAAGCAGAAGGCTATAGCTGTCTGCAGGCATAAGAATCTTAGTCCTATCCTCATTAGTTTTAGCAATAGGGAGCTCTGAGTAAAACTGATTCAGCTCTCTCTTTCTCTCTCTCTCTCTCTCTACTCCCCCCTACGCCGTGACAATTCTGCAAATCATTAGCTCTGGCGCGACAACGGAGAGGAAAGTGTTACTTCTAAACATGTCAGCACCTACGACAAAGTTTCCAAATATGGTATCAGCGGCAGCCATGTACACGGCGAGGCCACGGAACAAAACATTGCAAACAGTATTTACACAGCTCTAGATCTGTTTGAGCCGCCCGTACTGACGCCACTCGCTTGTGACGTCAGTACGGGCGTTTAATGGCATTGCATGCAAAGTCAAGTCTCCGTCTTTTTCCAGCACAAATGACCATCACAACCCTCATCGAGCAAGGCAGTGAGTGGGAGATGATCCAGCGCTTCCCAAACAAGCCATGTAACGTAAAAGGGGTGTCATACATTGCAGAACGGGCAGACAAACGGCGACATAAAAACAGTGTTGAGAGCATACCAAAGATCGACAGAGAACGACTTGAACAGACACTTGCTCTTACCGGGTACTGATACCTGCTGAACACCACTGTGCACCGCTGCTCCGTACCCAGTGGCCCAGGTTCGAGAGTGGATGCCACGATCACCTCAATGTCCTCACCTGAGTCAGGAGGCGCGTACGTGAGGCCCTGGCTCACAGGTTATATCCTAGTCAACGTATAACGACTGACAAATCGGATGGGGTCTAATCTGTTTCCGTTAAGTTCTGGCCGATAGATTTGCGTAACGTACGGGTCACGGCCAGTTCTAAGGCACTTACTTGAGAAAGGATTAAAAAGGACTGTGGATATGAGTCTAGACAAACATTAACGGGTTTGGGCTGTCATTCTGACTGCCTTGGGATGGCGATGTTGAGATGAGACCCAAACAACGTTTAGCTTGTTTTGCCATCCCGACCGCGTCTAGACTCCCCTGCTTTTGATCGGTGCGATCCTTGGGACAACATCACCTCTGGAGATGTTGTGGTATGGTGGCTTACAGCCTATTGGAGAGCATAGAAGTGTTCGCTGAGCTAAATTCATGTTACGGCGCTATATTGGCAGCGTTTTACTAAAAACATCCTGCAAATGTTTACGGACACTCATACAAATTTCATAGCGTGCCAAATGGTAAGCCTAAGCTTGATATCTAGGCAGAAATCGAAGATCACTTACCACTCTAAATCGTACTACATCGGCTAGTACTACCCGTCAGTTCATTCTAATCCAAAGCATATTACCGAGCCGGTCCTCCAGGATTAGCATCACTGACGTGACGGCGTAGAACTGGCCGAGGTCTGTTGTGAACGTTCCCGCGGCTGCATAGATGAGTTGAGAGGAGTTGCCGTAGTCAGGAGCCAGATTCACTGCAACGCATGGGAAGGTTTTGTCTCCTACATGACTCAGGATCGATCAACGGGTCAGGAGGTGTATGCTATTTGTACTTCTGAGCAGATTGGTCAGTTAAAAAATTCTGTCAGTCGGTGTGTGCCATCCAGCGTGAATGGCAGAGCGTAGGAATTGTGCAAAAACAAGAAGACAGTTGTTTGGTACATTGCCTGCGTTGTCGTCGGCGATCACAAAACACACGCCGAAGCAGATAACGTAAGCCGAACAGTAGTGCAGTCTCATGTCATTACCAGCAAGAGTAATGCCACATGAGTGTAGCTTTGCATGCTTTTTAGGGGTGCTTTAGGTACCGATGTTAATGCTGTTATTGTCAACATTATTGTTGTTGCCGCCCTTTCACGCTGCTGTCAGCAAACGTAAAGCCCCGGCTCCTGATCTGTCTCCGGCTCCCGCTCTGCTCCTGCTCCCTTAGCGTTAGTTTTTGCCGCCTCCGTGGTCTTGGGGAAAGATGCTTGACTCGTAATCCAGCGGCACTGGGTACGAGTCCCAGAGTGGGCGCATTGTTTGACCCGACTGAAAAGGAAAGGCCAGCTGGCAACTGGCCAACGAGGTTCAACCCAGACCCGGGGCGGCCGTGTCGCAGCATTGTGCGGCACGTAAAACCCTCCGCATCCCTGTCTGGCGAAAGGGCGGAGGTAAATTAGCTGTTGAACTGGACGGCACGCTTGGGTGGTGGGTTCGGGGTACACGCAACAAGCTATGCTTAGCAGGTACTCTGAATCCGAAGTCACCCTTACAAACCATTCGGAATAATTTTTTTTTTAAAAAGTGTGAGATGCAAGGCCTTGATCGCGTGCACCTTGTATCCTCCATTGATTCAGGGGGTGGCACGGTGAGTGACTGTCACAGCATGACACCCACGGGCACCGCATACGATTTCCATGACGAACAAGAGGGCAATGTCCAGCCATTCCACGTCATTGAAGCAGTGCATAGGTCAAGCGAGAGTACAATCTATGAGGTGGTTCCCGTGGGTCCCACGGAAAATATAACATTAACATGCAAACATTGCATAACATTATGACTGAAATGCACAGAGGTATGTTTCACAGAGCAGCAGAAGAAGCGTGATGCATGGAGTAAGCGCGGAAAAACGTCTGGAACACGGTCGCGACTTGACTGGGAAAATAGAGTTGTTGCGGGCAGAAAGTTGAAAATTATCCGATGGGACCGGGCCTGGCAACTTATTTCCAGTTGGATACGTAGACATTCCGGGCCAGCCTCCCTCACCTACTGGGTGTTGTCCCGCCGTTAGGCGGTACGTTTTTACGATGTGATTATCCTCGATGCATCGGCTTTATCACGGACGCTATGGGAGATGAGTGCCTCGGTACCATTCTTGTGGCGCTGCTTTATCCCACAAGGTGACGTCAAAGGCAATATTCTAGCGGCCATATTTCATTCGTTCAGGACATAAAGAAGCTGTGCAGCTGCTTTCTAGAATCAAGCTGTTGGCCCGTCCCTTTCTCAAAAATTACACTAGTGCACTTTTTGGCCGATCCGATCTCTTAAACGAAAGATTGTTGCAGAAGACGGTGTAAAAAAGAAATATGAAGAGCAAATGAGATAGAAATTATTGTGCAGTAAGCGACTTCAGCGCGGTTGCCAGGAACGTAAGGTCTTTCTTGCTTATATCAAGCGAACACGTGCAATAGGACTTGCATGCGTTTGGCGTGCCAGCAGATAGTGGGATGCTCGTGTTGTCTTGTCTGGTGGTGATATGATCGTGTAAAATCATCCGAATGGTCATCTGGTGTCAGCCGATGTAAGCGAGGTTAATACATGATTACGTTTTATTCTGGACTTTGCAGTAAAGGCGGAGATGTCTGTGTCGGCCAGCAGTTGCCTTTCGAGTGCATTCACTTCAAGGAAACCGGCGACGCACAGTTCCGTACCCCGGCAATTTTGTCGGTTGATATGCGACCTATCTGCCAAACACCAACAACATTGCCATATCCAACATAACCGGGTAGCGCATGGTATGAAAAGCGGAATGGAGTGGTAAACCAATAGAAGTAGTAGTTGACCAATAGTTGATCAAGTTGTAGACCAATAGTTGATCAAATAATACAACAATAAAATCTTGCCATAAGAGAACGAAATACCAGAATATCGCTCCCGCATATTGCCGGACATTTCAGTGACGAGCACTTACTCCCAACGTACTGGCAGGCAGATGCGGCTTCAACCACTTGAAGGATGTCGTTCAGCTCCCCGGTGTCGAACAGCACACTTCCGACGCTTTCCGGCGGTCCCGAAGGTTCACCCTCACGCCATATATCCCCTGGCGGGGGCGCGCTTACTAGTTTTGGCACAGCACATAGTCACTTGTACCATTCTCCGCTTATTTTCCCGTTGAACTCAGCCATCGATGGTGTTAGCGAGCGCGCTAACATGGTGGCTCTGGCTCGGCAGATAGCGAAGAAGCCTCAAACGCTGACAAAATAAAATGCATAACGAACGAAAATGTTTTCGTGGGATGCCACAGCAGGCAAAAATCCACCAATGTGAAACAAGCCTCATTCATCTTGCCCCAATTTTCGACCTTCATATCCGCAAGTCAAGTCGGCGTTGATACATGGTAAGTGATTCTTATTTCTTAAAGGTTGTGCTCCACATTTGAATGGAGCTTTGGACTGGGATATACATTTTGAAGAGCATTCAGTTCAGTTCATTTCACATATCTACCCTTTATAAAGCTTAAACCCTCTGATTTCTGAGCTTGATGCTCGCAACTTTTGTACACTATTTCGTGCAAGCTATTTGGAGGTTAACCAGGCACACATGACGTCATTAAAGGTCACGCGCATACTGCCACCTCCTTTGCCATGTGTTGCTTAAGGCCAACTAAAAATGTGATCACCGACGCATTCGTATCGAGCATACGTCAGCACAATTTCTCTCACCAACCGGCTTCATTTATCTTTCAGACAATGTTATGCGTTCGGCGCAAATTTCGAACACTATATTTTGAGCTCCATACTGCAGGAAGTTGGACAGTGGTACGATTTATGACGGAAATAAGGTTACGCATCGAATAGCTTAAGGACAACGCTATAACCGAGCATGTCAATGCCAGTAGACTATATAAAATTACAGACAAATATGCAAGAATACCACGAGAAGCGGCCAAAACACGAGCACGTCGCATTCAACCTCACAAGCATGTTCCAGTATCGCACTGCCACCTGTCGGAAAGTTGAAGCATTACATGTTCATCAGCCCGTCAGCTACCGTGACAATTCTCACACGGTCCAAGGCCGTGTGGGAGAAGTCAAACCGTCCGGGGATTCTCGCTTTACCTTCGCGTTTCATTAAAGCGACGTCACTGGTGCCGAGACATCAGTGTGCGGCGGGTCGCTGGACGCCGGATGCAATGCTGAAGGCAACCGGAACATCGAAAAATTCGTGCAGATAATGGCAAAGCCGTTTGCGGAAGGCGCACATGACCAGCGAACCGACTGCGTACAATTTTGTGGCACGTATGATGGTGTGCTATGTGTGATGATGCTCTGTGCGGAATGACATGCGCTCTAATAGCTGCATTTACTCAACCCTTAAGCGTAGTTTGTTGGTCCATGACCACTCAAAGCCGAGACGGATATGCACCCACAGACCGCCATGTGTGCCAAGTTTCATGGGTGGCACGTGCGACTGTGTGAACCTGGTTCATGGCTGGCTGTAGTTTGGTGCCGGTTACTACTTGTCCGGTCCGGCGCACTAACATTTGCGCCTTGTAACGAATAATAACCTTTCTTGTTTGATTCAGCTTAAAGCAACACTGTGCTGCTTAACCTCGCAGAATACAAATTTGCGACCAGTGCTCAGTGTGGGATGCTAGGCGGCTCCTATACAGGCGCACGGGCAACGTAAGTTATCCGAAGTGTGTGTGTGTGTGTGTGGCGGGGGGGGGGGGAGGATTTGAGCCATTTTGGTTAATACTTCGCAGTCAACGTTCATCGGGCGAACCTAAGCTTTGCGAAAGTTAGGAGGTTTATCTCCCCTCACTAGTACCCGTGCTCCTCTACAGATTTATTCATTTCCCATGTCAGTTCGATTTTAACGGCTTAGCTGAATAAAAACTCACAAGGCACGTGGTCACGCTTTCATTAAATTGCACTTGGTTTTGCTCGCGGATGTATGAACTCACCAGAAATAATGCACATGTTATTGTTGAAAAGGAAGCCCGATGTTCAGACTGCTCACCTCCCACAGCTCACGCACGTATATTTTCGATTTTACGCTGCTGCATTTCAACCACTGGGCATATCAACCTGCATTAGCACACCAGCTTGCTCCAAAGTAAATCCTCCACACTTGGCTGCTCTGTTATATTAACCCACTCGCAACAGTTTGTTCGTTTTCCGTACAAATACAGCCCTATGTCTTGGCCGCCCACCTCCGCAGCAGCCCTCTCAACAGCGTTTTCCATTTCGACGCCGATATTATTGTAATGACTGTCCGCGTAGGCTCGGAAAGCGTGCAATAATATCTGACGTTCAATTACACGCGACTGGCTCAATGGTCATGTGCACATGCCGGTAACAGTTTGCTCATTGATGGTACGAAGACAGCGTAATGTTCTGGCCGTTGATCTACGAATTTCATGTGTGCTTTTTGAATTATCATGTCATGACATTTCAATGGTGAGAGATGAACGCTGGCAAAACGCACCATTATAATACAAATGTACTATGCTCGACTCGCTGGTCACGCGCACCTCCTGCAAACAGCTTGCTCATTATCTACACGAAGATTGGCGATGCTCCGGCTGCCCGCAGCGTTACGCCTCGCGGCTAGCGGCCGCGTGGTATTGAAGTCTCGTAGCCAACGACGTGGTCCTATATAGAGCGAATAAAAACCTGACTTATGGCAAAGCCCATACACGACATTCTCCTGACACGGCCAATCTAGCTGCGCATCGATATCATAACGACGTTACATGACGCATTGAAGCGAAGACGAATTGAGCAGCATGCTTATTATATAGAGATATTCTGTCCTCTAGAGCCATTTTTAACGCTTCAAGGCAAAGTTATAATTAGAAACAAGCTTTTTCATCATAGCTTATGGCTGTCTCAATGCCTTCGAGTGTGGCATGCTCTCTCAAGGTCTTGAAATGTTTTATAAAGACCCATGAAACCGCTTAGCGTTATGTAAAAGTGTTCCATGTACATCACAATACATTTGGTGTTTGCTATTATATTCTCACTAGGGGCACTTCTGATATCATGAAAATGTTGAAGGGCGTTACATACTCGTTCAGTCAGTAAATGTGTGAAATATCGATAGCAACTGATATCAGTAATACTTTATGGTTCCGTCCTGGTAAGAAGCGGAGATGACAAGAAGACTTCGATACAAGAGAGGCATATTTGATTTATTTGAAGCGCGTCGAAGACATCTATTTCACTCCTACTAAACCATTTTAAGTGGGGTGGGGAGCAACAACAATATTGCTGCTGTGTGGTGAGCATGCGTGCGCGCGCGCGCGAGACAGAGGCTTTTGTTGAAAAATAAGATGGCACATAAACCAACTGTTTTAAGAGCTGATCTTGCTACCTGTGTTCGCACTAAACATAGCTTGTTGAGAAACTCAGGACTCGCACACTTAAGCAGAGCGATTTCATTGAGATTGCCCAGTTTTCCTAGTAGGTTGTAAGTTGTCACACGATCTGGCGACAGTGCCGCCCTCGTTCCAACCTAACCCTGTTGACCAGCTGCCGACTGAGCGTCAAAGCCAACCACGTGAAGAGCGCGTCGGGACATGATGTCACATACACGCGACACATTAGTCAGTGTCCGACGCTTTGACGACTGGGCCACAGAGACAGTCAACTTAATAATTGTCATCTGACACATCACATCGCCATGATAGCAAATCAATGAGCTCAACACTAAGACAACATTTTGTACTTTCGTCAGTTTGTGCATCGTATCATGCTATAACATTTATTGCGCTTCTGCATATTGGCGGTGAGTGGCACAAACATTAATAAATGTAAGAAGATCAAATAAATAAATAAAAACGGCACTCCTGATACGGAACTTCGTTGATTATTTTAAAATCCTGCCGAGCTTTTTTCGGCAAGGTTGTACAATTTTTGGTCGTTTGCTGTGGGCGAAGAGCAAAGAGGCAAAGCAAAATACTGGCGTTACGATTGGAATGCAGTGCACGAGGCCTTCCGTGAGTAATGCACTATTTGAGCTTACCTGTCCGATCTAGAGGCGTGCCATCGGTGAAAATCCACCTTCTGTCATCAGCCAAGCAGTCTGCTCCAACCAACGCCCAACGGCCGGCTGTGCTCAGTATGCCTCTTCCTAGCAGACGTTGCGTTGTCGTCGAGTCCTGGTGGCCAAACTCGCTCCTATATGCTGATAATTCCACGAGCATCCAATTCAAATGGTAGGTGCGGTGTCCGAACAAAACGTGGACTGTAAAAGTGGAATGGAAAAATGGAATGAAAAAATCGCATCACAAAAATTCACCAACGACAAAAGTCGACCGAAATGAAAGCTAACCGCGATAAAAGTCGAATCGGAAAAAGCAGGAGAACAGAAAGTCAACAGGACTTAAAGTTGACAGGAATTTAAGTCGACAAGAATAAGTCAAAAGAGAATGTACAAAAGACAGAAAGTCCAACGGGACAAAAGTCGGGCTACTAGAACTACCGAGTGCTTATGATGACACATTCGTTATCACAAGCACAGCATTAGACGCCGAGTACCTGCAATAAATGGATTGCTGTAAAGTGCGACTGCGATAGGTTGCTGTGTTCTATAACATCTTGACCATATTTCTTGGCATGTTTAAGGTCGATAAGTCGGCAAAGGAACTCTGAGCTCAAAACGCTCAACACAGGGTGTAATAGTAACCAGCAGCGTAAAGGGAATGCTGCACATCCGTGTTGAGCTTTAAACTGAGATTGTCATTTCGAAGATCATTCAGCGTAGTTCACAGCCTGTCCTTTCCAAGATTTAAAGCACTCTGCTTCCTGACCTAGACGTTTGCAAAGTTGTGCAGACTGATTCGCGCAAACGTTTTCAAAGCTAACCAGACGTTTATGAGCCATAGAAACGCCATTCAAATACTACTACCCCACTGGCCACGCTGCGTTGTACTGATCAAGGTCGATACAAATATAATCGTCGAAATATTCACATGTGGCGTAGGTGATTTTATTTGATCAAAGGGCGATTTCTGGAATCAACAGACTTGAATTGACCATCAGCCAATGTTTTTGCTTTCGGTGCGACTTGGAAACACGAATCACGTTTTGTGCTACGTAATGCAGGCAGTTGGAGAGTGGCGCCAGCTATTACGAAAATCAGACCTGTAATCGAATCGCTCAGAATAGCGCCATAACCGAGCATGGCAATGCAAGCAAACAGTGCAAAATCACGGATCCTTTGCAACACCACCATGGAAAAGCCCCCCCCCCCCCAAAAAAAAAACGGACGTACAACGATATTTGGGTCATGGAAACCCACCGAAGCGCATCACCCTTTGAACAGTTAAGATGTTACGAGTGAGTCAGCGCGTCAGCTAGGGTGGTCATTGCACACGGCCAGTTTGACAGCCATCTGACATAATGCAAACGTCTCATGATGCAATCAAACAATGACATATTAAGAAGCATATTTACTAAATAGTGAAACTGTGCTGCCTTAAGGAGTCTTTTGTACTTTAAAGTAGACCAATATTTCAGATCAATTTATTGTATCATATCTGATGTCGCCTCAGCGTCTGCAAACGTGGAACATGCCCTTTAAGATCTTCCTTGCTGATATCAAGAACCATAGTTTTCTTACTGGAACGGCTCCTCACAATGTGGGCGTTTGGAGGGTTTCATAATGCATATGTAGAATTTCTACCGACACAGTTATAGAAAAGACCGTCTGCAGTCTCGCGGCCGCCCTGCGTACCCCGATCCCCTTCCTCTCCCCAACGCAAAACGCCGCGGATACCGGAGCCGCGCGCCGCAGCGCAGCCGGTGGGAGCCAGGTAATTTTGCGAAACACCTGAGGCCCTTATTTTGGCGTCGCATATAGGCCCTTCAGTAGCAGCTTTTCCGAAAGCTACCTTAAACTTTGTCTAGTCCCATTCTGCCCCGTCCCATAGCATCATGCCCTACCCAGTCCCCAGTGATCTCGTCCCGTTCCTTTCGGTTTTGTTTGGTTTCGCACGGCCCTGTTCCGTTCCGTCCGGTTTTGTCTGGTTTCACCTGATCCCGTTCTGTTCCGTCCGGCTTTGTCTGGTTTCGCCTGGTCCCGTTCCGTTCAGTCCGGTTTTGTATGGTTTCGCCTGGTCCCATGCTCTCCCGTCCCGTCCAAACGGGAGAAAATGGGACTAAACGAAACGGGACCACACGTCACGCGTGGTCCCACTTGGTACCGTTCGGTTTGGTCTGATCCCCTCCCATCTGGCCCATCTGGCCTCCTTCCGTTCCACCCAATCCCATCCCACCTCGTTTTCAAGTTTCGCCCAGTCCCTTCTGGTGTTATTTGGTCCCGTATAGTGCCGCTCGCTCCTGTCACGTCCCATCCAATCTCATCCAGTCCCATCTGTCTCCCACGTGGCCACAGCTTGATCGATCTCCCATACCAGGCGCCATATGTTTATGAATGTTGGATTTTAAATCACTTTGACCGCTGCTGTTTTTACACATGCCATTGGACGGTACCCGGTCAGTGTTGATGCTTCATTCCCTGTCCGTTTTCTGTCTTTCGGTTTCTTTCGTTCCTACTCTTGCCCATGCCTTTGCCTTGCCGTTGTCCCCGTGGACTTTTCTTTTTGTTTTTTTCCTGTTTGACTTTTTTCCCTGTAAGCTTTTAAGCTTTTGAATTGTCTATTATTGCACTTCTGTTCCTGTTGACCCCTATCTCTTTCGACTTTTAGTCAATCATTTTTTCCGACTCGACTTCTTCCCCAGTTTTACTCGATGTTTATTCCTGTCGACTTTCCCTTCGACTATTTTCCGATTCGGCTTCTCTGATCCGACTTTTTTCCCTTTCAAAATTTGGTTGTCTGACTTGTTCTCTACTTTTTAACTTGGCGTTTTCCATTCGTTTGTTTGTCGGGGAATCAGCAGGATAAATGCGTTCCACACTCACAAAGGTATTCATATATGCGTACGCATATGATCTGGCAGTCAAGGCGACTGTACCATGCTTAGTGCATATTCGCAAACATTGGTGTGGTTGATCTTATAACGAAAGTTACACTCCATGAACCGGTGATTTAATGGTAGAAGGTAAACACCAACGACATAAGATGAGTTCTGAAAAATGTAGTACTAAAAAGCTGCATCCCAAAACAAGCAGTTAGTTTGACACCAGGATGTCTCGGCAACCGGCTGTCAGCGTTCCCTTCTTAGACAACAGTACCCACGAACCTTTGCTGGATACAGGATAGAGTCCATTCTGAAGCATGTCCTGGTGAGTCCTGTATAGACGTCTTTGCTTATAGGCTTGTAGAATAGGCCATTGTCTTCTTCAAATGTATCTGGAAGGTCTTGGATTTCATCCCCGATCTGAAACTGCGAACAAAACCAGCCGTATATATATATATATATATATATATATATATATATATATATATATATATATATATATATATGTGTGTGTGTGTGTGTGTGTGTGCCTGCCCGATGTATAGCCACAAACGCCGCTGTTGAGCATCATGATAGAAGAACGAATATTTTCGGCGTTTCTATAGTTCAGGAGACTCGGGTCGTTTAAACATCACTCTGCCGTTCCGATCTGTCAAAATACCGGGAGCGTCTCGCGTAGGCAAAACGTGAGGAAGAAGTTTGCAATGAATATGAAGTCACAAAATGTGCATGCCAGCATGAAATGTAGCAGTCTTTTATTTCTTTATTTTGAGCTTATGACAAGCTTCGTACGACCTAAACGGATATAATATGTTAAGTCCAGTTCAGTTCAGTTCAGTTTAGTTTAGTTTAGTTTAGTTCAGTTCAGTTCTGTACAGTTCAGCTATGATCATTTCAATCCGACTCAGTGCAGCGCACGCAGTTTTTGAAGTTCAGTACGACGAAAAATATGTTAACTGTGATATTGAATTACCAGGCCATTGATGACTCATGTGCTTTTGCTGGACAGCATAACGCGGATTTAATTCTTGACCTCAGCATGCAAGGAGAGGACCCAATTCCAAAGGGAAGAACAAGAGAGTAAACGATCCAGATATAACGGAATATCATAGTATCTGAAATATAATGAGATGCAGTCATACTTTTGACATAATGTCAATATTTAGCAATCATATGGAACATGAAATGTTTTAAGACATCGTACAATATTCTAGAACACGGCTTTGAAATAACATTAGGTCAAGTATATCAGACAAAACCTTCTTGTTTGTGAACGCATTTTCGGGTGAATCTTTTTTAAATCATTGGAAATATGCGTCTGGAATTACTATATACGCGTGGTTTGACAGGACACCCAGTTGGCTTTACCGCGGCCTATGTCTTTCGCGTCGACCGCATTTCATATAACCTTTACAGTGCGCATCCATGCATTTTCAATATACAGGCATAGGGTACCTTGAGAAAGGCCGGTTTTAGAGATACACAAGTTTTCCTGGTTTAGCTCGTTTGCAAGTTCATTTCCTTCCAGATTTAGCTCTCTGGCTGCAAGCATATTTGGCCGCACCGATTCCATGCCACAGAGCAAGCACGCTGTGCAACTCTTCCATACATTATTTCTAAAAAAGCGCTGAGTGACGTGTGGCGTTAACTTCTGATCGACTTAGCATGCTTTTTTGTCAGTCATCGGCTAGAACTTTTTCAGTCTCGCTCAGACCACGATGATGTCCAAAAGGTTAGCAAAATCAGTTCATGGCTTATGTTCTCCCCATGAATGTCCATGACCTTGTTTCGTAACGACTTTGGTTTTCTACTTGCCCGAGTTTAATCCGGCTGACAAATGTTTTTTTTTATCTTAAGACCACAACTCACATTTCTTTTCCATAACTGCATAATGCACCTGCACGGCTTCTGCGTCGCCAAATGAGCGTTTTGTAAAATTTGACTTTTCGGCCATCGCCTAGAATTAAGAGCGAATATTGTAACTATGCGCAATTAAATATCATGCACTGTTGGCTATCACACATCATTAAGAGAAATCAAGACAACAGCAACAAAAAAGAAACTGCAAGAAAGCATCCTGAATACCGAACCTATTCACCACAAAGGCGTGCACACTTCTGCAGTCATTCGATCCATGTCCTGAACGCTGTGTTTGGCTCTCGTGCTGCCCCCGAGCACGCGGTGTACGAACTGCTCCAGTTCCGCGGTGCTGAGGAACTGCTTGACACGTACCGATTTCTTGCGTTTTGAGAGGAGGAAGGTCACCTGACCTGTTGACCTGACCTGTTGACCTGTTGACCTGGTTGACCTGTCAGAAGGTTAAAGGTCACCAAGAACCCAGTCAGGTGAATGGGATGGACGTTTCATTGTGAAGGCTCTATATGTTTTCAAAACATCCTCATCTCGAGACACGTGTGACACGCATGGCACGTGACGTGCGACTCGCGTGAGGTCAGGTGCTATCGTGGCGAAGCTTGAATATCTGGCTTTGCCTAGTTGTCTTCTTAGTCACAACCACTACCGTCTCCCTCAGAGATGATATGTACCTCGCGGAGTTGATCGCCTCACCCCTGGAGAGAAGGCCGATGCTGATGATGTCGCCTGTGTGAAACAAAGCCGTACGCAGGACCTTCCCACCAATACGCCCGCGCCGGACTGAGATGAGCACCTTTCGCCGGGTTTCTTACGCCCCATGCTCTTGTTTGTGGTGAATGGGTCGTGGAAATTGGCCGAAGTCTCATCAACAGTGATCATTGGGTACAGTAATTTGCTTGCCGCCAGACTCTTACTGACCGGAAGCCTCCCACGCACCCTCCCGCGTGCGGTCTTCTGTGCTTGCGTGAGACAGTGCGGCTACCTTGGCAACGCACCCCTGAATGGCCAAGTTTCTCCACAGCGCGCCCCATGCTGATGCCTTGAAGTCTTCACCACCGGAGCGCCGAGATCGTCTCCTCCATTTGGCACACGACGTCAGACGTGTGCGCGCGTCCCGGCTCCCCTGTGGGAAGTTTTCCAGGCGACGAGGTGCCCTCCTGCTCCCTATACCGGCTAGTTCAGCGGCGCTGGTCTGCAAAGACGGCACCGAGCTCGTGTGTATTTTCAGGTACTGCTGCCTCTCCGGCCACGAAATGAGCTCCAGTGACACCGTGCAAGGACGGCTCGCTACGCGGTATCTACTGTGCTGCTAGCCGCGCGCCAGTCCGGACGAGGTTTCAATGATAAGTGGTTTGGAATGTTCGTACGCCCGCGCTTTATGTTTGATGAATCGCGACATTGAATATAGCTGTAGCTGTAGGTTGGCAACTGCATTTGCGAGGAACATTATGCACATAGATAAGACAGTAGCGACAGCCTTATTCCTCGTAGAAGGTACAGGAAAATGAAAATATAGATGCGTTGATATTTCGGCAACATGTCTTTATGGAAACGTATTGCAGAAGACATTTGTTTCGTTTCGGTACAGGCATGTTGCCGAAATATTACCGCATCTTTATCTTCATTCTCCAGGTTTTCCAAGAGGAATAAAGCTTTTAATGCTGCGTTATAAATGTAGCTGAGTTATCAGGAAGTTACAAGGCCTTGTCTTAATCACATGAATGCGATCAAGAGTGCACAAATGCTTCCAAAAATTGCGAAACACCTTGGCGTTTGTCACCCACATTCATTGCCAGAGGAGCTTGACTCAGGACGATTGACGATTCTGTTCGCCTTAGTCATGGAATCAAGTCCAAACATACGGAACGCAGGCAGAATTCTTATGTCATCTCTGTTACAAACATACTGGCCACGCAACTCTTTCTCAGCATTTCTATTACAGCTGCTCTTTTCTCCGTGAAAGGCGAGAAGACGTGATACCTGGCGTCATTTCGTCGGCCGCTGTCGGCACCCCATGGCGATGTCGGAGTGGTCAGACCTGGTCAAGATCAGCTCAGACACACAGACCGCACGACTGAGGTCCTAGGACAGCCGGGAAGACGCGCGCGACGGTGTCGAAACTGGCACCTAATTGGACGCAAGGGGAAGCAGTTACAACAGACCCACCGGTTACGTTCAAGGTTGAACGCGGCTGGGAAGGCTCTGTTCAGGATTGCTTCGCTTCACAACTTCCCTGAGCTGGGGCTCACCTCCCACGTAGCCCGCAGAGGGGCGGAACGGCCGGTCCAGTCGAGCGAGGGTGCACTTGGGCCTCAACTGACTGTATATATATATATATATATATATATATATATATATATATGCATTTGTACCGGCGTATTAGCGGTCTCTTCTCTAAAAAATTGTCATTTTCGGTCCGTTCTTGCATCCCCGTCGCCCTGACCAGGGCTGACGCTGCAAACGCACCACCTACCAGTCAGAGCGTATTCACCTGGTGGTCGATGCCGCGTATCGGTTCTTGCATTCGGCTGTGTTGGTGAGTTATGCGGTCACGTAATTTTAAATCAAGGCGGTCTAACCCATCATTACTTTACATTACAAGAAGGTTGCTGCAGCCCGGAAAACAGGACACTGCCTAGATATAAAACTCGTTGCTTCAGCTATGATTTCGGCTAAACTATAGGGCTGCAAAACCACTGGTCGATGCATATTCCTTTTGTTCCAGAGCGTCGAGGTGACTCAACAATAATGCTCAGCCACGTCATTGATCAAGAGGGCTGTCAGAGTGAGTGCAATGTCTATTAACGAATCACGAACCGCTTCAGACAAACGATACCGGGGCACATTGTTGAATACCATTTTTAGTTTAGAACCTTTCCATTTTCTAATTGTTGCATTTTTATCTTTTTTTGTAAATTCATATCGGTTAGCTTATTTTTACCACGGCCATGAAGAAAGTGCGGACTAAGTGGAAACAAGCGTGGATGCAGTGTGAGTTCCGATGTCCAAGGGCAGTACAGATGACAAGAGCGAACCGCAAATAGAAAATGGAAAGAAATGGAATTGAAATAAATTGTTTAGATGGGAATGACATGAATGTGATAGACTGAGTTGCCGCAACAAACGGAAGGCCGCCACCATCAACGGCGCCTGTTTAGGCAACGTCTTCTTCTTTCTTTGCGATAAAACATGTTTTTTGACTACATAATGTCATTGCCGTTTAGTGCCGAGGTTTCAGTGTCAATATAAAGTAAATGTCAAGTTAAAGTCATACCGAAAATTCGAAATGCCAAAGTGATTAAAATTGTTAAAGACAGACTCAGTCTAGTTGGGTCAAATGTCAGCTCCATATCGCACAGCAAAAGTTTTCCACACTTCAAAGGGGCATTAATGGGAATGAGCGTTGATAATTCTGACACGCTACGTGAGTAACACGCAACGCTCTGGGTATTTGCAGTCACTGTGGTCGCGTTTCATTTCAACTACTGTGTTATTGGTAGACGAACACAAGCCCCGCCCACTCGGATGCTAGGCTGTTTCATACCAGCTACTGACTACTGGAGAGCGTTACATTAGCTGCGCAGTTGTGACCATCAAATTTGGGAGGAAAAATAAGTTTGTGAGTGGGCGGCAGCGCGACCGCGGTCAAAAAGCTGTTAGATGAAGGTATAAGTAACGGGAAAGATCTTGTGTGCTTGTCATCCATACCTCGAAAACATACACGGGAATGGAAGCATTTACGTTTGACGAATTACAGAGAGAAATTGCCCCAGTGGCTCCATTAGGCGACGACCCACTTGAAGTCGTCCATTACCGCGATCTTGATGGGTGAGTTGCATCAGACGTGATAAATGATGATGCTAGGGGTGCAGTTTCGGAAAATGCTTTCCCACTTTACATCAAACTTGAGGGGAGATGAAGCCCAAGTTGGGGGTGGGTGGGCTGACCCCCCCTCCCCCCAGCTGAATAGGAACTGCACCCTTGAATTAGGATTTGATCAACTCTAAGCCATGCATTTTTACTGCTCTGGACAAGCTTGCATGATAACATTGGGCGATGAGAATGTCCATTGGCTTTTGCCTAAAATATTGAACATCGTGTTTTTGTTGGTGATACCTTCCTGATGCTTTCCTGGCATGTGTCTGCAGACCTTACCTGTTCCTGCTGGTGTTAATTTTCCAATCTAATAATACTCCACATGTTGCAGGGAAGTTTGGGACCGAAGGAAATTGGAAAAAAATGAAGACTTTTATGAAAAACAGTGCCACTACTAACGGACGAGCAGTACGCTGAACAGTTCAGATTGAAGAGGGGCACGGTCGGGAGGATTGTTGGACTCTTGGGGGAAAGGGATGAGAATCCCTCTGGACAGGGGAGGGAACCTTATCCCAGAGAGGAACAAGTACTCCTCACTCTTTGGTACCTGGGAAGCATCATCAGCTTCAGAAAAGTGGCAATGCTCTTTGGTTTGGCAACATGCACTGCTTGGAGGTTTGTGGATGAAGTTATTGAAGACCTGGTCACAATGAGGGATTTGTTCATCAACATACCTCCTTTGGAAAGCATGGCACAAGTGATGGAGGGGTTCAGGTCGCTGAAGGGGGTCCCCAATGTGTGCGGTGCTCTGGATGGGTGTCATGTAGGAATACTACAGCCTCATAATCATCCTGAGGCATACATCAACAGAAAGGGCTTCTTCTCAGTTAATCTGATGACCCTCTGTGATTCATCCCACAAGTTCATGGACATCTGTGTGGGGTGGCCAGGGTCAGTTCATGACTCACGTGTGTTCAGAAAGAGTACCCTGGGTAAGAGGCTGGCAGACCCCATCACTAGACATGCAATCCTGCCACAAAATGGTTTCATTGTTGGTGATTCTGCTTTTGAACTACAGAGTTGGCTCATGACACCATTTCGGGAAAATCAACTGGCAGAAAATAGGGAAAAGAAAAAGAAGTACAACTATCTGATCTCAAGCACACGTGTGGTTGTGGAGAAAACCTTTGGCATTCTGAAGGCAAGATTTCGGCGTCTCTCCTGTGTGGAAGCTCAGTCAGTTCAGAAAGTTGCGAAGCTCATCGGCAGCCTGTGTACTTCACAACATTTCACTTCAGGAGCATGGCTTTTGGAAGGAGGATGGTGAAAATGAGGTCACTGAAGGCGTATATGCCGATGAAGAGATGCGGCTGAAAGCTGGAGTACTGCGGGAGCATACAAATCCGGTACTCGTTGAACCATCCGTTGTCGTGGTGCGTAAAGAGCTAGTGGAAAGGCTTTGGGTGCTGTAGCAAGGCTGGTGGTGCTGCTGGATGATCACTGGCTGTGTTGCAGTGTCTATGGTATTTTCGTTGTGGTGTTCGCTGTAGGTCGGCGTGATGTAGATTTTGCAATGCTGTGGAGGTCTGAAGGGCAGTGAACAAAGCGTTTTTTTTTTTTTTGCTGGCAGGAAATACAGCATTTTTGTGATCTATGTGCATTCCAAAAGTCCTTACAGCAGTGACTGAAACTGCTTCCAAGTGAAATGTTCCAATGAGAACAGGAGTCATCCAGAGACAGGTTATCATCAAGACTCAAGCTTAAAAAAATAATGTCCCGCTAAATCCCTAGTAGCCCCCACATTAACTAAAAGATCCAAAGCACTAACCCCATGTCGCCCGCCCCGCGCGCCGCCATGTTTGTGGATGCCCCGCCGACTACCGAGATGTTAAAAGGTTTTGCCAGTCCAGTAGTCGACAAGTGTGACGTCACACCCTTCACGTCACGAATCCATCATGGCCGCCCGACCAATCATAGAACAGGATTTCGACTATTGGTAGTACGATAGTTAAAATGAAACGCGCCCTATGTCAGCATAACGGCAATATTGAGAAACCATTGACTAAGGGATTTGGAAATAACGGGGTTTTAACAAGAAAATTTGATCTTTTCGAACGATATGTTGATGAATTTTTCCGATCAAGGGGTTTTAGCAGGGTGTGCTCAACATCGTGGCTATTTTTTGTTGGTTTTGTTGTGAGGTTTCCTGGGACCAGTGATCTAATGCAGTAAAACAATGTGGGTGAAATGCTATTCTTCAGATCGAGAAATGAGAAAACAATGAGAACAGGCATTTTGAGAACAAAAAAGCTTTGGGATAACTTACCAGCCACTTGTTGGGTATTGGAACGCGCAATGAAATTGTAATCCCTACCACCTAAAGGACTCGAAGAAGTTCGCAGTTTAATGGGGAAGCGAAGTTTGCAGAACAAAACCGTGATTACATAGCAAGTGCTCTTGATGATTATTGCCACAGAGTCAACACTCACAATAAATTAGCAAGCCATTACATCACGTGTTTACTCGGCCACAAAAACAACATATCCCTTGACGTACCGTGCTCACCAAGGCCCTATAACAACAGGTTGGGCGGCAGGATATATACCAAAATCTACTAGGTTTGAGGCAATGCTGGCCTCGGAGCACCTACATACCAATTTCGATCAATAAAAGTAAAAATGATGTAATTCTATCACACAACTTTGTTGAGTTATAATCACTGCCAAAGCATTATCACGTGATATTACGTAATTGTAAAATGGCACCCAGCAATGTTCTGCTAGTGACTAAAAATTGCTAATTTTACAGTTCCTGCGCGGTAGAGACGTTAAACAACAACAACACTCACAACTTGGGTAAGCTACCTCGATGTGTTTTGGTGAGGCTGCTTCACTAATGTTAGATAGCCAATAAGTGAATTGCGTCGGAAACAACCATGAAGGAAACAAACCCATTTAACGACCCTCTCAACACTTTTCTTTTCACTCGCACCTTTTTTCACACCACACCTTTCACAACACCCCAACACTTTTTCCGGAGAAAGCCTGTGAAGACATAATTGCACGAATAGGAAACGAACAAAACCAGGATGTTTATTTATGTGTCGGAGCATGGGCGCCTCCCATGACCTGACCACGGAATATTTCCTTTAGCATTTTATTTGAAATGATCCTTCCCAGTCTGTCTTTTACTGGTGACAGATTGCAGGGGTATTGCTCGAAACTAGTTATATTGCTGTGACGTTTGGATCCTTGCTCTAAGGTCTGGGCAATGTCTATATGCAACAGAAAGAGATGGTGACAACTTCAGGTTCCCATTGAACTCCTCATTACCATACCTTAGCTTTGAATCTTAACTTTGGTAACAATCTAAAATAGTTCTCTACAATCATGCCAGTGAGTTTACCCACATTAAATGTTTACAGATTTTGAAAGTGTTAAGCTTGAAAAAGTGGGAAGATGCTGTATGGTTTCCCATTGCAAGACAGGAGATGAGAAAACCGTGAGGCACCCAATGTCATTGTTCACTCTTTACCAAGTGACAGAAAAGCAGCTGAAGGCTGGATCAAGGCTGCTAAGAGGGATAAAATCATTACCAACAAAAGTACTGGAGTCTGCTCCCTTCGCTTTTCTCCGGGAGATTATGTACGTGATCGGAAGTATGAGCTGCCCAACCCGGAGAAGGACCCCATGGCAAACCCTTCAAGATGTCTCAAAGTGAAGGCAAGACCTTTCCAGAACCTTGGGAGAAAGATGCAGAAGGAGTAAGGTAAACATTTTTGTCTGTAGATTTTATTGCAATACCTGCACCAGCAATCTGTTTTGTTATGTGTCTAGACTCGGTCGCAGAGCGCACGCGGTACTGGTGGTCTCTGGCGGCCGCCGGCAGGAGAGAGCGCATTTTGCCGCGCTCTCTGCAACACAGCCAAACCCATTCCATGGGATGAGCGAATGGTCCTGGGGGTGTGGCTGGTGATTTTTGCCCCTTCCATTGGCTGTCAGCCTTTTGAACGATGGTAGCACTGCCGTTGTATTATACAGCATTACATTGTATCGAAGAGTGAAACACCATCTCGCTGTTTCCATTCATCATCGAAGTGCGCCAATCCCGCGTGTATTTGTGCCATGGGTGCCGAGATGTGGCACAAAACGCGCAAACCTGTGGAAGAGAGCAAAATCCGCCATTGAGCCCATGCCACGTGATACGTGTGGCCGCACCATTTCGCATGGTACACCGTCATTCCTGTGTCGCTGCAACCCCAACCGGTGTCTAGATTTTGGTGCGAGATGGCATAATCGGTCGGAGGCAATGAATTACGGCAGCCAATCACGTGATTAGACGGCTGTTTAACCCTGAAGCAACATTCGGCGTCAGCCGAGACACCGGGCGGAGCCGTTCCGTCGCGGCGCGAAAAGCTGTCGTGCAACCCACTAATCTAGGCTCAATTGCGAGTGACATGTGTGAAAATGTGATCAACAAAAGCGTGGCACAGCGAATGAGTCGACCAATGCGCCGATGTGGTTTTCAACGTCAGATTATGAATTCTTTTGACAGTAACGGCTGGTATAATGGGCGCCGGCATCTGGCAATTTGTCCTGCAATTTGCAGCGCAACGGTGCGTTGCACAAATTCGCCATGCGACTGAAAGTGTAGCCGCATCAATTGCCAATGTCGGGAAACAAAATTCACGCCTGTACGCCTACGGCGACCTCAGACACGAATCGGCCGAGACGCTGATGTAGTTTTCAACGCTAGATCACTCATAATTTCAACGGTAGCGGCTTGTATTCAGCTTCAGTTTTGAAAACTCGGCCCCTTGCAACTTGTTATGCGGTTTGCAGCGCAACGGTGCGTTCGACAAACTCGCCATGCCCACCGAAAATGTGGCCGCTTGAATTGTTAATGTAGCTTGTTAACATTAAAATTGTTAAACGTTTACAACGTTTAAATTGTTAACTTAAAACCGAGTCAAAAACGGCCGATTTCACCTTATCAACACGTGTGCACGTGCCACGTGTCACGTGGCGTAAAAAAACTTCCCAGATTACGATGGCCCATTTCGTGCTCTATCGCACTGCGCGAGCTGCATGTCACTGCGACCCTTGATTGCCGAGATACGGCTCCGGAAAGCGAGGCGTGTTGGGCCGTCTGCCGGAATCGCTTAATTGGCGGCGCCCGTGTTAAAACTATGGGGGTTTTGCGCTCGTGTTTCGCGCAGCACGCGCTTATTTTTTTGCGAAATACAGAATTATGACGCAACTTTGCCACGCGCCGCAAGCGGGCCTTGGTCGTGTGCAAATTTCACGAAAAAATCCCTGACCGTTTAGCCTGCAGATGATCTAACTCAAATGTGCGGACACGCACACACACTGTTCCTTTAGTGATATAGAAGAAATAAGAAGAAGATGAAGTTATCATTCATGATTTGTGTATGGCAGGTTTGTATGGAAATGACGAATGTGATTCGATGTCTCTAACTCCCATGCTTGTTATATTATTATGATTTATTATTGAAACTACCCTTGTTGAACTTGTTGGTTCGCAAATCAAGCAATGCAAGCCATTTCAATTATTTCAAATGCAAAGAATGGTCTACTTAATTCGCAAATGATTTTTGCTGAATGCCTTTTTGTAATAATAAAATGTTCCGACTTGTTTAATCCATGACTGGCACCAGCAAAACAGTTCACAATGGTATGTTACAGGCCATGCTTTGCTGATCTCCTGTCTACCCTGAAAGACAGGCAAGGCACTGTCTTGGAGTCCCTGGAAGGGCATGCTTCTAGTGTCAAACCTGCTTTTGAAAAGGTCCAGGCTGCTGAGCAGGAGAAGTAAGGCACATGCAATGTTAAGAGCAATGCACAATTCTTGAACATTCCTGTATGGCAAAATGTGCAACAATGCTGGAAAGGTACCAACAAACTTTGTGTGGACAGAGTATAGCCAACTTGCAAGGCAATTATTTATAGGACCAGGATGACCACCATGTTAAGAACCCATTCAAAGAAACTAGTCATGCCGTTGGATGCCTGGTAAATATCTCCGCTTGCGACTCTGTTATAGCCAATGGTATGTGACAACAGCAATTACAAAGACCGTATGGTAAAGAACATTGTATGAACACACCTGTACCTTTTGAAAATAGCAAGTCAGTCCATTTATCAGCTTGAGGATATCTTCAGATTTTTCTGAGCTGATAATGCTAATGCTCATATTGTATTTTGTTTGTTCCCAATCATCCTTGTCCAATGTCTTTGTTTTGCTCTTCTGGAACAAGTAATTGTAATGCTGACCAAACATTTCCCTATCCAGGATGAGTACCATGCGCATGTGTCCGTACTAATCCATCCAAAAGCCTGCAAATGATGTCCTTTATGCCTCGTTTAGTCCGCTACCTGGTCCATCCTGTCCCGATTCCGACGAACTGTCCAGGCTTCGGCAGAAGATCTCCGACTTAGCGAATTCTCTGAACCGCAAGACGGAAGAGGTCGAGGCCAAGTGCTTGGAGGTGACAGCCCACTACCGAGCCAAACTAAAGGTCCTTTTTACGGGCCAGTAGGTACCATTATATTTTCCTCTGTACCTTGATTCCTGTCCCCCCATGGCCTATGTTTGTTAACGATATGTGAGTTACATCCTGCCCCCATCCTGTTCGAATATGTGTTAAGCCACTCGACCTGGTGCAACGAATGGCCTTTAACTGGCCTCCGTTCTCACATGAGTATACATTTAGCGATTTCTTTATTCCTGATGCCGGCGTTTGATGGCAGTGAAGCTGTTCTTGACTTCTGTTGCCGACTTACAGCCGCAAACGTATCATAATTTGCCTCGTATTTGCTTGCTATTGGAGATCGCCGTGCTGCTGGATTCAGCTCGCCCTCGGCCGTAGGACGATGACTCGATCCTGAAGGCGCTGTTTTACCGCACCCGGCTGTCGCGCGGCCAATATGAGTTTTTGCGGGACGTCGAGTTCTCTCTGCCCTCGCTAACAACGCTGAGGACGAGGATGCGGAACTTTACTGTAAAGCAGGGTGACACTGATTTTGTCCAGGACATGCTGCGGAGCTACCTTCAGAACAAGCCCGACAGCGAGCGCCCTTGCATCCTGATGTTTGACGAGATGAAGGTAGGCTATGCAGCAGATTTAGCGATACGTGCCGTTCGGAAATGCCGGGAACCGGACACGTCACGAAATACACTGTGCCGTATGACGTCTGAGCGCAGTCATAGCTTTTGAAAAGGAAGGCTGAAAGGTTAAGAGCTCTCCTGGGGTTCACAACATAGAAATAATGCATGCATCCATGCATCTGGTCGCTGCGTGTACATTTCACTTTTCAAAAAATGTATGCCCCTTTCCTGCTGGAGGAATTAACAGCTACCAGATGTTTTATTTGCAGATTAGCAGCATCATCAATTATGATGGAGCTGCCGACCAGATCCTGGGCCGCACAACTACCTGCAGCAAGTCATGGTCCGATAGATCACCGGCGACTGGAGGTTACCTTTGTTCTTCGCTTTTGACACGGCATTGACAAAAGATCTTCTGGAAGAGCTGGTAGTTAAGGTAGAGGCAGCTGGCGCCCAAGTTGTCGCGGTGGTTTCGGACCTCGGAGGGTCTAATCGTGGCCTGTGGACGGCGCTCGGGACCTCCCACGACGACAGCACACACTTCCGCAACCCGGCTGACAGGAGCCGGTAAGTATAGTCGCTCGCCGACAAGTTGGTACCAGCTTTGTTGCGCTAGTTGGTCTGAGTTGCGTTAAATGGTGGCAGAACGTAAGGGCCCTGTCAAACGTAGCAGTGTTGTAGTTTCGCAGCCATGTTGGGCCATGTTGTGTTCTATGATAAGCTGTGTGATAATTTCCTATGACGAAGTATGGTTCGGCAATGCGCGCCCTTTGAAAGCATCGATACCTTCTCGACTTCGTCGTGTGTTGCCGGTAACCGCATATACGTGTGACGAATGAAAGCTTGCGGACAAGAATCTCGAACACTACTCATATTTTCAATCATATGCATCCTCCCGCAATGTGGTTTATGTGCTTTGTCACAGATTGCATGCACATTGAAGAGTGTATATTTGCCTGAGTTTACATAAGATGAGGCGCACAATTCGCGCCTGTTTCAATTGCTGCATTTTATCTACGTGATTTGCTATATTCCAACCAGTAAAAAGCGTTTTGCCGTATCGCAACCAACCATAACCATGTCATGTGCATACCCGTCAACTTTTTAATGTGTCCTAGTAATGCATCTTTCCGAAAGCTGACACGAGTAAACTCATTTCAGCAACATCTGGATGTTCGCGGATGCGCCCCACCTTTACAAGCTACTCCGCAACCACCTGCTTGACGACGGCCTGCGCCTTGCCAACGGCGGTCGAATTGCAAAACAGCTGTTCGCTGACGTGTTGGCCATCGACGGCGACAAGGAGTTTAGGATCCTTCCCAAGCTTGGCATGGAAAACCATCTGGAGGTACGGACAATTTTCCCGGTTGTAATGTGACAGTTATCTGCGATGATAATGATATCGATGCGTTTGGACCTTATTAGTTAATGTTGTAACCACGAAACGCTTTGTGACAACGAATCTGCTGATTTTGTTCTGTTTAATTCCAGGTGACTGGACAACAGCGTCAGAGAGTTCGTCCAGCCTTCCAACTTCTCAGCGAGTCCGTAGCGACAGCTATCGACACCTTTACGAACCGGCATGAAGAGGCCCAGTACCTGCGCGTGTTTGACCCCGGCTCCGACGCCCTTAACGGGCTGTGTCCCACAGACTTGAAACAGCTCCGCCGTGGCATGAACCCTGACAGCGCGGCCCACTACAAGGCGCTGGCTGACATGGAGGCGACCATGTTGCTGACGTTTAGCAGGAAAACTTCTCTGCTGCCGTTCCAGAAATGATTCATCGTCACTATCAAGTCCATGCGGGGTCTTGTGGGCGACCTTGTGTCTGTCCTCGGCCCGGATGCCTACGTCATGCCGGGCCGAGTAAACCAAGACATCCTTGAACCGTACTTCGGGTTGGTGCGTGGGAAAGGAGGTTCGAGCCTGCACCCAAGTCCCCGCAAAGCTAAGTGTCGGGTGCGCAGCCTGACGTTGATGTACGCATCGAGGCTGGGCTTGAACCCACTGAGGCAGCTCCCGCCAGCGGCCGCACCTCTACCACGGGCAGAACACAGTGGTCCCATGGGCCACGCCATCCTCGCTGATTTCCTGGAGAAGCATGTTGTCAAGGATCAGCAGACCAGCGGCGACATGAGAGAGGTTGAGTCGCTTCCGGAAGAAGCCAACCAAAACCGACCAACCCCATCGCCTTCCGCTGCATCACCAACAGACCCCAAGACTGGCGTCTCGGCCGAGTAGGATGGGATGGCCTGTGCGGCCGGCTACCTGTCAGCCAAGTGCCGAAAAGTCGACCCCAGCCTCGGGACTCCTTCGGCGTTTGCCGCGGAAACGGCGCCGGTCCAGACCATGTGGACCCGGCTGCTCAGCCAGGCGGAATGAGTGTCCCAGCCGCCAAGTGGATGGAGGAGCTCAAAACCATGGAGTCGACCTTCTGCACACATCACCATCTCGAACCGGACCGACTCTCCCGCTGCCCGAGAGTCATCGAGTCGATGGTAGCGACCCTGTGTGCGGAGCCAGGTCCCCTGGATGTCCGGGTGGTTCGCCGGTTTGTTCGGCTGCGCACGTTCATCCGGCTCAGCTTTCTGAACCGAATGCGCCAAAAGGAAGCTCTGCAGCACCGTGAGAGGCTGAAGAGGCGTCAGTTTGCAAGGTGAGCGGTGGCCCAGCTGCGCCGGAGGAGGCGGCCCGTCACCTGCCACACTGAAGGAGGCGGCTCGTCATCTGCTGCACCGGAAGAGGAGGCCCGTCACCTGCTGCACCGGAGGAGGAGGCCCGTCATCTGCTGCACCGGAGGAGGAGGCCCGTCATCTGACCGGACTACGCTGGAGCGGAAGTTTCTTCTCTGGACCTGACTGCGCTGGAGCAACAGGTGGCGATAATATGTTACCGAGCTGAGATGGTCTCCCGTGACCTAGCTGTTCTCAATGCAGCGGTTCTGTGGCAAAGCGGCACTGGCAGCCCACTAGAAAAGGTTGGCGACAGTGTTCGTTACTCTCAACGCCTTACTGGCGGGTGCGCGGGACATGCTGTGCGCTACCTCACGCGTAACGAACATTATGCGGACCTATCCTCGGTGTATAAATCAAATCCGAACGGTGTAACGGAGGTGGACTGCTCAGCTGAGTTGGTGTACACCCATGTGTTGTGTTATGGCGTTGAGAGCTGACGTTTTAGAGACCATGAGAGCAAACATGACTGCTGGGAGCGTAAACATGGCTGTTGTAAACCTTCCCATAGCTTGGGGACGTAATCTCCAATATATCAGAGAATGAACCAAGTGAAAACCATCGCGTTTGGCCCTAAACACGTGGTGACAAACGCTCCAGACATTATTATTACAGACACCAGGTAAAATTACATTGCATCTGTCATTTCGACGCCTTCGACGCCTGTGTCGTCAGGCTATGAAAATGCCAGGTGCCTCTCTCAGCATTGAAAAGAGCTGCTATCGCCTTCATATTGGTTGAACACCAGAATATCTCTTTTGCATTCAGCTGACTTCGTCTATACCTGTCGCCGGCTCGAAACAGCCCGCATCTGGACCGCATGTCCGAAACAATGTGTGACAGTAAGGATGATAATCACGCCACATTGTGGTAAAAGTCGCCTTTACTGGATGCAAGGCATGGTATGGTGATCCGGGCTTGTGTTGGAATATGTGACCAGCCACAGATGTTTTGTCCCCGAGTATGGCTAGGAGACATACCAATAAACATTTTGAGACCCTTTCCTTACAAAAAAACGCCTTAGTAACACTCGAGAACGATTGTCAAAAAATCGGTATTCTGGTGACGTCACCGTGGGATTGCCAGACCTAGTTCCGACCAGGTTCCGCCTCCCCCCCCCCCCCCCCTCCTGGTGCTCACTGAGCTTGGAAAACCCGTTTGCTAACCTTTTCTGTGGCTGCTTCCCTGGCCTTCGAAACAAAACACTTTCCCGGTATCAAGTTATACTTTAGAACGTCACAAGCTCACGATTGCAAATGTCATAAATGTACCAGCTGCGCTGATGACAGACTTTTATACAATAGTGCTGAGTGAACTCTTTCTCAGTTCCACGATAGCTACACATATCAGTGCTTTTTATGTGATTTGCATTGCCCTCATGATCTTTTGATTTTCATGAAAGACATAAACTGGTCTGTTGAGCTCATCGCGAAGCTTTTCCGCGACAGGTTCTAAAGGCGACAGCGCACTTTAATTGAAACAGATCGTAAATATCTTACCATGATGAATGATATGACATCTTCTGCCACTGCTGCATCCTCCTTCATTTCTACTCCGACAGCATACAGCCGGCACGTCTTCGACCGGTCCGCGTAATCAAAGCCCGCGCAGGTAGACAAGCCCTGAAAAGTGCGTATTCCAGCTCAGCACATCATGCTTAGATATTTTTGCTTGTACGATGCGTTGCTTGGGAGAGGGCTCAAGTCCATGGTTTTAGTGACTAACAGAAGCTAATAATCAGTAACCTGGCGCATGTTAAGAAAACTGGATATACCGGAGATAATACTGCAACTAGTTGTATCGAAGCACAAACATACATTTGCTCATCCGTTCAAGTCTCAGCTATAAACTCTTCCGTTCCCCACTTGATCTGTTCAGATCATACTTTCAAGGAAACTGGTTCCCACTTTCAATCATTGTGGCTTGAATGAAGAGCTTCCTGGATACAGGATATCTACAACCTCCCGCTGTTTTTTCTGCTTTTTTCTCTAACGTTACCCAAGTACAGGTAACCAGGAGTGCCCCACCCGCCATTAATCGTCTCGCATTTACCATATAGGTACATGGGGCACCCTCAAAATGCAACTATATCAATCCCTTAGCGTGCATGTGTCTGTTGACGAAGTCTTTTTAATCTTGACAGTTTCAGTCAGTTCCAAAGTTCCAATCGTCACATATCGTAAAATTGCCGTTTGCCCCGATCCAGGGGTTAGCGGCGCGTGGTCGCGTTCCCGTTCTATCGTCGGATAGGGGGACAGCCCTCCTGTTTTTCCACCGTTCTTGCAGGAAAACACACAGAAAGCCCCAGCCCCAGTCTACGTCATACCGAGATTTCTTCACATCGGTGGGACAACGGTACATTGCTACAAATGATAGTAAGATGCTGTGGGGACATCCAGTGAAATTTGAAAGTTCCAGACAAGTTTTTGCGCTAGGCTCGGTCGGCCTCAGATCAAAGAATAAAACTATAGCTCCGTAACTTGTTTAGACATGGACAGATTCATTGAATGTTACAGTAGTGCCCCATCATGTGTTACATGCGCATTTACTGGCTTCGTGAAACGTGTATAAAGATAGTCATTGGTTTCAAAATCACTGTGTTTTAGAAAGCATGGCGGCGGCTTGGTTTGAGCCGGGTCACTCACTAGCTTCAGTTTTTTTGTTGTTGTTGGACCAACGGTCTTGTTACAATGAATATATGCACAACTTTTCGCTTTTGACAGTGTCATTGCTAACGCGGTGCGTTTTCACGCTCGCGGTCTTCCTGCTCTTCCTGGGAGACCGCACACGGTCCTCCTGGTTTGGACAGGAAGAACACCTTGCTTTCCGTTCATTCATTTTCATTCCTCAATTCAGTACGCATGCCTTAACACAATGCGCCGCGGGTTCCAGGTGATCGATCAAGTTAGATGCTTAACGCGCCAGCTATTTTCAATACGCTGGTTCCAGCATCAGGCAATTCTCTAAGGCATGAGTTGACTTTTGTATCCGTTGGATGTGCAGCCAGCAAAGAATATGGCTGTGCCATGTATTCGATAAGAAAAACTGGCCACCTTCCGATTTCACGGGCTCTGCCATGCACCACTTACGTGCTGCGCGCCATAACTCAGCGCTTTCTACATGCACGAATTAAAAAACTCATAGCCCGCGTACATACAGTGCGCGCCCACAGATATGCAGTCCTGAGGTGCTCACCGAGCGACATCTGGACCTGGAGATTACTTTTTTAAAGCTTATGACACATTCTAGTCTCAAACACAGGGGCAAACATTGAGCTTTGACACATTTACGATACATGGACAGTCAATGCAACATACCACATCCGTCTACAACACGATTAGAATCAAACTAACACGACATTAACAACACATTTGATCCAACTGACAACATATGGAATACCCTTGATCACTGATATTGTTCCCACATATCGCGTTGTTACGTCGCCCACTTTACCCGGAGACGCCTTACCTCGCAGCTTTCATCACACTCCTCAACGGTGTTTGCGTCGGGCTGCTCCTGCAGCCGGTAGTCAGCGCTCAGATGACCTGGCCCCATCGTCACCGACAGCCAGTCAGAGCCTGGGACCAGGAGCGGCGTCGTCACCGCACAGCGTCACCAAACACGGTGGGGATTCCGACGCGGAGATGTGGGCTGAACCTATCGGTGCTAACAGTGGAAGCTGTGGTTGACGATAGATCACAAATGTGCACAGATGGGGAAACATTAAGTCATAGGGTTTATTGCATGGTCATTTATCTTTAAAATGTATTGACGAAATAACTAAGGCATCGAAGTAGAAAAGTTCCAGTTTTTTTGTTTGTCGGTTACGATGCGGTGTCGGTGCAGTGTCTGGCTGCCGTAAGTGTGACGTTCTGTCGTGTTCATGTCTCAGCCACATTCGAATCGCGGTCTCGCCAAGTGCTCGGCACACTGGGCCCAACAGAAGTGGTCCGCGGAAGCACGACTTCCGTACCGGCCACACAGCTCACGGAGCGGATGTGGGAGGTGGACACGCGCGCCGAACGTCTCCCATCACCACGATGCCAAGCCGTCGGTGATAATGCGCGGCCCTGACCTGGCGGCCGATGCTCTGGCTGGCACTGGTCCTCCGACCTCCGCTCTCCAGCGGGACAGCTGCAGATTCCACCGCGGCACGCCGCGCCCTGGGACGCCAGCGTGCAGTCCTGGATAGTCTCACAAGCCTCCCCATATGTGCCTGAAGCGAGACAGGATTGGAATAGTGCGTTGCCGAATCGTGAGAGCATTATTTGATGCGGTCTGCGAGGAAGTTCATCGCCACACAGTTTTGTCAGAAGAAAAACAGACGGTGAACCGATACAACCTGCAGCTTATGAGCCTGTAGTGAGTGAGTCATGAGTCATGAGCCTGAGAACGCCTGCTGTGCGAGCCACGCACTGTAGCCGCGGCGTCTGAACATGTCCCAGCCAGCCTGTCCCGGCTCCGTGGCGTTGACGCTGTTCTCCGACGGGACCTGACCCAGCAGCTGACACTTCTGGCCACTGACGCTGTTGTGAGCGTATCCGAAGCAGTTCCGGTCTCTCATGCAGTCCAGCCGACAGGCACCTGGAACGACGCCGGCTGTCACGGTGTGGAAATGGATGCGGCGCGCGAATCCTTGATGCACTTTTTGCTACCTTTCTCGAGATCCATCTCGCTGCAATGTGCTTGGTACGTATCAGTGCATAATCGTGATGACAGCACAATCATCCTGTTTTGTGCAGACCTCTCTTATCACGAACGCTAAGGAAATATTCCGTATTTGAAGACATTGAATCAAACATCAGATATGATGAAATAAGTTCACTAATAACCATTGACATATTTTTAGGCGGAAAAGGCTGCTCTGGACAGCAAAATTCTTTGTTTAGTAAATGTACTCCCCAAAACGTCAGTGTTTGATGTCGTCGTCGTACCCTGCACAACAATGACAGAGCGCATTGACGGCCGTAATACCTAGAAGTCGTACTCACGAACGCCGGACGTAAATGACTCGACCATTAAATTTGTATTGCCCTTCCTCATTGCATTGGTTATGGAATGACACAATTTGAATGACGATATTGTTGCGCCATTAACGCCAAGGTGACCGTGAAACACTCTCGCCGAAATAGTACCCCAATCTTCGCGGGCGTGCAGCTCATAAGCTAGAGGGGCTTAGGTCTTAAGGAGGGCATGGCTGTGAACTGCACCGGAAGGTCTTCAAGATAACCATTTCAGTTCAAATCGCCATACAGATGTGAAGCGCTCCCTTTAAGGCTGCTTTCCACCTGAGTTAAGCCACATGCCAATATCCAGTCTGTGACAATGATCCCAACAGCTTCCCCGGACTCACACTCTTCCCTGTCAACCTCGTTCCACACGGCTTCAGGGACCATCTTCTTGTCATCAGCCGCTGAGAAGACCGCGCGGAACTGGAACGCCACCCGTGGCATGTCGGACAACTGCTGGGGCCGATGACGCTCCGCCGCGTCCGCCGTGACGCCCAATCCCAGCGAGAACGATATCCGCGGCTCAAATAATGCGAAGAGATTTTGGGCCGCTGCCACCATCAGCAGCAGACATTGGGTCAGGAGCTGCCACATCGCGGGGCGGAGGGCTCGCCGACGCGGCGGCATCAGGACGAACACTGGCGGGGATGGGGTGGGGAGAATGCGTGCGCGAGGCAGCGTTTGTACGGGACGAAGCGGGGAGAGGTCGGAGCGCGGAGAGGTCCGGGCCGCCGACTCCGGAGCTCGGGGCGAAGATCCAGGCCGATGCAAACCAACCAGACGATGGGGTCGAGCGGCACTTGTATCGTTACAGATGGAGGGGGTGGGGGTTCACTTTAAGTCGTGTGTGGTATTCACCCCTAGATGGATTAGAAATGCCAACGGTGTGCGATAGGCACCGGAGCCGGCAGGAGCAGGACGGAGGCACGAGTTGTCAGCGCCACGACTGCTCCCTTACTGACGCAACAGCTGCCTCACATCGATCCCCTCACAGACGTCATAACCAATCCACTTCGTGTCAACAGTGTGTTCGTGTGCCCCGAATGTGGCTCCCGAAACTTGCATACAGAATTGCTGCTTACAAAAGGGACTCAAGACGGCGGCCGGGCAAGAAAGCAGCTGGAACGACGGCATGCCACGATGGATATATTTTGATCGACTGAGGTCGTAAAATGATTGACGGGGCAGCAAGGAGCCGTTGCGGCACCAAACACACAAAAAAGGAAATTTACTCTGGCGGGTCAGCCACTGACAGCTCCAGGTCATTATATTCGGGTGGGTCAGACATTGACGGATCCAGATCATACTCCAGTGGGTCAGCCACTGACGGATCCAGATCATTATACTCTGGTGGGGCAGCCACTGACGAATCCAGATCATTATACTCTAGTGGGTCAGCCACTGACGGATCCAGATCATTATACTCTGGTGGGCAGCCACTGACGGATTCAGATCATTATACTCTGGTGGGGCAGCCACCGACGGATCCAGATCATTATACTCCAGTGTGGCAGCCACTGACGGATCCAGATCACTATACTGTAGTGGGTCAGCCACTGACCGATCCAGGTCATTATACTCTAGTGGGTCAGCCACTGACGGATCCAGATCATTGTACTCTGGTAGAGCAGCCACTGACGGATCCAGATCATTGTACTCTGGTGGGGCAACAATTGACGGATCCAGACCCGGCCGACTTGGGGGAGAGGGGTGGGGCAACTCTGGCTTAGCGTTGTTCGGAAGGTTGTCCTGGTTTTTAAACAAAAAAGTATATTATCGCGATGCGCCACCAATCTGCTCAAGGTGTCTTCTAAGACTAAGTTTCCACAACACCGAGCTCTTTAGCCTTTGTTCGAAATACAGAAATGCTGCGTCGTTTGTCCGAATGAAGTTATCTAAGGGGATTTGGGGGGGGGGGGGGAGGACGGCATGACCCAGTTGGCTCTCTTCCGGTCCATATTTGACAGCAGCTCCTACGGATCTCCAAACACGCGGTTCTTTGTGACTGACCGTTTTAGGCCCCTCCTCTTCGCACAATACTGCTGACACTGCGGTCACTGCGTGAGAGGAACCGCAGATCAGGATCGACGGTGAAGATGATTAAAGTAACAAACTAACACGGCATAAATAGCTTAGGTGGAATCATTATGCTTTGGTTGCCTCAATTCCTCATTGCGCCGGAAAATGCGGCATGCCCACGTGTGTAACACACTCCATATGTGTGACACGATACATGCATAAATGCGTATAAGGCTCCAGGCTCTCCCCTGCAGCAGTGTCAGGTCAGGCTGCCGCCTCTTCCCTGCAAAAGTATCAGGCCTGCCGCTGGACCCGCCTAGTCTACATGGCTTTTATAATGTGTGTTAGCAGTTTTTCAGGATGCGCAGGTACATAGTACATAACAAAAGCAATAATCGTCACCCGACTCGGCCAAGCCGATCTGCCATTCATTTGGCAATCGCCGCACACCGCCGTTGGATTGTTGACGTTTTGTGACTCCCATCAACAGCTTCCCAGTGACGTCATGGTTGGGTCGACGACAGCTTCCCGGTGACGTCATAGTTGGGTCGTCGACAGCTTCCCAGTGACGTCATGGTTCGGTCGTCGCTCGCCAAAGGCGTTTCCCTATGGCCCACAACACCGGAGTGCTGACCCTGCGTGTGCTGACAGACTTATCAGCACCCAGCAGATGACAGTTTTCTTCTACTGCCTCAGTCAAAACGCCTCTTCTCGGCTCACTAGAATATGCCCGACAGCAATGGTACGGTACAATGGTTACTATACACTATAAGCACTACTATAGGTTCGCACTACTATAAGCTATTCACTCTAACTATTACCTATTAGCGCACACCACGAACATCAATTATCATACTCCGTTAATGTGCTTTTTAAACGAAGGCATGCTATGATACCCATTTATGTGATCTTAACCTTTGACTTTGAGAAAGAGTTTTCGCAGGCGTGACGAAAATGGACAGCACGAGCATCAATATGATATCTGTTTTTATGACTTTTCAGATAAACGCTAAGGAATACCAGGGTACTCAAGCTTTTACTTTTCATTAACCTGCAATATGAAACTTACTCTTGACTCACTCTTGCCTGACGCATGCATCCCACCCTAGACAAGCGGGGCGTCGTGAGAATTTAGGATAAAGTAAGAAAGAGGATGAGAGATTCAGTGTTCGAATCGCTGAGTCGGTAGGGTTAAGCCTCATATAGCGTTCGACGAAATGAGTCAAACAGTAATGTCAGAAATACGCCGAACTGTGCTGCCATCTAAAGGTCAATTGATAAGCTATGATCGATCATTAATAATCATATAGGTGGCGCTGCACGAGGCAGGCGATGACGTTCCGGTCAGGAACTTTCCACGACTAAGTTAGGTGTTTTTCGCTACTCCCCTTCCAAAAGGTTACGCATGGGTGACACTGGTGGACACCCCATGCCCTGGTAACGCTCCTTGAACCGTGTTTCCCAACATGGGAGAGTCAGTTGGATCCTAATTCAGCCAAAGGGGGGTTCAGAGACAAAAACGGCTTGATGTGATAAGATGATGCCAGAAGTATATGATCTAAAGCCTTAAAACATTTCAAAAAATAACTTGAGCATGATTCGCAGCCACACCGTAACGTAGCATTGCGCTGTCCATTCGCCTCCCCTTGCTATGCCTGGGGTGCGCTGCATCAGAAGCCCCTCCCATCTCCATAAGTAAAGTAATACAGGAACGGCCTCTGAAGAGCTCGTGAAAGAAATGGCCCGAAGCAGGGGTCATGGTTACAGGGATAGGATGGCTTTCAAATGCAGAGAATAGGTTAGCATTCCGCGCCGTCTTGCGATTGTGATAGGGTATCGCTTGGTACAATTGGTTTATGTGAACTGTTGACAGTGGAAATGGGAGTCACGTGGTTCCATTATTGCAAGAATGTTGGTTATATAAGAGTGGTAGCTTTATAAATGGAATGATCCTAAGCCTTTGACGGGACATTTGCGTCTCAGACATGAGGACAAGGCTAAGATGAGGCTAATAATGAGGCTAATAATGCGTGTTGGCTCATTAGCTGGCACTGATATTGAGAAACCTTTCGGAGAGAGGAAGTCCACAGCCTCAAAACGTGCCACAAACACACGGCCAGCCAGACACCACGACGGTAGAACAGTTAAGACGGATCAGTCGTGCACTGGGCAGTACTTTCTCGACAGAAGGACAAGGCCGGCAGCATGCGACGGGCGGCAGTGTCTCTGGCTTAGGCCTGGTTTTCGACAGACTCTGCTTTCAGGAAGGTATGTACCTTAACACGTGACTGAGCGACCGGTTGAATACCACGCATTCGAGTGGGGTGCGGGGTGGGGGCCAATTTGACCCATCCGGAGGTCTCAAAAGCTAAAGAAGCTGGAACCACAATATTCACAGGGTGGCTATATGTGAGCTCCCTTGTGGCGATATTTGAGGCCTTAAGATAATGACCTTCGGGTCAAAAAAGGTCAAAAAAGGTCGAGCTCAGGTTTCACAGGTGTTTATCAAGTCAGTGATCTTGTTTTATCTTGAGAAGGTCATGGTGACTAGAAACCTACGATATTTTGTGGAGTTTCAGGTTTGAATGGGCGGCAAGTGTTACGGTAGGTGATATGTCCCCCAAAACACGAGGTTAAATTGGTTCATTTTAGGTTAGTGAATTACTCTGATCTTAAAGGTGTCGATCGGAAAGGTCCATTGCGGTCCTTGTTATCAAGAAATCTGAAACCACAGTCAGAAACTGCCCACTATACCAAGCTCTCCAGTAAAAAGACAGAATGATCTTAACATTGGTCTGGCATTCATACCTCGCCCAATGTGCATTTGTTTTGTTGTTACCTACATTAAATTGTTTTATTGCCTAAGAAACGATCTCAGGGATATGAATTCGTGTAACACTTCGTTGTTGCATCACATTGAACGATTACTCAGGAATTGATTTCGCTGACAGCCTTGGCCTTACTTTGACCTGCCATGGGTCAGCAACATTACATGGTACATTTTCCTATATACCAAAATAGACCGTATCAAATTGCCGACAGCTATGCAACGCAATGTTTCGCGCGGATACGTCGCGCTGCTCGGAAATCATTTAAAAACCCTTCGGGATGTTAAATTGCCCCCACCCTGCACGTGTTAACTAATGCCGGATGAATGTATTTCGATGAGACACCGCCGGGACGATTCATTTCATAATGTGTTAAATGCAAGGCGTTTTTACGATAGGGTAGAGCAATGGCAAAAATGATGTCACTTTGTCATTTAGGAGTAAACTTCGGTAGGTAAACCTCGGTGTCACTATCAGCTGTACTCCGGATGACATGACCTCTCTTGGTCTGACCTTTGGACCATGTGACGTCACGCCAGCCAGTATTCCGACACAATGTCCTCCAAGCCGTGCATGATTCATATGCTCTCAGCTGGTGTCGCCAGGCTGAATGCTGTAGGCTCTGAGGCTGGGCTTTTTCAAACGCTGCAAAACCTCCTGATTTTTTTTAACAGGCGAAACCTTCCCCGCACCTTTTGTCATAACTGACCAGCAGGTGCGATGGAACATGCCAAAAAGTGTACTTTTTCTCATGGGATAGTCAAACATATTTCTTAAGTCGACGCTCCACATGCCTTGCCATCGGGTAATGTGAAACTGCCAAGGGAAGTGGGAGGACGTGCTCTCCCAGCTCTACTTGGTTCGCATCCTCGACCGGAACGCAGACAGGCATTTTCATATTCTGGGTCGGTGCAGCACAGATTCGCGTGATCGATAGTGAACGATAAGAAGTGATGAGTTTATTCGCCTCACTTTGCCTCATTTGTTCAGCGAAGTGCAATGTTGAACAGCAATACGCTTACGCTCTCTGGTATATCTTGTCCACGTCGCTTCCTGTTCTTCACCCACATTTTTCCCCTTTCTTCCGTAGCATGATCCAACAGCTCAGAAGGACGTGAGTGTGGAGGGCTACAGTCTGTGCAGCCTCTTCTAACGTGACAGCTGTCCTGGGCAGGGATGTGATTTCGAAAAATAAGGAGGAGGGGGTTTAGCAAAGGAAGATGGCCGAATCTACAATTAAATGCAAGAAAACGGGTATCTCTCCGGCTTTGGCCCACTTACTTTTCAAAGTTGGAGAGGGGAATCTCAACAGGCCCCCGCCCCCCCAACTGAACAGGGATACTCAGGGATACAGGATACAGTGAAGGGAAGAAGGATATTGAACAGGGAATTCTTATCTTCCTTTGATCTGGAGACAAACGATTATAATGCAAGCACGGGAACATTCGTTCGAAGTCCATGCGTTGTAGGATGGTTAGCGCTCCTGGCATGCTTAATGCATGCATGCATGCATGGAAGGCAGGGGCCCCAGGCATGCATGCAAGGGGCCCGCACGCAGTTAAGGTCAGTGCAATTAAGGATCCCGCCAAAGCCAAGTCCCCCGATGTGGACGGTGCGGGCGATCACATTCGAGATCCCGACGTAGGCAGCCCAGACTTCCGAAGGAGACGCGGCGCGACAAGGCAGCCCAAAGCGCAGGCCCTTTTAGCTGCTCGTGAGAGGTCACGCAGACTCTGATGTGATCAAGAGTTCGAAAGAACTGAAAAAGGCCAGGGTCTCTGGTATCTCTGGAAGCATCAGCGAGCCGTAACTTTGCTGGACCATAAGATGGTCGACGGAGTGTAAAGCGGCAAGGCGGCGCCAGCAGCGCGTTGGGACCTTTAAATGTCAAAGGCACACAAACGCATGTAAGATTCACACAAGGATAGTAGTTTGCATGACAAGTAAATGTGCTCTAAGCGTTGTCTAAAGTCAGTGCACTTTCATTTGCGTAAATTGCTCAGTGTGAGAGAAGTTGTTAAAATGTTTATTGTATGACACCAGTCAGGGTACTTGAGCGCTGCTCTCCCACCATCGTCAGGCACGTGAACAATAAATTTACATGGTGCGCATATATATATATATATATATATATATATATATATATATATATATATATATATATATATATATATGTGCGCCTTTTATATGGACCGTAAAAAGACATACACATTCATATGATAACATGAGGGTTATTTCTATGGAGTGAAGCTAGGAATACTATTTTTAAATTTGTGCCTAGGCATTCGTTCAGGTCGCCACATCGAGCAATACGGCAATGTTGCCACGCTGCTCAGTAGGCATCTTAAGCATAAGTACGGTATACATAATTGCCGTAGCGCACACTTGTGTAATGTACGAGTGCGCGCAAATATAACATACTTGTGCACCGTCCGTGGATATTGTTTAACTCGCGGCAGGGACAGGTGAATGTTGGTTACAGGTCGTGAATAACATCGTCGCAATTGTACCCGGATGAAGCGTGCAGTTCTCAGACTTGCTCGTCATCCGAATGCCACGCTGTGGACAAAAATAGAAAAAGGGCGCGAACCGTGTCGCACTAAATCAACCTAGCTGATCCAGCACGTAGCTGAGGACGGAACCTACAGAGCCTTAGTTTCGGCACCGAGGCTCCCACGCACCTCGGAGCCCAACTAGGGGACGGCCCAACACTCCCACGGGGTGTGGTCACTGCCAGGGGTATTTCGGTGCTGTGCAAGGCGAACGACGCCTCCCACTCGGCCAGGTGTAGCCGGGGAACCCCTTCCCGCCCTAACCGCGGTTTAGCGACGCCACCTCTTGACCCTTAGACGGAGTGTTCCATATTTATATGAAGTTTTAAAATGAGATAGCCATCTTGAAGACCTTCCTTTGCCGTTCACAGTTCTGCCAGTCTTAAGAACTAAGCCTCCCTCGTTTCTAAGCTAAACGCCTGAGAAAATGGGGAGAGTGTTGCAGGGAGAATGTTCAAAGTCACCTCGGCATTCATTACCTCATAAAAACGTCATTCAAATCCTGTCATTCCATAAGCCATGCGAAGACGAAGGGTGAGAAAAATATTATGGTCGAGTCGTTCGTATCTGGCGTTCGTGAGGCCGATCTTCAAATATAACCGCCCCAATTGGCTCTCGATATATGTTGTGCAAGGCACGATGACGCAATCAAACAATGACGTTTCAAAGAGCACGTTTAAAAAACAGAGAAAACATGCTGTCACTAGCAGTCTTATCTACATAAAAGTACATCAATGGACATAAGTGAGCTTGTTAATTATATCTAGTGCTTACTGCGAAATATCCAAATGCAAAACATTCGCTTTAAGCCGCAAGCAGCTGGACGCCCTAATCGGAGACTGGTGAGGGGTATGTGGCGTGCAGCGCGAGCGACAGGCCCCTAGATCAGTATGAAGCCCTATGACTCCCGCGCCCCCAGGTATCCCGGCCAAAGTGGAGCGTTGGGGCGCGCCGTGACTGACTCGCATGAGCGCCCCTCAGCCACCTCGATCCGATTGACCCGGAGATGCGGGCGAGGGCGCACGGCGAACCCCCCAAAAAACAGGACAAGGAGCGGTGGGAGGGTCGGATGTGGGAATACGGGGGATGGGGAGAAAGCGGACAGGACAGGGAGCTGACGTACCGGCGGGGTTGCTGGATCTCAAATGAACAGCTTGCTCTGTCCACCGGTTACCGAAGCTGGGACCCGAGGGAGCGCTACCTATTCCCTTACACCAGTGGGAGCCGGTGCCCCTGCGGTTGGAAGTAAAGTTCTTTGTCGAAAACTCATATATATCCTTGAACGAGATTTTGTCAAAAGCTTCATCGGAATGAGAGAGATGTCGGTGCCCGCATCCGCAAGAGAATACGCCTCGCAAGTTCAAAGCTATGCCCAGTAAATCGGTGTACGTGGTTTGATAAGGATTCGCGTAAATTTTCCAGAGGAACAGTTTTAACATTGACTCTCCACCTCCAAGAGGAAGGGAACGCTTCAGTTTCTCGGACGGTTATGTTGGAAGCTGGAGGCATGGGCATTGTTTTGAGCGCGACAATTATGTGGAGTGAGGTCTATTTTGTGCAAATAACGCATATGGGGTTACAATCATTTATCAATTGATCTTGTGGACGCGCATGAGCGCGTCCGCGGTTGCACTTGTTTTGTTGCGAGTTTGAGGGTTGACGCGAAGACCGAAACAAAGTTGAACCAAAACTTCGGAACCTCCTTCGCTGAAAGGTATTATTTTCCGGTTGTTTAGGCAGCTGAAGCTGACGTGATGATGAAAAATCTTGTGGTTGAGTCTGGGACAGTTTTGTTGGAATATAAATCCTCCATTTTGTGGATGATCGTGACTATTTGGTTGGTAGGGATGCGGACTTTATTTTGAAGTTGACGCCTGCGTTGAAACACTGTCCAACTTTTCGCCAACGCTTTAAGTAACTTCGATCTTTGTCAACATTTTTAGAGCTATGCACATTACAACTACATCGATGTTCATTGGTCCTTCTGTGGGACCCATGGTTCCTGCATACATTTCAAAAGCGCGGTCGGTTTGCTGTTACACGTAGGGCAAGTTGACGGCTGCCTGAGGCGTGTGAAATTCCTAATTTCTCCATTGATTAAATATGCTTATGAATGAAAGATGAAAGCTTATGAAATATGAAAAAACGTCACCGTACCCTGCGCAACACTGACTGAGGCCCAATTGGCGGCCGTAATATTTGGAAATTGTGCTCACGAACGCTAAATCTGAACGCATCGACAACTATATTTTCTTCTCGTTGGTCGTCTCATGATTAATGGAATGGCAGAAATTGAATGCCGTTATTGTGGCGCCATAGATGCCTGGGTGACCTTGAAAAGGGCCCCCGAAGTAGTCTGCACATCTTCGCGGGCGTAAAGTTCAGGAACTACAGAGGCTTAAGTCTTCAGAAGCGCAGGATTGCAAACTGCATCGAATGATCTTAAAGATGTTTTTTTCTTTTTGTTCAAACCTCCATACAAATGTGGAGCAATCCCTTTAACGCTAGCGTGACGTCACTGGTACGAGGCTCCAATGCATGGTGGGCCGCTAAGGCGCCGGAGGTAATGCTGGGGTAACCAGAGCACCAAAATGTTCGTACAGAAAGTGGAAACCCCGTTAGTGGGAGATGTTATATGATCCACAAGCCGCTTACATAAAGCTTTAAGCGATAAATGATGCTGTGCTTTCCAAACCCATGCAGCTAACCATTTAAATGCAACAGCCTGAAAAGCGAAGACGCACAAACAAGATCTATCCGCTATAAGCGGCAGGAGCACCGGGCTGTCTTCGTATCGAAAACGAACTGAGTGTTTGTGGCAGATATATGTGACCAGCGAGCCGATTGCGTAAAATTTAACAGCGAGTATGATGCACGTGGCAATGTTAAGCGGCTAACCATTACAATGTACTTTAATTTTACACGGCCTCACATCCCTTGGTCGCGCCGCCACCCGTAAAAGTGACCAAAGAAAGAGTGAAAAACTCGTCACCCGCCGCCGCGAGTGACGAGTGGCGAGTCTGTTTTCTGCTGTAGCTCTTAGCGCCAGATGTGCAAGATGAGCCATGCTCGGTCAGTGCCTCTCTACATTCCGTCGTGCTCGGTCTGTACCTGTCCGCGGGGCCGACCATGCTCGGTCTGTACCTGTCTGTGGGGCCGGCCGTGCTCGGTCTGTACCCGTCCACGGGGCCGACCGTGCTCGGTCTGTACCCGTCCACGGGGCCGACCGTGCTCGGTCTGTACCCGTCCACGGGGCCGGTCGTGCTCGGTCTGTACCCGTCCACGGGGCCGGCGGTGCTCGGTCTGTACTCGTCCACGGGGCCGCCCGTGCTCGGTCTGTACCCGTCCACGGGGCCGACCGTGCTCGGTCTGTACCCGTCCACGGGGCCGGTCGTGCTCGGTCTGTACCCGTCCACGGGGCCGGCCGTGCTCGGTCTGTACTCGTCCACGGGGCCGGCCGTGCTCGGTCTGTACCCGTCCACGGGGCCGGTCGTGCTCGGTCTGTACCCATCCACGGGGCCGGCCGTGCTCGCTCTGCACCCGTCCACGGGGCCGGCCGTGCTCGGTCTGTACCTGTCTGCGGGGCCGGCCGTGCTCGGTCTGTACCCGTCCACGGGGCCGGCCGTGCTCGGTCTGTACCCGTCCACGGGGCCGGCCGTGCTCAATCTGTACCTGTCTGCGGGGCCGGCCGTGCTCGTTCTGCACCCGTCCACGGGGCCGGCCGTGCTCGGTCTGTACCCGTCCACGGGGCCGGCCGTGCTCGGTCTGTACCCGTCCACGGGGCCGGCCGTGCTCGATCTGTACCTGTTTGCGGGGCCGGCCGTGCTCGGTCTGTACCCGTCCACGGGGCCAGCCGTGCTCGGTCTGTACCTGTGCGCGGGCCGACAGGCTCGGGCCCGATCTGTTTGCTTAGTCGCTGTGAGTGTCGAGCCACGTATCTTGTGTTCTTGAGACGTTTGTGTGCGCTGCTATGTTAAACGTCGAAGTGGCATGAGAATAGAATTATGGGTAGCCATACCAGGGTGTAGAACATGTATATCTGTGATAAAGTTCCGTTTAGCCTGAACAACGTTAACTACACGAATGGTGAATTTAAGTATTTCGTTCAGGTGGCAGTGCAACATACCCAACCAAACGGACAAGTGGACACACAGGAGCAAAGGGGCAAGGGGCATCAAATAAACGAGGAACAAAGGGGTTCAAACAGACAATGGGCAACACGCGCGCCTGTGTGCTCTTAGTTCATGACTGGCTGTGTTTTGGCGTCTGTCGCCACTTGCTCAGCCTTCCGCGGCAACAGTCGTGCCTCGTGACTGTAATGTAATGTAATGTAACTGTAATTTAATCTAATGTCCCGTCTATTCCTGCGCCCGACGAGACGGCTCGTGGTGAGCCGCGGCGATTGGTCCGGCCGGGGTCAAGAGGGCGTAGCCCGCGGCGTCACACGAACGAACGACGGGCGGGCACGGAGCGAGGACGAGGTGTGACAAAAGATGGGCTCTCTGTGTTAAGTACAGCTCCCCGTAATACTGTGCTACTTAACCTGTGGAAATATGAATTTACGATCAGCGCTCAGCGTAGGGGACTAGCTAGCTCCCGCATAGTCGCAGGAGCAGCGGAAGTTCTACGTTGGCGAGGGGGCAGGGGGTATTTTGGTTACCTCTTCCCAGCCAAGACCCATGGTGTAATTGTTGCATTTTTAGAACGTTTGGAATGAATCCCCCTCCGCAGTAACCGTGCCCCTGCATAGGTGTATTTACTCTCCACAACAACTGAATTTTAACGAGTCCGCAAAATAGAAGCTAGCAGAATGCTCATCCTTGCCACCTAATTCCACCTGATCGGTTCGCGGATATGCGCACATTCCATTAATAATCTGTTGAACAAGGAGTTGAGGTTGGTCGTAAAGGTCGTTAGCAGCAGTGGTTGCCGGATCATACTCGACCGTGCCGACACCCTCCTGAATATCCACTCTAAATAAATCGCACATTTGAAACGATTGAGTACCACGTGAGAGAACTAGTTAAGTAAATTACCTTCTTTAATGTGAAAGCGTAATGAACAGATCTGATTCGGTTATTGACCACGTTAATGCTAAATCTATACTCGGTTTAGTCAGGCCTTTCCTGAAACACACAATGTTCTTCTCACTTTTCAAAATATGTTTTATATTGACACACCGGTCAGGCAGATAACGTAATAATGTTGCGTTCGGCAAACACTCTCGAACGCGTGGCACTTGAGCCATTCCTAAAATTGTAAACTACACAGCACAATAGCAGCAGTTTTGCAAAGGTTGCATGAAACACCTTCATTAAACAAAAGCCTTGCTCATACCTGACATGTTGGACTACGCCAGCCACCTATCATATACTCGTCTTGAGCTCCATACGCATATGATTAGGGGACCGTAAGCAGGCGTGAAGAAGAAACAAGGCTATCTTAACAGACAGGACGAGGCCTTTGGTACGAAAATAATCTAGAGGTTGCCCCAAATATCTCCCTCCGCCGTCCATGAGTGGATAAGATGCTGTCATTTACCACATTAAGTAGTGTTGACTAGCGGGATTTGAGGAAGATGTCTGAGGAACTAGTTAAATCGGCATGCATGTTTAAGGTAGTACAAACGTAAGCTAGACACAAATAACAGCTGAAAAACTGGGGGATGGGGTCGGTTGAAGCCGTTAACATTGCTGGCCCCCTCCTTGAAAAGAGGGAGGGACATAAACCTCTTATCCCGTACCCGGTTCCCACACCCATAAGTATCATTGCGGTCTTGACAGGAGGGCGCCGCGGCCAATTGTACGTCTTTGGCAGTTCACACGCGTCATACACGTCACGTCACCTTCGCCACGGTCGCGCCAGATAGCGCTCATCGTGACAAACACGGCGTCCTCTGGGACCGAGGCCGTACGCGCAGTGTGTGCGGGATAGGCGATGGTTGCCGGTCGGTAAAGCTGCAAGCTTACTACTTTTTCGTCGAGTTTGTTCAGCATACTTTTTAACACGTGCCTGGGTGGCCCGTTGAATACCCTTCACTCGGCTTGCGGGGGCGGGGGTCAACTGGACCCTCCTCTGAGATCTCGGAAACTAAGATATCTAGGAACACCAAATTTGCAGGGTGATTTGACCTGCACTGAACTCACGTGTGCCAAAACTTGACCTTTCTACGCGATAATCTTGGGGTTAGATAAGGTCAAACAAGGTCATGCCCCGGATTGGTGTCCAAAGTACTCCAGACCTCCTCATGCAACCCGCAGTGAATCCTGATACCTGTTCTTACCAAAAGGTCAATAATGTTTATATGAGACCAGTGACCTTTTTTGAGCTGTATGAGGTCAAGATGACCAAAAGCCTATCAGACTGCTGCTTTTTGCCATTCAAATCAGTGTCACGGACGCGCGAGGTGATATGTTTTTACAAAATTGTGACCTGCGTCATTTTAGATCATTGACCTACACTGACCTTAAAAAGCCCATGGAACATGTCTGTTGCGGTCCTGTCAGTCACAAATGTTAAATAAGCACCAGAAACTACCGCATAAAACAGGCTCTCGAGTAAAACAGCAGGTCAATTTTGTCCTCGTCTGAATTTCAAGCCTGTCTCTTGGTCAACGTAATTCATTGCGATTTTGAATTCAATTGTTTTTTCTAAGAAACCGTCTCAGAGATGTATGTTTTGTTTATGACACCATTGACTGCATTGACCCATCGCATCATTCATATCACTCCGTTGACTCCGTCGTTACATCACATTGAACGATTCTCTAGAAATGGCCATCGCTGACAACCACAGTCTAAGTTTGACCTGCCATAGACCAGCACCCTTACAAGGTACATCGAATTATTTGCGCAAAAGTATCCGTTGTTCAACTGCCTACAGCTATACAAAGTTTGGTAAGGTGAAGCCGCACCATTCAGAAATCACTCTGGAAAAAATCTTCGGAGGTCAAATTTACCCCGCCCGAACATGTTAAGCCATGTGCGAAATCGGTGCTTAGTGGGGTCATTCGCCCTTCCCCCCTCCCCCCACCCCACCCTGAATGCTCGAGAACTACCGGGCCGATTTATAAACAAAAAGAACACAGACGGTATTTGATTTTTGCCGTCAAGATTTACAGTTCTAAAAAATCAAAGCCCAAAGGCTAGGGGACAACAGAAGCTCCAAAAATACGATATATTCATACACCATCGCTCCCCGGCTTAGCAACCAGTTTCGGCACATTGAACGCAGATCGATAGCTTATGTGTTCAGAATTGACATATTATGGAGGCAGTACAAAATCCTAATTCCGGGGCATATCCTGGAGATGCAAAAACAAGGTGACAACACAATTTTTAAAAGCTATTGGTATTGAGCGCATGTCGGGCAAATAAAACGATGCTCCATTAGGATCTCCAAAATCTAGGACGGGTTCCATGCCATCCGAAAAGCAAGTATGGAACAAAGACGTTATCATAGACGGAGCCAGATAGAGGGGGGGGGGGGGGGGGAGCGAGGGCTAAAGGAGTAACGCAAGCTGCCCAAACAAGAATATTAGCTGTTGACCACGGCGCTGCCATGCCTTGGGAACGAATAATGGTGTTTAGATAGCAAACATAGACATGTTTTTGTTGCACAACTTCATAGGCGTATTCAGGCTCCCAGCAATGGGAGGGGGGGGGGGGTAAGGGCACTATCTCATGTGGATAACGGTTGTACTTTTCTTACAGAAATCGCTGGCAAAAAAAGGTTCTAAAACGCATGAACCCTTGTACCCCTACGGTCCTACGGTGGTCGTATGTGCTTGAGTGCAGCACACGCCTCTGATGTCACCGCAATATGCTGCGTCATGGCCGCATGTTACCATTGTCTCCTCGAAGCATTGTCCGTACAGCTGCCGCACGTGTGTGGGACACAGGGCTCCGCCATATCCTCCGCACTGCATGCTAGTTGCGTCCGGCTTGTCTTTGGACTGCTTGTGGCTCTGTTGAGGCAGGGAGCCCACTCACTTCGCGCACCCACAGGGTGTGGTGCCCTTTGGTGGGAACACGTTAGAACTCCCTCCAGAAGCCTCGGCCCCCGGTTCATCCCTCAGGAACATACTGATCTTCTGGCTGGCCTGCTTGGAATCCCCAAAGGAGCTGCGTGCACGCGTTTGGCTGAAGAATTGAATCCCACAGAGCAGCTGGTAATACCTGCTAAAAGAACTACGAGCATTTCAAGCCGGCACGTCGCGGGCCTGTGGGCTCAATTGTGGCAGCACTGGTACTAGGTGGCAATAAACTGTTTCTGGCTCGTGGCACACCACAAAGGCATTTGATGATGTCTTGCTCTTGCACTTCCACGAAAATAAGCTCGAATACGTGTGCCTACCGTGCGGAATCTGCAGACCATGCTCCGTTCTCATGGCATGGTCGCCCCACCGTGACAGGCCTCCCAGGGAAATATCTCTTCTTATTTCGTCACAACACTTTCCGCCTGTTCACCCTAGCAGCCCACAGAGCGCATGTCGCCAGTTAGCCGTCGGCCAGGGTGTAACCAAGCCCCGCATATCCCAGTCACCCCAATCCCATTCAATCCGGGGAGGTGTAAAGCTGGGAAAAAACGCTGCCAGGCCGGACCAGCCATCACGCGGATCACAAGGTCACGGCATCGGTGGCAGACCAGCCCGGCGAGGCCGCGGCAGTCGAGTCAGCTCTGGCCGCCATCGCCCTGCCGAACGCGAGCATTCCCACCGCCGCGCACCAAAGTGACCTCGGCAGAACCGGCGAGTCCCGCTCAAGCCAACATTTTGTACTACTTTTTCACTATGGCCTGCTGAAGCCGACCATTAATGGTCTATACCAAACGGCATATATATATATATATATATATATGTACATATATACATATATACACAAAAACACACACACACATATATATGTATACATATATATATATATATATATATATATATATATATATATATATATATATATATATATATATATATATATATATATATATATATATATATATATATGCCTGGTTCGATTTGCCTGCATTCGAGTTTACATCGTTGTACGCGCATGATCAGTTGAACTTTTTTTAGTCAGGCATCGTGAATTGAACGGAGTATTTCTCTGGTTTGGCGTGCATACTTTTTTGTTTTACTCAAATCCCGACGTTCGACCTTGCATCACCAAAAATGTAGCCGCATATGGCAACGTGTCGTTGACAGCCTTCAGCTCAGGTGCACCATGCAGCAAGCAAGGCAGCAAGCATTGTGAAATTTTCTTCGGTGGTGAAGTCTCGAGGACTTCACCTACACTACCTTCCTGGACATGGGAGTCGACCACAGTTACTCGGAAAGTGTCTAGCTCTCCATCCATCCATATGTTTTTTATGGTGTGTCGTTCTGTCCTAGTTTGCGTTCAGTTGCGCCCGGGTTGAACCGCGGGTCACTAAATGGTGAAATTTGAACACGATTCGCAGGGGCAGGAGCTTTGAAGAGATTTTTCGCAAGTAGCTTGCGAGCTGCTTCGATCTGGTGTTCAGGTAAGGAGTGTGCTGGCGAGGCTGAGTTACACGCGCCTGGATGGCCAATTGGATACCCTTCGCTCTGGTGGCGGGAGTCAATTTGACCCCCCCCCCCCCTCCCTGAGATCTCAGAAACCAGTAGAGCTGGAGACATCAAATTCTTAGGATGCATTGGCCTCTTTGTGAACTCACTCGAGGTTTGAGGTTCCTAGGTCATGACCTTCGGGTCAAATGAGGTCAAACCAGGTCAAACTCCAGGTTGGTATCCAAAGTGCCTCCAATACCTAGATACGTGTTCTGAGCAAAAGGACACTGGTGCTCTTTTAAGGTCATTGACCTTGTTTGGACTCAAGCAGGTCATGGTGACAAAACCACACACGACTGCTTTGAATTGCATTGGAATAAGCGTCAAACGTGACAGTAGGTAGTATTTTTCTAAAAAGAAAATGACGTCCTTGGTCATTTTAGGTCAATGATCTATTCCGACCCTTGAGAAGTCCATGGAGAATGCATGATGCGGCTCCTGTCATCAATCAATTCGAAGTGAGCACGAAAAACAATCCTATACAATGTACTCCAGAGCTTGCTATATGGCATACAGCAGGCTCCAGAGTAACAAAGCAGATTGGTTTTAACCTTGGTTTAGCCTTCATACCTGACCTTAAGTGGATGGAAACGGTCAACCAATTATCGTGTCACCTGGGAAGCTATCCCAGAGATGCATGTCTTTGTCTAAGTTCTGTTACTGCATCAGATTGAACGATTTCCTAGAAACTGTCTCCGCTTAATCCCCGGCCTGACTTTGATCTCCCGCAGGTCAGCGAGCTACAAAGTACAGCTAAATTTTTTAAACCAAACGCTCCGTTATTTAATTGTCTACCGCGAAGCGAAGTTTGGCGCGCCTACATCGCGCTGTTCTAAAATCATCTCGGAAAAGCCCTCGGAGTGGGGATCAAATTGACTCTCACTGGAGCGCGTGAAGCCCAGTTCACACACCCGGCCTTTCGGTCGCCGTGGCGACAGTCGCCACGGCGACTGCCGCCACGGCAACTGTCGCTACGGCGACTGTCGCCATGACAACTGTCACCACGGCAACTGTCGCCACGCGTGCGACAGTTGCAAGATGTGCTGCCGCGATTGCTTATGTCGCACGTTTGGCTGGCTACGCCACGCATTAGCCACCTGCGACCGGCAGCTTAGCAACGGCTTTCCGCAGAACCGCGCGGCGGGAGAGGGGCGGGAAAGGTTGGGGAGGGGAGTGCCGCCGGCGCTGGGATGGTGATGTGGGGACGAGCGAGGATGTTGCTCTGTCTGTTGCCATGAGAGGAGCATTGGGTTGAGAGAAATAAAAAGATCGCATCGGTTACACTCGGTTTACTGTCATTCCGCTCTCATCGACGTGCCTCCGTGCTATCACCCCGAAGCGAAATAATAATTTGGGAAAGCCCAGGAAAGGTTAGAGGTCAGATCAGTCAGCTCAGGTGTTGACTGACCTCAGTCTGAGCGAATGGCGTAACCAATTGGAGATTTTGAGGCCATGCCCAGGGACGGATATTTGTATCTCTTGGAGGGCCACGTCCCCTTTCCCCAATGTTGAGTGCCTCCCCCCCCCCGCCCTCCCCTAGGTTGAGCCTGACCTCACAATATTGGGCTGGGCCTCCGCTAGGCTGAGCTATACCTCCACAATGTGGGGCTGAGCCCTACTACGGTATCACTTTTTTGAAAGAGATAATTGAAAATTTGACGCTCTAAAATTTGCAAAGTGGAAATATAGTTCAAATCGCAGTGTTGATTTAGATGGGTCCCCTATATAACAAAAATATAATCACTGAATTATCTATTTGTTAATAATGGCTACATTTATTTGCTAATAATCACTGAATTATCATTTGCTTCAAACGGTTCATTTGCTGTGCTGGTGAAGTGAGGTACAGGCACCGCGTTGCTTTGTATGCTTATGCAGCTCAAGTGCGTCTTTGCAATCGGCCTCGTGCTGCGCAGGTCACTGGCCGAGCCATGGATACCCCACCGCCAGTGTATAAGCAAGGAAAGCTCCAAAGCCAAAGCTTTTGGGGGGGGGGGGCGTGCCACTGGTGCCGGATGCAGGAGTGGCCAAGGTAGGGAACAGCGCTTCACTGTAGTGCCGCCCCCCCCCCCCCACACACACCCAAAACTTTCCCGGATTTCGGTCCATGTATTTTCAGATCCTTTTTTATGATCGGGGAGCTATCTTCCTCTGCTCATCTTGAAGGGCTAGACATAGGCAGATATGCATGCCGGTGGCGCACGTTTATCATTTTCCAGAGGCCGGTGGTTCCTTCAATTAATATTTCTAAGAACATATTACTTGACTGCTAAATATCATCGAAGTTAGGCACAGCACGACCCGATTGAGTAGCCATCGCCACCTCGCGCACCACGAAACCAGCAGAAAGTTGCTTTTTTGTAAAGATTCAAACCGAACCTTTTGAATGGACGGATTTCTGGGATCAGAGCTCACGCTAACCAGTGCTTGTTGAGCAATCCTTGACCCCTACCACCCGATCGCGAAATTCCAGGTCAACGGTAGAATGTGGTGGCGATAGTAGCTCGCCGTAATGCCCCGCACGGTCCGCCATGTCCCCTGACGTCATCTGGCCTTTAGCGCGGCCGCTGCCAACAACCACAGACCATACCTGTCAAGGCCAAATAGCGAGCGCCTGAAGCGACTCAAACTCACCCCGCCACGGGTGGGTGAATCAGCAGGCAGGCGCTCTGACCAACTGATCCACCGAGACAGACGACCGTCTGGCGACCATTTTGCAGGCCGCTAACGCAACAGTGAGTGGTTGCGTGTCGCTGGGATTTGCGACGCTGCTGGTGCTATATGGCAACGCCTGCCTCCCAGCCACGCGAAAGGACCGGGCACTGCAGTGAGTCGAAGCCTACAGTGAATGATGAAACGAAAAGGTAATTACTTGTGCACAATATTTAAATTGTAATGCCACTCAAGTGACAAGCCATCACGTGAATTTTGAAATGTTGTAGCCGAGAGCTACGGCTTTTGACATGATATACTCTCTTCTAGTAAAGCATACTGTCAGTGCCTTGGAATATGTTAAATATTTTCTATGGTTTACATGAAAATAATCAAATCTTATGCATATTTTGAATATCTTGAAAGAGCGCAAAAATTGTCAAAATAAGTAAGAAACGTGACTCGAACGATGCCTACAAAATATAAGTTATAAATATTCAAAGTCCAATGGATATTAGGTATACTGCGCTGCGCAGTCCAAATTGTCTTGCCTTCAAAGATGAAATGCATCGGATATAAAAGGTCATGTGTTTGGTATATGTCCATAAACCGGATATTATATGTCTATAGAAGTCCATAAGCCAGCGTCATATCAGTTCAACTCAAAGGGGTTGCACGTTTATACACATAGCACACAGTGTGTTGGCAAAGGTGTAATCTAAAGATACTTCGAAGCTTCACACCTTGAGTGTAACTTTTACAGCATATCATTATCTCAACTGCACATTCTTAATTCTTCACCTGCAGATATAAGTAAAAACACATAAGTGAGCACCCACATTTTTTTGGTTTGTTTTGTAACAACACGTGAAATTACTTAACAAATATTGAATCCATTATCATTTCCAGGTCATCTGCTTTTCACTGGTGCACACCCTGCTTTCATAAGGCTCATCCCACAGCTGCCCGAGTTTACAGGTTGCACCGCTGTTTACAGTTTACACCACTGTTTACACCTACAGTTTACACCACTGACATTGAGTGAGGTACCACAAATGGGATCTAGTTGTCCAGGTCAAAACAAAAAAAGCAAACAGAACAAACAAAACAAAACAAAACAAAAAAACTTAACACTTGCTCAGATCACGATAATATCGAGCCGTGATCTTTCCACATTTTGTCTTGCTCATAAGAAGGACAGATTTTACGCACTTGCGTCTTTTCTGCAAGAAGGGGAACACGTGTCGTTATTTGTCTCAGTCATTGTGAAATGTAGTGTTATTTACCGCCGGTACAGAGAAGAAAACTTGGCATTAAGCAGTAGCGTATGGTAAACAGCCAGTGAAAGCATGCTTCTTCGTGTTGTTTTAGTCTGTCTTGCATGCGCCAATGGATGTCACACGAACTGGCGAACCAACCACTGGGACGGAACTGGCGTTTCCGTCCCGTTGATTGGTGCAAAAGTGAACTGGCGTTTCTTCCCCGAAAAGAGCTGTGCTCACTCCTGCACGGCGCATGCAGCTATTCATGCCATGGATGAAAACAATCATTTTATCTAATTAGCATTGTAAGAAGCCTCAAACGGACTTTCCATCGCTGCCGATATCAATATCTCGATCAACATGCCCATAAGGAGTGTCGTTTTGAAAAACCGAGCAGACTAGACACACTCGCTTTAGCAAATCAAAAAGCCTAAAGCAACCGCGGAATTCACGAATAAGAGCTTTCCGGACTTTGACTGACTGATGCGCTGAAACAATCTCCAAGAAAATAAGTAGTACCGAATCACTGGCTCGGGAGCCCATACTGAATCAGCCACACGGCGAAGAACCCATATAAATGCATGTCGCATTCACTCAGCGATTTACGTCCTATCGTAGGCTCCTTAGTAAAGTTACCAAAATAAAGGAACAGAAATCCAGGCCAGTAACAGGCCTGTCCATAGGGTGACTTGGCAGCAAGCTCTTTCCCCGTGATGTCCGGTCAGAGACAGTCAAACCCGCATGCTTGAAGTTCGTACTAGATTAGAAGTTAGTTTAGAGACCGGTAATCAGATAATCAGCTCAATTACTGAAACCAAAACTCCTGCAGAATCTTACAAAGATGTGCTCCGATTGGCTCGTTGACGATTTGCCGAATTTGAAAGCAAAGAAAATGAAAAACTTCAATGTACTGATATGACTCGCTGAGCTTTTAATGAGGCTTTCTGACCTTAATGCGCTGTATTATGTTAAGCCGTTGATATAGAACGAGTCGCAATCCACCTCAGTTGTTCTAAAATTAACGTGGGCTTTGCAAACAAAAATCTGCGTGTTTGATCACAAGGTAAACCATTTTGTGATCCTACTCGTGCTGGTTTCGAATTTAACTGGCCGGTAATATAGAATGAGTTGCAATGTATGTTGCTTTTTCCATCACATTTATACCAACTACACCGTGGATCACAAGTTAACAACTACGTGTCCAACCACCAGCGCATCATTCACAGCTCCAATGTTCCGTAAAGGCTTGCGCTTTTGCCGAAATACTGACCAATCATTTAAAATAATGTACAATACGCGTCATTTTCTCGCCAAGTTTACATCAAGAGCTGTGGGCTTCACAAGTAAACAACTGCGTGTCAAATAAAATGACCGCCATTCCTGATCTACTCTTTCTGTACAGACTTGTGCTAGCCACACCGTTATTGATTAATCGAAATGCACGCTTTTGCAGCAAGTTCGCTTCAAGGACTGTGCGCTCGGTAAATAAAGTGCTGCGATCAACTCGCAGTCTGTCTTTTTTACCCGCATTTTACGCGAAGTCTCGTGCAGATTACGAAACGCACTGAAGCTTATCATCAGGGTCTGTATACATAACCTGATTACTCCGAACTCCAAGCCCGCCTGCGGGGCTGGTGGTTGCGTTAGCTTGCTCCGCTCTGGCCAGCTGCTCCGCCCTGCACGGACCCTTCTTTGTCGTCCGCTGGCAGTCGGTTGACTCCGGTGCAGCATGAGCGCGAGCGGCGGGGGACGCGGCTCTGTCGGCTGCCCCGCCCTCCGGCTCGGCCTTATCCTGGACATGCTTTTAGCAATTGGGCGTCAGACGAGGTCTCGGCGAGCCGCGTGCGGCACTCCCACCCGGACGCCTCCCCCCTCGATAATCTTGTTGTCGGCAGGGCCTGCAGCTGCGTCTCCGGCGCGGCCTGTGCGCGAGCAGACGCCTTACCAGGCCGCCTGACCCATCGTTGGCTGTCTGGCTTACAGGCAGCGGCTCAGTTGCTATGCCGAGTGAGGATTGCAACGGCGGGGAATGCAATGGGAAAGAGGCTAAAAAGAAATGTACATGCAAATGCGGTATTAGTCAAAATGTAAGCTCTGCCTTACGCGGTCTCAATTGCACGTGTTGATGCAGCTACCAATTCCGTTCAGAGAGTTAACCACGAAATGGCGCAGATGAGCTTTCCTGGTCAGGAGCTGGAGAACTCATCCATCCCAGCCTGAGGTACATGACGCCTGCTATTCTGGCGATGCGGGGACCTGCGGGATGCCTAGAGGGACTCTTAAAATGAGAGCTGTTATGCTCCGCAGTGAATGTTTTTTGGTGCCTCTCCGCCGAAGTGGTCGACCTAGAAATCAGTCAGGGTGAAATTTGACTAAACCGTGGTGTTCCGTACAAATAAGGCTTCGGGTCCCTGGAAATGGCCCAACCGAGTGGACTTGGCGCCTCTAGAAAATAATTGTTACGGTGTCAGGAAAGGCAGGTTTTAGTTCCCGTCGTGGAACGGGCTGATCTAGGATTTTGTCGATGGAGCAGTGCCGGCGTTGCAATTTCCCCGGACTTTGCTTACTTACGATTAAAGGGAATGTTCCACTTTACATGGGGTTTGGAATTGAAATATCCAGTCTTGAGGACCTTTTAGTGCAGTTCACGGCCATGCCCTTTTAAAGACCTAAAACCTTCTGGTTCCTGAATGATACACCTGCCAAAGTGCAAAAAGGTTTATTGGGAGACTTCTTCAAAGTCGCCTTCGCATTGATGCCGCCAAAAGAACGTCGTAGGATTTGCGTTATTTTACAGGCTGTTTTCTGCTTATGGTCAAAACAGCGATGATGCGGCACGTATGATACGACCCGCGAAAGGTGATTGGTTGTTAGTAAGATTTCGTTGCTGGATGCATGTCGGGAACGTAAGCGCGAGCACTTTCGGGTTGTGCGGCATTCGTTGCCAAATCTGCCTTATTTCTCCCGCCGGCGTTTTTTTTTTCAACTGACGTACTTCTTACAGACAGCTCGATTGGCTTTGTGTAACGGAGCAAAGAACCTTGCACGGGTTTATGGGCCGGGAAGGCATGATTAAATTAGGGAAATATTACAAAATTTGTATGTAGATGTTCCTAAACATTCAACACATGTTGTGGGGAAATTTAAATATTGAACAAAAATATGCCCACAAACACAACCTCTTGACCTGCATTACCATGAACGTCCCGTGTGGGACTTTGTGTGGAAGGGGAATCTCACAGTGAAAGGCAGTGTTTATGACCGGAAAACCTGTGCGGGAACTTTGACGAGAAAACTGCAATTTTAAACAGTCCCGCGGGTTGTGCAAGGGTGGGATTACACTTCTTTGACGTCATAGTGTGAATTCCAGGCGCTTCAAGTGAGTATGATCACTGGTGGTGCAGGCTAGTAGTGGGCATTGTGTACTGATCTTGATGTCGATGGGGTAGGGTGTGCGGGCGGAGGTTTGAACTTTCCGAGAGAGAACATTGTTTCAATATTCTTTAATCTATGATCTCTTCATATAAACTGCAATATATTGATACTCTGCCTATATACTTTAGGTTGCGTTTGAACGATGAAAAGGGTAGTGGATGTCGGATAACTGAAAGAAACAACTAGCACCCCACTGCTGCAGGAGCTGTTCAAAAGGCAATTTGCTACTTCATTATGATCTTGCCAACATTTTTACCTCTTTAGGTATTACAGCAATGCACTTAATCCCACTGCATGTCATTATATTAGCAATTCATTTCGGCAGTAGGGACAGGTCTAGCACAGTCCATTAAATGCACACACTTGGTGTATAAAGCCTTGCATGATACAGCTTTGGCAAAACTGTATTTCACTTAAGATTTCTAGAAATATAGTTGTTGTAGTGTTAGAGGGTGCACATACGACTGTCTTAACCATTTTGTATGTAGGAAAGCATTGTTCGTGAGTCACATTGTCACACACTGCAGCTTGTGTGAGATGCTGGGTGCTGAGAAAGGTGAGAAGTATTGCTGTTGGTCTCTTGGATAGCACTTAATATTATTATCACGAGCCTTGTGTGCACAGGCAGCTTCATCGTTTCCTTGTATTTCGCCATCTAATCATAACTACATGCGCTTGGCATGTCTCCAGCGTTGTGCAAGGTCAGAAGGTTTGCAGCGTCATTTTAGTACATGCGATATTGTCTTGTTATCCATGTGTTATTACTCGCATGAACAATATTTTTGAGTGAAGCAGCCTGATGGCTGCAGCATATTGCATGGCTGTGGAAGCAGACGTGTTTGCATCTTGGCCATGTACGTTTTGTGGATTCCCAAAACAGGCTGAGCAAGTAATGTCACTTATGGGTTGTGTGCTTTGCTGAAAGTGATTTGTATATTATTTCATCCGGTTTTGGTCACTCATATGCCAGATGCGGAGTTCATAACAAGACTGCATGCTTGACCCATCTTTTCATGATGGAATTTATTATGAAAGCAGGAGGGATTGCGACTCAAAAAACCGTATCATTGTTCACTATTCCATGCCATAGTACAGCACTGATATGGTGCCACAATGTCACTGCTGATCCGTGACATTACACAAGGTACCGCTTTGGTTGACTTCTCTATATCAAACCTGTGAGATAACAGTTTATAATTTATGAATGAATGGCAACAACTGATTTACAACGCCAAGGGACCATCACCAGCGAGAACGCTGTCGCACCACAATGGTG
>NW_023596545.1:41240543-41275199 GCF_011947565.3 Pollicipes pollicipes | reverse complement strand
GATCGCTCCACTGAAGCGCGAGTAATCCCCCACCGCCGCCGTGAGAGGCGAGGCCGTCCTCCTGAGTGATACGGCGAATGGACCGTGTAGTCTGCACGGTGTGCGGCGGGGGAGGGGGGTCGGGAGGCAGACACCGATGGACTCGCAAACTGGAAAGGGGATAGTGTGGTGCATTGCGTTACTAGTGCGCGCGCCTGGGCGCGCCTCTGCGGCCGACCGGCCGCCGCAGTCAGTGGTCACCAGGACGCCTGTCGACTGATAGCGGTGAGAGCGCGCGTATATCACAGATATATCAGAGGTCCTCGCACTCAACTTGGAATTTCGCAAGGCTGCGAAGAGGCAACTCATGTTGCGGGACGGCTCCAAATTTCTGGAGGGGTCATGCTCTGAAAGGATCTTTGAACACCTCACACTGTCAGCTGTTTTAATTGCATGAGATACGGGACATTGGCCCAAATTAAGACATATTTCTTGTTACTTATCTCATTATTGGTGTATTTTTGGGGTTAGGTTTTATGTTAAATGTACCCTGTTCTAAGGCAAACACCTAACACTAAGCCCCATGTTGGAATTACTCCCTAATGAGCTGGCTTGACTTAACGAGTTCATTCCGATGCATTATTTTTATGGCCGTGGTTTTTGACCATACATAACAGATGCACAGCACAACACTGCCTCCACTGCCCGTCTTCCGGGCCCTCCGCGTCGACGTCGCTGACCGTCGTCTCCTCTGTCGGCAGCGACGCGCGCCGTCCCGAGAGCCGTCGGCGCCGATGAGTGTCGTCAGGCGGCGTGTGGCGTCGCCCCGCCGCGCGCCCGCCGCGCCCGGCAGCTGGCCACGCGCTGCCATGACGTCCGCCGACCGCGTGCCGCTGGTGGTGGGTTCGAGCGACTCGGGCGACGAGGGCGAGCGCGGCCGGCAGCGGCGCCAGGCGCGGCTGAGCCGGCGCCGGCGGCCGGCCGCCGCCCTCCACAGCCTGGCGCCCGACCTCGGGCCGCCCGTGCAGATCCAGGTGCGCCGCTGCTCGCGCGCCGACCGCGCCACGTTCGCCGCCACCGGGGGCGTGCACAGCACGCCTGACCTGCACGTGGATGGTCTGCGCTCGGACGAGTCGCCGCCGCCCGGCTGGACTTCCCCGGGCGGACATTTGAGAGCGGGCACGCCTCCCGAGCGGCGCGCTCGCCGCCTCGACGGACCGCATCACTCACGCTCGCAGTCATGCAGAGCGCCCCGCAAAACAGGTAAGAGGCGGGGCGGGTGACGTCTTGAGGCGGGTCAGTGGCAGGGGACCGTGTGGGGGGGGGGGGGGACCGACCGACCGTGTAAGACCGTATCACTCGCGTTCCCAGTCGATACTGCAGGCGATCCGGCGGGGAGCTGACCCGAGACGAGCGTCCTCAGGGGATCTCTAACCGACGAGCTCAGTCTGTGCGGCGCGCGAGAAGGCGATGGGAAAATGTCTTCGTGTGGGTGGCTTTTACCATTTATCACGCCGGGGAGATGTTTTATTGTTCCTAAACTACTCGAAATGGAGTCCCGTAAGAATCGGCGTTAGCTCTTCTGATTCCGGCGAACAGTAGTCAAGAACCGATAACTGTCTTACTATCTGGATCCACTCTCATACACCAAAGTCGGATTACACCAAGCTGCATTTGACTGTCGTTCTCCGAAATTACCCAGGTGGCAGCCGCGTATTCTGCACCCTTTTACAGGATGTCTGATGTGACTGCACCAGGTTGTATGCACGAGTGTCTGAAAACGCAGACCCTCTTCAACGTTAGCCCAGTCTCCTTCGTTCATCACGTTGGGTTACTCCTCGTTAACTCATGCCACCTGCGATGAAGTCCGAGCGGACGTTTCTCCGGTTTGCTGTGATCTAATATCAGCCTGTTTCGTTTATCTCCCATGCTGTACCGGACCGCGTCTGATTATTACCGACGTCGTGTGCCATCACCTTATACAGGATTGTCTGCTTTTTATTAAGTCCATCAAAAAGCGTATTGTATGGTTGAAATGTGCATCTCGTTATATGTCTAGTTATCGAAAATATTATGACGCCACTGGAAGTAGCTTTTGGTGGTTAGTCTCCAGTGTTTACGGAACCTTTTGATGTTTTACGGAACGATACCATGGCGCAAATGTACCATCTGACGGGTGCATTATTAAGCCCTCAAAGCTAAATATCTGCATTACTTCATGTTTTGCAAGCCTGCAGGAACTTATCGCAACTCGCAGCTGTCGTCGGCTCCGGGAAAGGACAACAGTACATGTCTGCATGTAATGCTGTGCTATGCCACATTAAGTAGGTCCAGGCTTCTGTGGGTCGATAGCCGCTCCTTCGCTGATGACGGCATAAATATACGACGTCTGTCGTGCATCGCTAACCAGATTGCGGCGCCAGATAATGGCTCGCGATCGTACGGCTTGGGTTACGTTCAGCCCAAGCTGCGATGGATGGGCGAAAGCGCCAGCACCCCACTACACCGCTAAACGGTGACCTCGGGTCGCAACCGCGCAGCAAGGAATACTTGCAGCATTTGCCCCGCTGCGCAACGACTGCAGATTGTGGCATCCATTACTTCGTTGCCGTCGGCATAACGTCTGTGAAACATGCAACAGGCTCCAGGCCTGCTTACTGATTGTATAGTCGGCCACGCTTCCAGCCCGCCTCAGCGTACATAATAATGCCTCCGGCCCGCTGTGCCGTTCTTGCGTGTTAGCCCCACTGGCGACGGACGGCTGCGAGTGCAGAGGTGATGCAAAGGCTATTTACCACCGTTAACTTTGAAGACGTCCAATTTGTGGCGGTGCTGGTGTTTACGGGAGCCTTAACGGCAGGGATGCAAGACGCTGGCGTCGTTTCAAGCTTGATTGAGGTGGCTTGCTGTGACCCGTGGGAGGGTGAGGTGTCTGGGGTTTGTGCATGGTTTAGAAGAGATTGTGCGTACGCAGAATGTCGTAGACACTGGAGTTTTATTTAAGAGTAGTTTTGAGTTCGGTATGTTCAAAGTTATGGCGTGACGTCCTGGTCCACATCGTGGCCTCCTTGCTGCTTGCAGTTCCTTTAAACCCGGCAAAGACTTTAAATATTTTGTTCTTATTTGTCCAATGAGAGACGTCACCGAAGCGTCACCTTCCAGACCGAAATTTATTTGTGCACACACGTTCCGTGCACCTACGTCTCAAGACTAAGGACGTGCGACTATAAATGCGACGCCAAACGTCTCAGGTTGTCTCCAATATAACGCGGGCCTCGCGCTTGAGACAACTGTTTTCGAGGATTTTCTTTCTAAGCCCTTGGCATACAAATATAAGTTTTCCAACAATGTTTATTTGATTTGGCACGCGTGCGGCCTCTCGGGAGATTTTGTTATGAAATAACTTTTGCCTCCAGTGGTATGAGAGGTTCCTACAATACCGCACGTCAAGGTGAACATTCCAGTTCGGCGTGTATCCGCGACTCGCGCTTTGGCGCATAAGGCCCGTTGGGCATCAGCAGCGCCCAGAGCCACGCCGCCATTTGTGCGGCGAATTCGCTGGGTGGAGCGAACTCATTGGCCAGCCCCCTGCAATTGGATGGTCGCCGCCTTACGTGGAGTGCTGCTGTTAGCAGTTTTGTCAGCATTGATGCGAAATTGAATCAAAATGAGTCGTTCATTGCATGACTTTGGCCACCAGAGTGTGATCTTTAAGTCATTTACAGCTAGAAATTGCCTCGCGCATCCCATGCAGAGTCAGACATGTTCTTGATAAAAGGACGAATTCCACCTCTTCTACTAGCCGAAATCCCACGCGAAAAGGCTGTTGCTATACATAGACAACAGGCACAGAACAAAAAATAGCGGAATTCTTCTTTGCTACGAAATAAGTATTTCTAACCCAGCGCTATTTCACACGTCATCTCAACATGAAGACGGCTCCATTAAGATACGCGATTTTACAAATTAGAGAGAAGCTCAGTCGAGAGGGATCCATTAACGACCGCCGGAAGAATTCCGGTAAAAAAGAAGCATCCGACGTCTTAAAACGATTCAAAGAGCTGCCCAACTGACTTGGCGGAAGAGTTGTCTCCCGTGAGACCGTGCGCTAGTGGCTGGCCCATCTCCCCTGACCGAGACTTCTTTCGATGTGGACACCTGAAGTGGTTGGCAATCACGATAATCCCCAGACATTCTTCGTATTATGGTGCAGACAGTGCAGGAGATCGGACGCAAATAGGTGCGGAACCCCTGCTCGATCTGCCCGGAAATGGACGGAACATGTTTTTATCTGAACAGGAACTCACATCGGAGCTTATCGGGAAAAGTAGGATGTTTCGGTGTGATGCCGGATGGAAGATTGGCACAGGAAGAAGTGTTGGCTACAAGGCCATCCATCCGATGCCAAAGTTTTTTATTCATGCAAAAGTTGAAGGCAATGAAATGTGCCAGTCCAGTAAGAACACTGGTAGTTCTGCGATTTTAGTCTATATGTGTGTGTATAGGGCTATGACGTGTCTGCGGCTCTATTAGTCTATCACGTGTTGGAGGAATTTGCCTTCGAGTTGGGGACGGCTCTGCACGCAGGAACCTATACGCTGATCTATGGTTTAACAACTCAAGCCACACGTTTTTACACCTACGTTTTGCCAGTGTTTTGAGCACGCACAAGAATCACACGTCTTGAATGGCGAGGTGCAAGCTCTGGATTATTTATTCCCCAGTCCGGCTTCATTGACGTCGCCAGAATAATGCAGTGCTTCAGTCAGCTCCCGGTATGTACCATGGCGTTGTTAACGCTGTTATGGTAGCAACGACTGCAATTTTAATCGGCACGGGCTCCTTTGCACAACAGCATTAGAAGAGAATTAGGTAACTGTGAGGGTTCTTTGTGCGAAAAGCTTACGTAAAATAAACGTGCACTGCAAAAAGCCTGACAATTAAGTCTGAGCCCGAAAATCGTATCTACTGAAATAACTCAATACAAGTTACATTTTTTCATCCGTGCTAACACGGCTTGCAATATCTACTGTGATGCCCATGGCGTATGTTTACTGTGGCATCATGCAGATCTACTGTCATCGCTCGATTGATCGCCAAAGATAGGACCACACTCTCTAGGGTACCGGTGCCACATATCCTGACTCAAACATAAGCTTTTTGTTGAGAAACAGATGGTCCGCGTAGTATATCGAATGTGGCGTTCCGGGGGTCGCTGCACGACTGCGCATCGCTGTATTTTCCTGAAAACCAAGCTGGCATAAACACTTAACAGCGAGCTTTCCTCTTCACATAATGTATCCAATTCATTCCACTTACAGTAATTGCATACAGAAATGGCCTGAAGCGGGGAACGGACTTGAATAAGACTGCGTGTAGTTTGCCCTCTTGGCTTGGATATAAACCCCAAAAGTGAAGGCAAACCCACGTATATAGACACGACACTGGTATCGTCAAAGACATGTCCTTTCAATACCTTGTCTAAGTCCTGGTGAAATGGCCTTTTGTCAGCTTGCAGCGTTCAGACAGTACGTGGCAAAATGTTCCCGGGACCCAACGAACCCTTTGAACACAATCGCCAGTTCTTTCGCAATCTTCAACGACAAATTGTTGAGTCGCATCAAGCAGAGGCAGAACTGGGCCAATATCATCGGGGCATACATGAGACACATGACAAGCGTATTCGGGCCATGTCGAATGCGCGCACCAGATGTAGGGTTTCAGGAAACAATGGTTCAACGAAGCATATATTTCGGTTAGTTTTTCGCATCAAGGGGGTCTCAATATCTAATGCAAGGTGATGAACTTCTTTATCGCTGAACGTTGGAAGTTTAGTAATACCCAATACAATGGAAATAAGGTGTGCAAGCATATATATTTCTAACAAGAAGTGCCGTTGAATAACAATCCACCTTTTCTTAACGACGACCAAAACGCCACACTTAACCCAAGGTTTACAAGGCGAGAAAGCGATAGGAATAGAAATGTATTATCCCAGCCTGGGCATCATAGATCTTCATATCCTGTCAGGGATTTAACAGTGCATCCCCCCCCCCCCCCCCGCTTCGATGCATGGGTCTCGCCCATAAGAGGTCGCGACGAAATGCAATACGTATTTAACCATCACCCTGATTAATCGCTTCCTAACGCGGACTGAAAGAAGGGGGGGGGGGTCGAATGCAACCCCCGTGGCGGTTTCAGACTAATGAAAATCATGCCTAGCGGAGAAATCCAGCAGGTTGGTCTCAACGAGATCTCGTGATTGGTACTAGTTTGCATGATTTTAAGTTAATTATTGACACCGTTATGACTGGCCAAAAGTCAAATTTTCAAAAATTGCCCTCTTTGCAGCTTTGCACATCATACATATGATATCATGTGTCTTGACGACACAAAACCTAAACAGGCATCTTTCTTGTTCAACTCTGAGTACAACTGTGTATATTTTTGTGTGTTTTGAGCACATTTGTATTACTTAGAACTCCATTAATGTAGCAATGTCGGCCCGCCGCGCGCGTTCCGCGGGGGCGGAACACGCGCGGCGGGTGCTTCATCGTCGGGTGTCGCCCGCCGCCCACGCCCTTGTCACGACAGGGCGCGACGGCAAAACTCCTACCGACAGGGGTGCAGCATCATTTATATGCGACATTGCTTCTACCGTAATAACTCATACACGACATGAATGCCACACAGCAAAACTTATGCTGCAGAGACATGTACCAGTCATCGCTTCTGCAGCAAAGACTTGAACGCAAGTGTTTGTTGTAGCACTATTGCTGCGTGGAAGTTTTTGCAGTAGAAGAAATGCCGTGCATTAGGAATGACTGTATAAGCTTTTACGGTAGGGGCAATGACAGGTTTAAGTTTTTGAAGCATTAGTTTTGTCGTGCAGCACTTATGTCGCGCGTATGTTTTTGCGGTAGAAGTCCAGCTGGGTGTTAATAACTGTATGCTTTTGCAGTGGTAGTAATAAGGTGCGTAAATTTGTGAACCATAAGTTTTGATGTGTCGCACTAACGTCGCGTAGAAGTATTGTCGTATATCAATGATGACCAATGAGTGCTTGCAATAGAAGTAATGACGAGTACTTGTCAAGTTTCGTCGCGTAGCACTAATGTACATAAATATTGGCAGTAAAAGCAATGTCTTAGCACGCTTGTCGGTGTTTTTTTCTTTTGTTGCAGCACTGATGTGGCACCGCCCGCACTGACCATAGATCGCCGTGCAGTATTAAAAAAAAACACCGCTGCTCTGAATCCAGGAAAGCCAAAAACCTCTTTTTGGTCTCAAAACACGCGCAATGAACTCCCTATAGACTTCTAACAATCGGGCGTAATTGCATGCCACGCAAAAGAGGCGTTCTCAAAAAAGTCTTAAGGGGGCGCATCGACTACCCATTTTCAGGGCAAGGGTGACTTAAATCATCTCGATCATCTAAGCTCACAATGCCGAAAACTACAAGCTTGGGTCTGTCCTTGCCCTTTTTAATATCGGCACATTAGTTTTACCGCTAGATCACTTCTCTGATACGCGCTCGGTTGGAGGCCAAATTGACCTCTCCCAAAGTTTTTTCCGGAGTGGTTTCCGAAGAACGCGGCGTAGCCGCGCCAAATTTTGCATAGCTGTCGACAGTTGAATAGCGGATCGTTTGGTATCATCAGTTTATACGTACCTTGTAAGGTCGCTGACCTATGGCAGGTCAAAGCCAGGCCACGGTTTCAACGAAGTCAATTTCTAGGGAATCGTTCAGTCTGAAGCAACAACGGAGTGTTAGACGAAGCCAGGCATCTCTGAGATACTTTCTGAGGCAACACAACAACTGAATGAGCAGATTACATTGACCTAGTTTCAGGTATGGAGGTCAGACCCAGGACAAAACCAACACGTTTTATTGCTCGAGGGCCTGCTGTGCGGGGTAGTTTCTGGTGCTCATTTCTATTTTATTGATGACAGGAACCGCATCATACATCTTCCATGGATTTCATAAAAGTCGGAATAGGTCACTGACCTAAAATGACCCTGGTCAACATTTTTTTTAGGAGCACACTGCCAGGCGTAGTCTTTGTCGCTTATTCAAATGCAAAACTCAAAGCAGTCTTGTATGGTTTTGGTCACCATGACGTTCAAAAGGTCAAGCAAGGTCATTGGTTCTGCGGGCAATTTGGAGACCACCAAGGAATTTGATCTTGTTTATACCGTGTTGATATCGTTATAACAGTACTGACTTGCTTCCATATTAATGTTGCTTGCTGCAAAGTGGCACATATTGCTCCAGCATTGAAACTCTGCCCATAAATGCTCAAAATACTGACTTTTTAAGTAACATGAACTTTCCCGTGCGTCGCTGACAACAATTGGCAGCAGACGGGGAAGATGCCGGTCTGCATTAACCTGGCTCTTGACATAATCCGCATGAAAACAACCGACAAGTCTCATATCCGCCGTTGTCCTGCTTGTTTCACGCCGCATAGCGCATCTTGGGGACTTAATTTGAACGGCAGTCAGCGTCCGCCGACGTTGGAGGAGACCGAGACGGCCATCACTGGCTGTCTGCGACCCGGGACTGGCGGCTGGCACCGACAGCCACCACACCCGCCACTAAAACAAACGTGCCTTCGTGCAATGTGGGCAGTTGCCAGCAGGCTGGGCGAAGATTATTGCGAAAGTGCCCATATCCGGCAGGTTTATTCTTTATGAGCCTCGCGGCAAAATAATGTCAGCGTATGTCCCCACGTGGCGAAGCACAGCCCTTCCACACGCGGCACCAACTGCAGCCCACACTATGGCCGTGTGTGTCGGCACTTACCCGAGTTTAGTGTGCACGCGAAAAGCTGAGGCCTTCCAAGCCTTCCAAAACGAGACTCGCCGTATGGGCGGCGCAGACGGAACCGACTCTGGGTGCTTATTGCTTCGCTGAGCCGTGGCTCCGGCGCGGTACATGCAGGCTGTCGCGGTGCAACTGAACCGAGATATACGCGCTTGAGATATACGGCAGCCATGCGGTGGTAACAGCGCGACGGAAAAAACGCACGCGTTTCAAGTATGATTCGTCTCGTTTCGTGATCTGACTTTACTACTTTGAATGACTGGCCGGCTCAGTTTAACGGTGGCTTTACGGTGATAGTGTTCGTCTCACTTATATTTCCTATTTACCGCGATGGTGAAGCGGGTGATGAAACTTATGGAAAACGGTCGAGACCGACTGAAGTTTGCAGTTCATTTTTCCCTGCCACAGATGATCTCCTGGACCATAATTCTTAGCTGGTGGGCAGTGGCTTTTGCCGCCGTGCCAGCTGAATGGCACCATCGATTTACCGGCCGGTATTCACTTAGCACGGGTCCCGATCATGGCTTTAAGCCGGGAAGGAGCTCGGAGCGACGGCGGGACGCAATCGATTTGGGATTAGAGCGGAAAATTCATCGCCTGGTGCCATGGTGGAATGTAATGGCTGAGATATGGCGCGCCACGGGCCGGAAACTCATCACGCCGGGGTATTGGCGCCGCCGTGTTCCACTGGAGCCGGGGCATGTACTTCAGCGGCGACCGGGTGGGAGATGACCGGGACTAGGCTTGGCTTGGGCGAACGGAACCGTGGTGCAGATGGATTGCTTACCAGACACAGGGCAACACGTGGTGCCATGCTGGGACAGTTCGTCCATTCAACATTTATTTTAATTCCTCGGAGATGGCATTATTGCCGGGCAATCTCTCCTGACGTGTTGGTGCATCAGATGAAATGATAATTTCTTTGGAATGGCAAAATTGCAATGCTAGCGGATGCTGCTGGCCACAACAGCTTGTGTCGACCGCTTTTGGCCCTTCAGCTACCGTTGCTGGCCACTGTTGTTGTCCACTTGAGCAGCTGGCGCTGGCCGCGCTAGTGCTGCACACAGTTCCACTGGTGCTGCACACTGGCCCCACGAGTGCTGCACACAGCAAGGCTGGTATTGGCTCCACGAGCGCTGCACATAGCACGGCTGGTGCTGGCTCCGCTAGTGCTGCACACAGTACGGATGGCACTGGCTCCACGAGTGTGCACACAGTACGTCTGGTGCTGGCTCCACGAGCGCTGCACACAGCACGGCTGGTGCTGGCTCCACCAGCGCTGCACACAGCACGGCTGGTGCTGGCTCCACGAGCGCTGCACACAGTACGGCTGGTGCTGGCTCCACGAGTGTGCACACAGCAAGGCTGGTGCTGGCTCCACGAGCGCTGCACACAGCACGGCTGGTGCTGGCTCCGCTAGTGCTGCACACAGTACGGATGGTGCTGGCTCCACGAGTGTGCACACAGTACGTCTGGTGCTGGCTCCACGAGCGCTGCACACAGCACGGCTGGTGCTGGCTCCACCAGCGCTGCACACAGCACGGCTGGTGCTGGCTCCACGAGTGTGCACACAGCAAGGCTGATGCTGGCCCCACGAGCGCTGCACACAGCAAGGCTGGTGCTGGCCCCACGAGCGCTGCACACAGCAAGGCTGGTGCTGGCTCCACGAGCGCTGCACACAGCAAGGCTGGTGCTGGCCACCTCCCCTTCCGAGGCTCCACGCAAGGTTCAAAGCTCGCAGCTTTGCCGGTCAGGAGCTACCGCTGACCTCGGGTGGCGACTCTCGTGCTGTTTGATCCTAATGGGTTTCATCGCACACTTGCCGTTTGTCCTCATGCAAATTAACAAAATAATCATGCAGTCGATGCGCCTTAAACCATAAGTATCACGATCACAAGTCTAATGTGGACTCACGTGGTTTGAGGGTACGCCACGACCGTCGTACCCAAGATGTCTGGCTTCTCATGAGCCGTTTTCCTTTCACGAAAGCCTGAAGGTCTTACGGCCGGCTGTTCCGTGGCTGCGGGCCCTGGACTCCTCTTGGTCACATCAGAGCTCCTGCTGGTCTTCAGACCTGTAACCCTCTGACCCCTGGTCATTGTGTGGTCCATTAATCGTTTCGGAGCCCCAATGACGATTTAGGTGGTGCTCAAATAGTTACCGGTGTGGAAACACCATTGATCATTTTCGTCACCACTTTGATTTGCTTGCTAACCGAACTGCTTTGGTTAACCTGAAGAGACTGACCATGATCACCGCCTTTTGATCCTCTGACTATGCTTCTAATCCCCGTCGGATGGGAGCTATGTTCTACCCGAGTAAGATGAGCGGTGGTGGGCACCACGTCACTATTTTAATTCTTAATTGAGCTAAAGCTCTAACTCCTGCCCGTGGCTGTACACAGTCACGTCGTGAAAGCCCAAGATCAGCGTAGCGTCTGAAAACCCAGCTTTGTCCGGCGTCTTACCCCAGTTCAAACAATAAACTGCCTAGGTCAGTTCAATGCTAATGCTTGAGAAACAGAAGTAGGAAACTGGAGGTTTCCGTCCAATAGGGCGGTACTTCTCTAGGCTAAAAGCCACATCAATAGTTCCGAGTTACACTCAGAAAAACAAAACGCGACCCTGGCTCGCTCTGAGGCCAGACACGATGTGCGTCAACATTTGTACGCTGTAGTGACGATTTGTCAGCACAACATAAAATAACCAAAACAGTGAATGATTAAGGAGGTTTTTTGCAAGGCAAGCGCAATGAATGCATCATCAGCTAAACAAACTTCCCGATAAGGCCATTTGTCTCTTTCCGCTGTCCCAGAAGGCTCGTTTAAGGAGGCATCCCTCCCAACTCTCTCGCGATCTCTTACGATCTCTTACGATCTCTTACGATCTCTTACGATCTCTTACGATCTCATCAGACTTGTAACGTCGCAGCGCCGTGCTGGCGATCACAAAGACAGCAGTAAAATAAACAACATGCTCACCGGGTTGACTTTTCCGCGGCATTCATTTGTGTAAGTTTCTAGATGTCAGCTTCACCAGGCCAGACTGTCGTGTTTGCAGGGTCTTTGACAGGTTTCAGCTTAACGTGGTGTGATCCCTCGTGTCCCTTCCAAGCCCACCGGTACAAACGAATGACAAACGGATCAATGCTCCGAACTGTTCGTAGCATCCGGTGTTAAGTCAGCTCGAGGATATGACTAACAGAGCAAACATTAGCATATGCATATGCTAATGCTTGCCCTGTCTATCTGTTTAAACAAGACCACACGCCCGGGTACAAAGCCAAAGTCAAACTACAAAGCCGAAAGAGGACTGTTCCGAATTACTTCCTCACATCATTTAACACTTTATGTCGGAGTACAGCCAGCCTTATTGGTTGCAGCCTGCAGGCAAAGCTATGCATTCGTTTCGCACGACATTTGTCATGTATGCACTACCATACTCCATGGACATTTTGTCCCTAGGGTTAATTGCCTTTCAAGGGGATGTTTCACATTTGAATATAGTGAAGCAGGATCTCTTTTTAGTAAAGATGCTCCTAGATTAGTCGTTGTTTGATTACGTCATACTGCCTTGCGCAGTATTGATTGAGAGCCAGCTGACGTCTGTTACTTTTGGAAATCGTGTCCACGAACGCCAGATATGAACGACTCGACCATTATATTTTGTTCGGCTTTGATCGCCGCTTGGCTTATGAAATGGCAGGATTTGAACGACGTTATGATGACGTCATGAATGTTAGTGTGACTTTTAAATACTGTCCCCGAAACAAAAATAGTTTCCCCGAAATTTTCCACGAAAAATTCCCCATTTCGCGGGTGTGTTGCTCATAAACCACAGAAACCAGGCTTTACGGAAAGCAGGGCTGTGAACTGCACCGGAAGGTCTTCAAGATGGCCGTTCAAAACCCAAAACCCCCATAGAACCGTACAATACTTCCTTTGAGTTGGAATAAACTGCACTCCAGTGCAGCGGTCTGTCTGCACACATCCTGCAGGCATCATGACGGGCGTCCTGCTTTTACCACACGCATTTGACGTAATAATATACGCGGTAGCATTTCCTGGAGCAGCGGTGGAATGCTGTTTACACACCACATATGGTGCGTTTGCTGCCTGGTTGCTTTCGCAGTAGACAACTCAGCAGTTTATTTTGTTCTTTCCCGATGTTTTGTGGTTTAGGCGTTCCCGTGATGTGACAGCGTTAACGAAAGTGCTTCAGAACAACTCGCAGCCTTTTAAGAATGGAGGTCAAGGGAGCAACACAAATCGTTGCTGCGGCAAGAAGCGTGTTTCCATTACTACCGATTCAACAATCATTGGAAAATTGACCAGATCCATCTGAAGTCGTCTCCAATTGGGTCACCAATACCCCGTAACATGATAGAGATTTGCCTCGTAGCTCAGCCACTACATTGTAGATTGAAAACCAATAGCATCAATTTCCGGCCAAGACTATCAGTGCAGTTATTGAGCCTCATCGCACGGCTAGACCGGACTGCTGGCGGGCCGATGAAGGTCGGATCATGACGGTCTGATGAAGGTCGGATCATGGCGATTCAATGGAGGTCGTTTCATGGTGGTCCGATGGGGGTTGGATCATGGCGGTCTGATGAAGGTCGGATCTTGGTGGTCCAAAGGAAGTCGAGGCATGGTGGTCTGATGAAAGTCGGATCATGGTGGCCCAATGGAGGTCGGATCATGCGGTCCGATGAAGGTCGGATCATGGTGGTCCGATGGAGGTCGGATCATGACAGTCGGATGAAGGTCGGATCAGGTCCGCAGCCCCGACAGGATGTGGAGGTCTCCCCGATAGCCCTGCCGGTGTCCTTTGAGGTCACGACAAGAGTGACCTAGTGCGGAACAGATCTGTGTTCTTCCACCGCCACTGTGTCAGTCTACAATGGTGCCTGAAGAATGACGGGAGGATTTCTCCTCGGCAGCAAAAAATACTGAGCCGCTCATCGTTGATAAATCTTTCATATTTTCAATCGCCAGACATTTGCGTTATCGGCTGCATTTACGCGGATCATGTGACATGTCTAATGTTACCTTCATGGGAATTTCTGACTATTCCTGGCTGGAAACACTGTGGGTCTGCTGCAGAGATCTATTTTGAATCCAAGCCGTCCATAATTTACGGCAATTAATTCAGCCCGTCCTGGGCTGCAGTAGATACACATTTAGCCGCTCCAATGCGTCATTTCAATCCAGCACCGAAATGCCGTCGCCACTGTTGTCAGGCCGTGGCCGACTGGAGGGCGAGGTGGGTAAGGTTGCCGCCAGGGAGAGGTGACCACCAGGGAATGCAGTCACGCCCCAGAGGAAGAGCTGAGTGTTGCCGCCTGCGATACGTGTGTTTTGTTATACTATTTATAACTATGATCGATTATTTTGCAGAGGTGGATACCGGACCATCGTCCCTGCGAAGCATAAAAACGTGACCCCATAAAACTAGGAGAGGGATTCCAGTACAACTGACCATTTCCTGACTGTTCTTGATGCCCTGTGTGACGTCATGGCGTGCGTGTGACGTCATGGTCGCACCAGGCTGACGCTCCCAGCCTTGCACCAAATGACCGTCATTACTGAGTCGCACAAGCTCTGTGCCAGGGAAGCTGACCTGCATGGTCACCGCACTGTGGCCAAGTGTCTGACACTGCTGCATCTGAGCTTCTGGGATGACTATGCCTCGACATGTCTGGCTTAACCAAAGCCAGCGTTCAATACTCACATGGAAGTCCTCGTCCCACGTCCTCGCCGAGGTCTCTTGACTTTCGTCAACGTCAACGCCTTGTTCACATATTTAGGGCCCATTGCTGGTAACGTCGAAAACACAACAGCTGAATGCCCACTGTCGTGTACCGCTTGCCGGTGCGGGATCTGACGCTGCCGCCGCCCGCCACCAGACTACCTGATGATCCCGGACGCGCTGGGCCGCTGCCGAAGCACCACCTCCGTCCGGGACGCCGAGGAGACGGCCGAGCCCGAGTACTACCGACTCAGACACTTCTCCGTCACCGGCAAGGGCGTCGTCAACTGCGGCGACTCCTTCCGCAGCCGCCGCTCTCGCAGCAATGTCAGCGTCGCCTCGGACTGCTCCGAGTACAGGTGGGCCGAGGGCTGCGTGGCACCGCGGCATCCTGCATGTCAACGCCATCCCGTCCGAGCACAGGTGGCGGGGAAGTGATACTTTGCGTGAGCGCGCGAGCTGTCTGTGCCGGGGTTTTGCTTGCGCTCCTGCTAGCACCCCGCACGTCGCGCAATGTTCCTTCCGCTGGTCTGCTCGCCATCCCAACCCGCATAAATGCAGCTTAAACTGTAGCCTTACTACCAGCACAGACCACTAGGTGGGTCGAGTGGGCAGAGTGGAGGGGCGTAACCAGTGGCGCATGAAAGTGGAGACACGCGCTCTCAGCCGGCAAGTGGCACACTCCGGCCCATAGAGGTGCTACCGGCTATACATCCCAAGTCAATGGGACGAAACACATCTGGAGCCATTCGTGCGTCGCGCCAACTGGCGATGCTAGTGGATTACGTAATGCCAATGTAGGGAAGGCAGCCGATTAACTACGTGTCTGCCGGCTTTGCCATTGAGACGTCAACGCTATGAACGTCGCTAGAGAGTATTAAGTATAAAAGCGGTAAAGCTCGCAATTCTGACCCCGATGATCACTGAGTGGCATACCGTTCCTCGTTGCGACGCCCTGTCAACGTCAGCCGCCATATCTCGGTTCGTCCTGCATCAAGGCATCGATTGCAAATGCTGATGTGGTGCGGCCACCGGCGATCCAATCCCGCAGAGACCACGCCGTCAGACTGACGACGCATCGGAGGCTGCCCAACGCGCCGGCAGATGCGGCCTTTTAACTAACTTATGCGAGAAAAGCATTGCTAATTGAGTTATATCTGGGCCGCTGTGATCATTCGTGGTCGCATCAAATTCTGGCTCATGCATGCCACGCAGTAATGTTTTCAGAAGGTTCCTGTTAATGTATGTGCTTGTGCAGGGTCTCTGTATATGTTCATTGGTGGCGTATGGATGTAAAAACTATTTGTATGCTCGTCGAGTGAAAAACAATGCGTCGTCCTGTTCGGAAAGCCTTGCTCGTGGAAACGCCGACCGAATGTAACATGGCACAACCGAAAATCAACCGCGAAACGCGGCGCTCGGAAACGATTGATTGAATCGTTTTACCGGCATAAAAGTTAAAAAGAACGTCAAAGAAATGAACGACTCAATCAAATATTTGCATTGTTGCACAATTCGTTGCATCGTCAGACGGATGGCGAATGTCAACATGCCACTCACGTGGGGTCACCTTTGGCCTGCGCCAACAGACCGGTGAAACCGCTTACCGAAAAGCTTGTGTCTGTGCCGGCCAGTCGCCGAATTCTAACTTTCAGTTTCTTCCGTAATTGGACCAGTATCAACACAGACGCCTGTGGGTTGACACGTGAGACGCGCCGGGGCGGACGGGGTGGGGGGGGGGGGGGGGGGCGTGATCGGCAGCCCGATCGATCAATCCGTGCCAGCGGGGGCCCATGGAGGCATCGATCCGATTGATCACCATGTCCGAGCGAGTATGGTGGTCAATAAGCCCCGCGAGAAGCCCATTCCTAGATCTGATGCGGTGATGTCGCAAAGGTCACGGCGCTTACTGCACCTCGCCTGACCTGCGCGGAACTGTGTGGGAGGTCGGCGTGACGCGGGCGCGGGGTCTGTTTACGGCGTGGGTTCGATTAATTCAACCTGGACTCCTCCACGCACCCCTACCCCTCCCCAGCACCAACGCGGGGGCGACGCAAAATGTGACAGGAAATAGATATTCCATCAATGGCTTGAAAACACGCAGCAGCAATGCTCATTGTGACGTTTCTGTATCACGTTGAAGTGACCAGCGCGCGCGCTGGACCACGCGAAAACAAATGGTATCGAGGACCCATCCGGAGCTGATTTATTTCGTTTTCATCTCTCGCGGACTCGAAATGACCACTGCCATCTAAGTGTTCTTAAATCCAAATGACAATCTAATCAATCATGTCTAGCTGTTTTTTTTCGTTTAGGACACGATTGTTATGCCGCTTCTGTCTGACACTCTTCAAGAAGGCCCCGGTTATCGAGCTTCCGGCGATCGAGGATAAGCTCTACCGGCGTTGATCGCTCTTCAGCGCCGTTGTCACTGCCTGAATTGATTACCAGTGGGTCTGGGGATGAGCGAGGGGTACTATTTCACCAGTCGGTCGGGAGATGAGCGAGGGATTCTATTTCGCCATTCGGTCCGGAGATGAGCGAGGGGTACTGTTTCACTGGTCGGTCAGGGGATGAGCGGGGGGTGCTATTTCACCAGTCGGTCAGATGATGAGCGAGGGGTCCTATGCCACTGGCGTCGGATAGCGTACGCTTGCATTTCCACACATCCTGAAATACCCCCGCGACACACTGCAAGTTACACCATTACCATGTGAATCCCTTTAAGGCGTTTATGATGGTGCATGCATTTTGTAAGAAATCTACGGGATGCTGGTAGCTCTGGACTCTAAACATCCTGGGGTGCACGAGGTAGCACCCGTCACATTTGCTTGAAACACTAAGCTTTGGAAAGCTTTTGCCTGCACCATGCGCGAATTCGCTTTTTGAGCGCGAGCCCGGTGTCGTGGACACCCCGCTGAATAAAAAATTTCAGCTCCAGGCCTCTTCATGGGTCGCAACTCTGTATTTCTCCGTGCGTGGCGAGATTCGACGAAGGTATGCTCGTGGCCGTGGAGGGCCACCCACCTGGATCCACTCCACAGTCGCCGAGAAACTACCGTCCTCCCGTCCGCCCCGTCCGCTAATCAGCCTCGAACTTGGTCCGCCAGCCGCCGGGCGGTCCCGTCTCGGCCGCGTTCAAAATAGCCTCCGAGCTGAGCGGGGGGCTGTGCGCCGCCGCTGGGCGCTGGGGACGCTGCTCACCGCTCCCGGCTGGAGCTTCCGGCGGATATCCGGTGTGAGAAGGTCACGGCCGCAGCCGCGGTCGGCGGGTCTTCCGCTCAATCCCAGCGTGAGGTCCCGGCCAGCCGTCAACGTGGCAACGCTGAGATGGAGCAGGGCTCAGGGGAGCAGGGCTGGGTGCTTCTGTGCGTCTGGTGTGGGCTCCTCGCAACCTCTTGCATGTTGGGAGGCGACCGGGGCGGGGGGGGGGGGGGGGGGCAGGCTGCGGATTTACAATCATAAGAAAATTGAGCGTTTCAGCTTTACAACATCATACGTAGGAGACCATGCCTTGTAGCGACAAAGAAACGTAAACAGCCGTGTTTCCGGTTCATGCGAAGTAAAATGGCGTATAGTTTTAAATGTTTTGATCGTATGTTTATGGTGTTTGGCTCCGTTTAAGGAACCATCCCACTTTAATTTTCTTTTTGATCATTGCTTGATTAGGCTCGTGCGACTGGATCAGTAACGCCAGTCTTCTCGAAATCATCCTGAAAAGCCCAGAAGTAGCCGCTCCTGAAGAACCCGCTCATGCGGGGGAAATCTTATTTGGCTCCCTACTATGAAAGCAATGCCTGTCAATTGCTTTGATTTTGCAATGCGTGTGTTCTGTAATGTTTGCAACAAACCCATTTGTAAAAATATTTGTGCTATAAATGCTTCGAAACCTTGAAACACTCTGCCTAAACGAAAAGACGTGCGAAGATGAAGCTAAGATCCCGCTAATTCAAGACACGTTATAATATCTCTTTGATTTATTCCCTATGACGACGGCCACATGACTCTTTTCCGGACGCATTTTGGCTTTGGGAATGGGAGCATGACATAGTCCATAGTGGCGCACTGGTTCAAACTTCAACCAGTGCGCTACTCTGAAACAGGCCCATACCTCCCGCTGGACCAATCATAAATGTTCATTTATTCGCACCAGTAGAGGTGCGCACGGCAGCTGTCATGGGTACAGTGCTCGCGACTGAAAGGAGGAAACGTAGTGCTGTTACAAAACGTTGGCAGCGTAATATGGACCCAAAGCTAAAAAAAATTGATATCCTTACTATGTCTTTACGGTGCTGCAGTGGCATTGCCCAGTGCTTTGATTAGACGTAACTGGCCCCGATGTTTCAACGCTGTATGTTTTTGAAATGTGCCCGAAAGGTGGAACACTTCATCACACGTAACAAAGTCGGCCCGCCGCGCGCTCTCCGCCGCATCGTCGGTTGCCGCCGGTCGCCCGTGCAGACCGTGGATTGCCATCAGTATTCTTTAAAAGCAAACTATCCAAAACCAGAAAGCTAAACACAGCTTTGTGGTTTCAAAGCGTGCGCAATGAATGCGCTGAAGCTGCTGAAGGCTGCTGAAGATTTGGCGCGATTGCCCGACATGCCGGAGAGGTACCCTTGAAAAGCTAGTGGGGTTGCATCTGCCCTCTGTCAGGGCACGGGTTAATATCATATGATAAATGAATAATTTTGGAATTGAGCTAGAGCTATGCCCGACGAGAAGATACAACACCCATCTTACGCCTTGGGCGTTCGTATGCCGAGTGGGACAAAAATGATCCAATTTCAGATGTGTACGACGCAGCGTGAAACTACACAAGCACGTGCTCTTTCGGGTTCGGTTGATGACAATGCTCATGAGGTTTTAAGTTCGAGTGTCACACAGCTTTGCACCGTAGTGCTGCTCAACACGGAAAAAGGCAAAATGGCATGTAGTTATTTTCCGATTTGTAGTGGTCAGCGGTAGTCGCGGATCCAGAGGGCATGGGGCCCCGTGCCCCTCCCCCTCTCCCGTTGGGCCGAGGGGGCACTAAAATTTTGCAATGAAGCAGTAACAAGATCTTCATTTTTGGTCCACATAACGTCCATTTTCAAGACGCAAGAACGCTCAGAGTCACCACATACAGCCCCGAATATTCAAGTTGAACACACAGAATACAAGAAAATTTACCCCTAGAAATAACCACGATGAAGCGCGGCTCTGTCTTAACGAAATCCCGGATCGGCTCCTGGTCAAAGATATTCAACGTCGCAGCTTAAAGAGTTCATACCTCACTTCAAGACCAGATGTGGCTTTTGTGCGAAGACAGTCTTGTGTCTGCAGAGCACGTTTTTGACAGACAGACAGGATTGTGCTGCACCAATATACGAGAAAACTGGATGAATGCAGTAAAAAAGAAAAGCAGAAAGTATCGCACAAGTAATGTCTTTTATCAACGAAGACTCACGCAAATAAATGAACTGCTATCGATAAGTAAAATCCAGACATATTTTCTGTTCCATCCTGTTCCTCATTTGCGTGGGCGTGGGCGTTACTAAATCATATCAGGAGCTTTGAACGGGGCATTTCTTTGATCTGCTTTTATCTTCGTCATCAAAAGCGGCACCCCGCTGACTTTAGTGCCGGTCAAAACCACTCACGAAACAGCGAAACATCGTCAGATGTTCAGCTACCAAGACCGATAGACCGTCTCGCACCATGCGACTTGTACCCTTTCCGGAACGTCTCAGGCGGCAGGGAGATTGACGCCTGGAGGACCACCATTTTCAGTAAGGCGCTTCGTTAGCAGCTGATGAGCTTATTTAGGGCTCCCGGCGAATCCTGGAGTCACATCGTGATTAGAGATTTTAACTCAAGTTTGTGGAGAACAGCATTATTTTTTAATGAACAGGGAGCAAAATTCACCAAAAATTCACCGCTGGGTGTTTGTGGATCGGCTTTCCTCTGCCACGAGGGGAACCCCTAAAAAGCTAGATTAACACGCACCCGGACGGCCGGCTAGATACCCTTCGCTCGGGTGGGGGTCAATTTGACCCCCTGAGATCTCGGCAACTAAGAAAGCTAGAGATGCCAAATTTACAGGATGTGTTGACCTGTACGTGAGCTCACTTAGGTCAAAGTTTCAGGTTCTGGGGTCATGACCTTCGTGTCAAAAAAGGTAAAAAAGGTCAAATTCCAGTTTGGTCTCTAAAGTGCCCCCAGAACCTAGAGAACCGTTTCTAAGCAAAAGATCACATGCTCATTCATGGTCAGTGACCTTGTTTGACCTTTTGAACCTCAAGGTGACCAAAATCATACAAGGCTGCTTTAAGTTTTGCATTTAACTAAGCGACAAAGATTACGCTTGGTGGTATATCCCTAAAAAAAAATGTTGGCCTAGGCCATTTCAGGTCAATGACCTATTCTGGCCTCTAAGAAGTCCACGGAAGATGCATAATGCCGTTCTTGCTATCAATAGATTCGAAATAAGCACCAGAAACTATCCCATACAGCAAGCCCTAGAGTAACTAAACAGGTTGGTTTTGACCTCGATGTGGCATTCATACCTGAACTTAGGTCAATGTAATTTGCTCGTTTAACTGTTGTGTTGCCTAAGAAAGCATCTCAGAGATGAATGGCTTTGTCTAACACTCCGTTGTTGGACCAGATTGAAGGATTCCCTAGAAAGTGCCTTCGCTGAAGCCATGGCCTGACTTTGACCTGCCATAGGTCATCGACCCTACAAGGTACATCTAAGTTGTTGATGTCAAACGATTCACCATTCAATTGCCTACAGCTAAGCTAAGTTTGGCGCGGTTACGCTGCGCCGTTCGTAAACCTTTCTGGAAAAACCTTCTGGGGTCAGTTTGACCTCCCCCACCCGAGCGCGTGTTAAGAACGAAGGGATTCAGCAAGTGATACTGACATGGTGTATGCTGATATCGGGTGAATGATAAAAGCGCAGCTCAGAGAAACTTTCGCGCAGTTCCATGCTCAGAGAAACTTTGATTAACGCACCTGAGCAAGTTTTAATTTTCTGTAGGTCTACGACAGCTATCAACCAATTAAACTGAAATAAAACGCCCGATCAGCTAACTGCAATGCATCTGCCACAAACCCCGCAATTATTTTGATCCACAATCCGCAAACCTCTGCAAGTCCTGGCGATTCACTCTGTCTTCTGTTTGTCTCCGTAACTAGCCCAACGAAACGAACTTAAACCCTTTTCAAGCGTTTTTGTGGAACACCTGCAGGATGGTCTTGTTTCGCGCTTTTGCAATATCGTGAAGCTGCATACCTAAAGCTTGTCTGGTTACGTTAGACTACAGGAGCAAGGGTCAAAGGGAGTGTTCCACATTTCCACGGGGCTTTTAATTGAAATAGCCCTGTTGAAGACCATTCAATGCGGCTCACAGCCATGCCCTTTTGAAGACCTAAAACCTGTCCAGTTTCTGTGCTAAACGCTCGTGAAGTTGTGGAGACTATTTCGGGGAGACTATTTTAAGTCATCTAGGCATCCATGACGCTATAATAACTGCCATTCTAATAGCCATGCAGCGGTCAAGCCTTGGACAATATAACTGTCGAGTCGTTCATATCTGGCGTTCGTGGGCACGATTTCCAGATATAACGGTCGTCAATCGGTTCTTAATCAATGTAGTGCAAGCTGCAATGACGTAATCGAACAATAACTGAGGAATATTTTTATTAAACAGAGCAACTCTGTTGTCTGGAGCAGTCTTTGCCGTTTTAAAGAGTACCATTAGTTATAAGTGAGCTTATTTCTTCATATCAGAAGCTTATTCTAACATCTTTAAGTGTGGAACATTCCTTTTTGGACGCATCGAAGCAAATGCGGGAGCCGTGGGCCTTGCAAGTCAGCAGATCACGGCGAGTTGCCCAGAGACCTGGGAGGTGGATATCCTCCTTCGTTAACGATAGAGGCAGAGAGAGAGAGAGAGAGAGAGAGAGAGAGAGAGAGAGAGAGAGAGAGAGAGAGAGAGAGAGAGAGAGAGAGAGAGAGAGAGAGAGAGAGAGAGAGAGAGAGAGAGAGAGGGAGAGAGAGAGAGAGCAAGCGGGAGAGCGAGAGAGAGAGAGAGGGAGAGAGAGAGCGAGCGGGAGAGCGAGAGAGAGAGTGAGAGAAAGAAAGAAAGAGAGAGCGAGAGGGAGAAAGAGAGAGAAGTGAGAGCGGGAGGGAGAGAGATGGAGAGAGAGGGAGAGAGCGAGAGAGAGCGAGAGAGAGAAAGCGGGAGAGCGAGAGAGAGTGAGAGAAAGAAAGAAAGTGAGAGCGAGAGGGAGAAAGAGAGAGATAGTGAGAGCGAGAGAGAGAGATGGAGAGAGAGAGATAGAGGGAGGGAGGGAGGGAGGGAGGGGAGGGAGGGGAGGGAGGGAGGGGGAGAGAGAGAGAGAGAGAGAGAGAGAGAGAGAGAGAGAGAGAGAGAGAGAGAGAGAGAGAGAGAGAGAGAGAGAGAGAGAGAGAGAGAGAGAGAGAGAGAGAGAGAGAGAGAGAGAGAGAGAGAGAGAGAGAGAGAGAGAGAGAGAGAGCGGGAGAACGAGAGAGAGAGAGCGAGAGAAAGAAAGAAAGAGAGAGCGAGAGGGAGAAAGAGAGAGAGGGAGAGAGAGCAAGAGAAAGAGAGAGCGAGAGAGAAAGAAAGAAAGAGAGAGAGAGAGGGAGAGAGAAAGAGAGAGAGGGAGACAGAGAGAGGGAGCGAGAGTTTTGTCACATTTAAACTTGTGCCTGTGCGGTTGCTGCTTGGTCATTTGCATTCCAGAGGAAGCCGCGAACGGACGTGAGGCCTCTGGTTAGGTGTCATGGCCTGCTCCAGACTGGCGTCAGGTCGTGGTGAGTGTGATCATTTCGTAGTAGCCAGATCAGGTGGTGATCGAAAGCGGTCGCGGGCCCAAAAAAGAAACTTCAATGTGTACTGTGGTGCGAAGCTAAGTTTCTTGCACTCGGCCACGTCAAGTCCTTCGGCACAACAGATGTGTGGTCGTATTTACAGCGGCCTCCAATCACACGGACGCAAAAATCCAGCACCTTTTGCACTTCGCCGAGGCTCCGTGGCTCTTCGAGTACCGTATACAGACACAATACTGTAGTGTAAATACTGAGGTTCTGTGACTTCTCAGGTACCACATACAGACACAGAACAGTAGTGCAAATACGACCAGGGAGGTCACCTGATGTTTTTGTCACCACACGTGATTTGTCGTCAGAACGTGACGGATGTGGCCACCATTTGCCATGTGCTTATCCATGACGAGGGCAAGGTCTTCACTGATGTGGACTTGTCAATTGCATTGTCTGCAAACACAACGCTTACGGATTTCGTGCCGCTCAGTATGGGAGTCGTGCCGAAAACAATCAGTTGGCTCTTCGACGTGTTGATCTTCATGGCATTGTTACGGAACGATGCTTGCAGCTTTGATAGCTCCTGTTCCGTCTTCGAAATCAAGTTATTCAGCCGGCCTTTTTGTCAGAGACTAGAAGCTTCGTGTGCCAGCCAGCAGCACGGCTGTTATTTCAGGTACGTGTAGTCACGGACCGTTTGCGAACATGGCGAACGACGGAGAGCTGAGCGATCTACCTTATCAGTTCCAGAGGTGATTGGTGGAGGCTTCGAAAGGACAACTGCACTATCGGTGCTGCCAGTTTTCACTTGATGTGGATGTCCGTAAAGGCAATGTCGAAGGCAACTAGTGCAAAACATAATGAAGGCTTAGCTTTGTCATGATATGGCATGTCATACTTCATCGGAGTATTCAGGTCAATGCCAATAACTGATGCCTCTCCACTGTCCGTCGCTCTGTACACATTGTCGGCTATTCCAACGGGTACCCTCTCGGTAGATTGGCTGGACTTGCATCAATGCTGTGCGTGCGTGAATAAATCATGCTCGCTTAAGTACTCCGCGATTTGGCACTGAAAATCGCATACGTAAATTCTCATGATTTCAGGTGACAGTGATGCGGTTCTAGTACTGCCAGTTGTAGATCTGGCCGCTATTATGAAGGTGGCCAAAACTAGTGCATGTGTCTAGTGGGTCGGAACTACCCAGTGTCAAGACGATGTCTAACGAGTCCAGTTAAATGTGACCCATATCCGGGAAGAATCGTTGACACATTCAAGCACCATTACCGTCCAAACCAGTAAATACGGTCCAAACCGGCAAGAGCTGATCCGCTTCATGCATCGTACATGTAACACAAAACAAAGCGTCAATAGTAAAAGGCTGTACGCGAAAGCACAAGAGAACACGTGCGGAGTAACAGCAGGCAGCGCTCTCTGTAGTGCTTGTGCGCCAGCCGATGTCGTCGAGCATGCGCAACATAACACGTATTAATCGTGTCCACTGTACAAGCCGATGTGACAGTGTCGACACTTGTCCTGCTTCTGTGTCTGGCCGCAGCACCGGCAGCATCCTGGATGAACCCGCTTCACGTAGCTGGTCGGCGAAATACGCGGCGTGGTCGCGCCTGATGGCGGGACGTCTCTGCCGGCTCATTACCATGTACTCGACGCGACTCTGGTCGGTTTATCTTGAGCAAGTGATGACCCTCCTTCTCTGACATCCCTGTGCCCCGTGGGAGGACGCAGAATGTCATAACCCATTTGCAACGGGCTCGGACGCTATGGAAAACGAATTGCACAGCGGTTCAAGTAGACCATTGGTGCACAGGACTTAAAAAGCCATCTTTAAAGTTGCATTTCGCAGATACATTGCGGCGTCAAGGTTGAAAAACTTGCGATATGGAGTGCTTCACAAAGTTTGAGATATCATGCCCCAGTTTTCTAGGCATGTATCATAGAAATATAATTCAGGCTGTATTCCGTCCCTCTTGTTAGTCTATTCCACATTTAGTGGCAGAATGAAAGGTTCCGTGTGCTGGCTTTCGACCTCTCTCTTGACCTCTTCGACCTTCAACCTTTTTCTCTTACCCGATCTTCTTCCAATTGGTAAACAAATCGGTGGCTTTTTCATGTCAATCATACATTCACCGGAATGCTTATTTTACCACGTAGACATTTGAAATATCCGTATAGAGTGAATATACCTGAACTACATGCCTACATATCTGAATATGATAAAGCCGAGTCAGAATTGAATGTTCATATCCGGTGTCGCTAATTTTCTGTCGGCCGACTCTGGGGAGGGCTATGGAGATCATGTTATCCCTGGCCGTTAAGCTAAGGTTAATTATGTACCAATCAGACTGCGTCAAAAACTCTGTTAAATCGATGCTGCATATTTGCTTCACGCCGACACAGTTTTAAGTAGAATCTGGCTACATCACCTACACATCTAACCTACCTACACATCAACTTCAAACCCAATGTTCAGCATCAAAGTATTCAGAATTCGATTTCTGGGCGTGGCGTGCTTCACTTTTACTGGCATAAAGATCAGGAGGGGTTGCAGGACTAATTTAAGTTTTAATGACATGTAGCAATAAACCATCCGACCCGAGCCATAAATTTTAGCGAACCTGTTATCGCGGCTGCGACGTTCCCACGGATCAAAACACATATCGCTCTTTGATTGAAGTCTGGGCCTTTTGATCTCAAACACAAGGTGCTAGCAGCTAAACAAAGTGCGTCTACAACATGCGCTGACTGTTAACGTGCTGACCCATGCCTTTCCAGACGCCTTTTTGCACGCTGCAAGGAGATTGTGTACTGCCATTTTATCAGGAGCATTTTGAGCTGCTCGTGCTGCTGGTGTTCATGCACAGCGTCCCGTAATGTCAGGTCAAGTGAGCGAAAAATTAAGTCGTCCGTGTTTGCACAGTTCTTTTGTCTGATTCAACACTTAAATGTGGGGCTAGCGATAGTGTAGTCAAGCGGCGCGAAAGGGAAACTAGAGGTAGGAGGATCGATTCCGCATATGCCCGCCCTTCCTTCCGGGGTGAGAGGCAGGCTATGCCATATAGCCTGAGCAGCTGAGTGCGTCAGAGAACTCCAATCCCGACATGAAATGTAAATTCGTGCACACAACATTGACAAAAACAAGTAGCCGTACGACTGTGAAGTGAGAACAGCGCTCAGGTAATCGCATGTCTTATGGTAGCAGGGAGCGCCCAACACATTTAGAAGTGTTTGACTATCTGCAGTCTTGGGTCAATAGGCGCCCCCTAGATGACATAAGCACTTGTGACCTAAAAAGTGCGGCATAACCAATATCATACAACCCAGTTAAGTCATCCCGGGATATGACCGATTTAAGCGTAGACTGTGATGTCATAAGTTAGTCGGAGCCCGTAACTTCTATGCTGTGTTTCAATTTGCCGCGCGTTCCGGAAGTTCAGGCGGGACCATATCCTATAGACCTCCTCACTACGGGATATTCAGGCACATATTTGTGAGCAGAGTTGCCTTCACCTCAAACTCCGCTCCGGGCTTACCTCTGATGGCCGAATTTCTCCGAGGACGCTAGCCACTCAGTGATAACTCACAATTTAATTATGCCGATGGCAAACGGAAATAGAGTACATACGTCAGCTCAAATCGAAACGGCTGACTCCTGGCGTAGTCGTACACCGCGCCTGTCACGTCACAGCCCGGTGGAAGCGTGCCTATGCTGACGTCAGTGACGACGGGTCCCTGGGCATGCCTTCGCTCGGACACGGTGCTGGCAATAGCTCATTAGTTGGCATCAGCTTGGCTGTGAGGACCGCTGCAATATTTCACCACAGCAGCGAAGGTGTAGTAGTTTGGGCCGTGGTCCCGCCGCTGTCCTGGCTGTCTTCGCCATTCCGTCTCCCTCAGCGGGGTCATCAAAAGTCACTCACGCGGTGCTATCTGGTGCGGTTCGAGCGCCGTTAAACGGTCCTGTCGCGGCCATCTTGGCTGGCCTCTGGGACTGCGAACGCACCGAAGCCCGTGCAACTTCGGCGACATCCTCCAGCGGAGCCGCACCGGCGAGGTGCGGAGTGCTGGTGCGCCGGCCGGAGGCCGTCCCTCTCCCTCCGACAGCCCCAGGGCCGAGCAAATCCACCGGCACGCCCCCGGCTGGACGGGATCGAGCGCGCCGAGACGAGGTCCGACGCGGCGGCCCCCACGTCAGGCCGGACCCCGGATTTTCCCGACGGCCGGCTACACTATCTGCGGCTGAATCGATCGGCGGATGGCTGCGCCTCCAGTCGGAACCGAACGTCGTTCGTCACGCACGGGCCCTCTGTCGCCAGTAAATCATTGATTATGTCCGGTAATCTGCATGCACCGGCCCGGCGCTGTCCCCGGAGAGGGCGCGACTTGATGGCGCGTTGCGTCGCGACCAATGGGAGCGCTCGGTGAGCTTCGCGCCGCCGAAATTGACCGAGCACCACGGTCAACGGGGCGCCGACCAGCCGGGTGCTGGCTGGATGGTGCCTGCCTCCGGCCGCCGAGAGGGCCCGAAAGAGTTCCAGGCATGTACCGGGGTAGAAGTACATGATTTAGTGTGTCCGGTGTACTTTTGATGCCCAGTGTCCGCTGATGAGGCCAGGAGTTTTCAACGTCGGTTATTTCGATATCGTGCGGACTTTGTTATACATCCACATGTACGGAACTATACCAGTCACGTGTGTGAAGGAATCACGACCGGCACTACCTGCCGAGCTTCTCTCAGTGAGAGGTCAACACGACAGTTTTAATCGAACCAGATAACGGAGCTATTTAGCTACAGTCGCTGTGTTGTTATCACTTCACCGGATTAAAGGGAGTGCCCCACAATTGTGTGAGGTTTTGGACTGAAATAGCTGCTTTGGAGATCATTGGTGCAGCTTACAGCCCCGCGTCTAGACTCCTCTAGGACTCCTCTAGACATCGCGATTTCTGCAGCTAGTTAATGTGCTCCTCAACGCGTCATTGTTTGGTTGCATCACCGTGCCTTGCACGATATTAATTGAGAGGCAATTTACAGGCCGTTTTGTCTAAGAAAGCACGCTCACGAACACTATTCATGAACAACTCGGCAGGCCTTCGCCGCAATGCCAGCGTAATAGCAGGATTTGGTGACGTCATTACAGCGTCGCGGATGCCTGGATAACCTTGAAATAGTCTGCACAAAAAGGTCTGCACATCTTCGCTGGCGTGTAGCTCAGAAAGTAGAGTGCTTACGGCCTGAGGAAGAGCGGGCTGTGGACTGCACCGAATAACCTTTAAGACAGCTTTTTTCAGCTCAAAGCTATAAAAGTCTAGAAAACTCCATTTCATACCTAAATGCCTCTAGTTTCTGAGCTACACACCCGCGAAGATGTGCATACTATTTTGATCTATTTATTTTGAGCTATTATATTTGAAGGTTACTCAGCGTCTGTGATGACAAAATAATGTCATTAAAGGCCTGTCATTGCTCTGGCCATGCAGCGATCAAGGTCAAGAAGAATAAAATTGTCCAGTCGTTCCTACCTGGCGTTCATTTGCACGATTTCCAGATATGACAGCTGCCAATTGGCTCTCAATCAATGTTGTGCAATGTACGATGACGTAAGCAAGCAATGCCGTGTGGAGAAGGACGCTCACTAAACAGAGCAATTGTATCAAGGGCAGTCTCTTCCACTAAAAAGCATGCCAATAGCTGCAAGTGAGCTCATTTGATCACATCTGATCCATGCTTCATTGTCTCTAAATGCAGGGTATTCCCTTTAAGAACCACTGCACCATATTTAAATGATCTGAACAACCCTGCCGTGTTCATGCACTGCGAATGATCACTGGTCCCTGAAGCGGCGTGGAGGAAGCCACTATTTCGACCTGGTACCTATCAAACTTTCCCTGCAGGCATTACCAGCAGATGCCTCTCAGTGGGCGGCCATCGCGGCATCAAGAGCAATAGAGCCGGACACTGCCTAATTTAGCCATTTAGTTGCAGTTGTCACTGTCTTCCATCCTCAAGATTACAAATTGACGGCATATGGAAACGTCTTATCTTTCTCGCTATGGCCAACCCTACCAGGTGCTGTTACGGGTCTTTCTATGTGTCGTAGTTTTATGGTCGGGCACTATAAGTTCGTGAAGCTCTTGAGTGTGATGGGAGCCAAGTTTGATAATTCAAGGAAATACAAATGCAAGAACATGAGCGATTTAGTGTGCAACTGAAGCACTTCAATGCAGTGAAAGGGAAGCATAACACATGGCTGGACAAAATCATTCGCGCGTCAAGCAGGGCAATAGCTGGGAAATATGCCATTTTTGCAAACAATGTAGTCGTCCATAGTACATTGTGTCATTAATTCAGTGCCCACGATTGCTTGTGGTTGGAAAAAAGTGTTTGATACTGGCTTAACCGTGCTTTGAAAGTCCAATATCATTTTATTTGAAACGGTCCAGGAAGTCCATAAACAAGCGTAGTCATCCTATACCTGAGACCTATGGGCGGATTTAATGGTAATGGATACGGTTCTAAAATGCGTTCGGTGCACGGCAAGGTGTTTTTCACAGGTGCGTCTATAAAAAACGACTGCTTAATTTGACGATTTAATCCTCGCCTTCAAAAAGGAAAAGGGGAACTATGCAACCTCCAGTAAAGTTATCAGAGGATTTTTTCCGTCATGTCATGTAATCGCACTCACAGTAATCGCACTGTAATCACAGTTTTTTCTAGACTCTGGGGCTCATTGCAAAAGTTTGAATACCACAAGCATGTCCATATCTTTCCTGGTTTGTTTCTGCGAAATGTTGTTTTTTTAGGGACAGGTTTTTCAGGAGCATTGCATGGCGACCTACGGCCGGCATGGACGACGGGCGGTAACCGATGACGCCGCCGACCGCAGGCGGTGGACCCGCAAGGGCGGCGCTGCTGTGCTCACGGAGCCGTACATCATACATTTATGCATAAAACATACTCATAGCTATATACTTATATGTTATATGTTGACATGGGTTCAGCTTTTTTACCTGGCAACATGCAACTGTATATAATGTAAATTCATCCTGCGATAGCTCAGCTGACGGTTGAGCTTTGGGTGGCTCCGTGTTTAAGGAGTTTTATTAGTGTTTTTGTACCTGGGTAATGTTTGCGTTTAGTATTGTGCTGGATTGAGTTTTAACGTTGTGGTCGCCGGGTATGACATTGCTGTTTAATATTCGGACTGCTTTTGAAGATGAAAAAGTCCAACCAACCTAAAACGGTGAGTTTGTGAAACTGGACGGAAAGGCTACCACTTTTTTAGCCAGGGAAGACTGATCAAACTTTACTTAGAAAACGTGCCGTCGCGGCGTTGTCACTTCGTTTTTCAAGATAGGCCAATTTAGTTAATTTCAAGTCCTCAAAGAATGACCAAAACGGAAACGGTGGAATTGCGCAGCCAACTTAATCTGCTGTAAAACCAAGTAAACAGCCAAGAAGAAATGATTAACTGTCGAACAATGCAGATACCCGAAATGACCATCGTGTTTAAAGACATGCAGGCAGAAAAGAAGAAAAAAAATGGTTGATGGTCAAGACGCAGGACTGAAAGACCTTCAGTTTGCTGTAAGCCAAATTGACGACGATCCTGACTTTCTTAAACGGCAACACAGAAATTGTGAAGACCAAACAAAAGTCATTCATGAACTGCGAGTGTTATGGCGAGTTTTATGCACAGCCGCCATGGTAGCTGCTGGGAGTAAGCTAGATGCTGAAATGCAGTCAAGACATGCAAGGATGAATTTAGGCAATGCAAGGACACCAAATCGCGGCAACGAACCGTACGTTGCAAGAAAACTAGAAGTGATCTCCGCCGCAAAACTCGAATCAAAGGAAAACGAAGGTGGAAAAAACGAGGGAGACACAAGAACATGCGAGATGTAAACGAGCGGTAGCACAGTTGCTGAAGAAGCGGAACCAAGCAGCCAACTCACTCGAGGTACTTATGGAGAAGAGAACAACAGAGGGCATCGACTAAACGTAAAGAGGGTTAGTGCAGGAGAAAAGGTGGTAGACGCCGTAGAAAATGCAGATGGCGGTCATGCATGGACCAGAGTGGAGAGAAAGAAAAAGAAAACCGAAGATGCGAAAATGTGGAGCAATTTTGATCGGCGGAAGAAATGTAAACCGGATCAAAGCAGCGGCCATCGAAGAGTTTATTTTCGACCAAAACGTATGTTTTATTACAATGACGAGTAATGAACTTGATGAGACTTTAAAGAGCGCAGTCACAAGGAATAAAGCAAAGGAAGTAGATGTTGTGGTTCATATTGGGGCCGAAGATGCTGTCCCGAAGATGCTGAAGACGAAGTTCCGGACGAGCTGGAAGTTTGCAAGAAGCTACAAGAAGTTGGACAAGACACTGACTGATTTTAATTCTCCAAGTGCATCACTAAACCTATCACCCACTGGCACGACAGATCACACAACTATCGTATGACTGGCTGCAAAACAAGTAGAAAAATCTGAAGGCTATTGCTTTGTACTGCCTAGGACTCATCCATCAGAAGTTTTGGCAAATGGATTTGCTGCCAGGGCTGGCAAGATATAATAGCAATAAATGATATAGACCAAGCTGCTGCTCGACTAGAACTACTACTTCAAAATGTTTGTGAGGAAAATGCAAATGCAAGACAAGTGAGCTGCAGTGGATAATAAAGCGCCTCAAAGAACTGATAAAGAAACGCAATAGGGCGCACAGTCGTCATCAAATGGACAGGCTACAAAAACTTAGACCCAAAGTAGGCCTAGAAATTACAGCTGCAAAAACCGCATGGCACAAGAAACGAATCCGAAGAATCGCTTCTGGCCGAAGAGGGTGATAATACAGACAAGTAGCCAGCTAAACCAACCGAAAACCAAAACCATGGAGCCTTGATCTTGCGGAAGCCCGTGACGATAAATCAAAAGCGGAACAAATAGATCAGTTTTTTGCTGAATTATGCACAACGTATGGACCGCTGCGCACAGAAGAGCATCCCTGCTATCTGCCTGCCGATAACATTCCTGCTGAGATACAGCCGTGGCAAGCTGCCTTTCAACTATCGCAGTTGAGAGAAAATATGGCCGTGCCCACTGGACAACTTCCAGTGCGGCTACTAAAGGAGCTTTCTATGGAACTGGCCGTACCACTTACTCATATTTTCAACCGGTCATTGCATGAAGGGAGCGTGCCATCGGTGTGGAAGAGAGCGACAGTCACCCCTTTGCCAAAGAAAACATCCCCCAAGTTACCAGGAGATCTCCAACCGCTAAGCCTCACACCGACTTGTAGCAAGGTTTTGGAAAAATTATTGTTCCGTAAATTCTAGCGCAAATAAAACCAAGCACAGATAAGCGTCAATACGAAAATATGAAAGATGCCTCAACTTCACAGTATTTAATTAGGTTGTTGCATGCTTTACTGACGGAGTTAGACGAAGCGGACAAATTATGTTCTATGGTAATGCACGATTCTAAGAAGGGTTTTGACCTCATGGATCACACAATTATCCAGAACATGCTTGGAGTGGAATTTCGCTCCGGGTATGCAAAGTGGCTATGCTCATTCTTGCAGGACCGACAGCAGCGGGTCAAGATGCCAGATGGAACCATGAGTCGTTGGAGAACGATAACATGCGGCACTCCACAAGGCACCTTAGTTGGCCCGGTTGCTTTCCTGGCTTTGGTTAACGGTGCCGCTGCTGAAATTGACAATCGACTGATGTATGTAGACGACCGTACCATATACCAGGCGTGTCGAATTGACCAGGTAGATCGGCACTACCAGTTGCAAGACCACACTGACAAGGCAAGTAATTGGGCAACGGCAAACAAGATAATATTGAACACTGACAAATGTCAAGTCATGCATTTTTTCACAGCCAGAAAAACATTAGCACTACCGGACATCATGGTTCAAGGAAAAAGCCTGGCAACTGCCATCAAAACTAAGCCTTTAGGTGTAACAATATCAAATGACATGTCATGGCAAGCACATGTGGATGAGATTAAAACCAAAGCTTCGAAAGCTCTATACATGCTCTACATGATGAAGAAGTACCACCCACCACAGGAACAGCTTGTTCGTGTGTATGTTACTTACATTCGGCCATTGCTAGAATATTGTGCACCTGTTTTTCGTGCGGGACTCACTGCCAAGCAGGCGCAACATCTTGAGAAAGTGCAGAAGAGGGCCTTGAAAATCATCTTTAGCCATTCGGAAAAGTACTCGCATATCTTGCAACGCTTGGGCATGGAAACCCTCGCTAAGCAGAAGAGAAAAGCTATGCTAAGGCTAGGAAAACAAATGCAAGCGTCTCCCATGCGTAGAGACCTGCTTCCGAAGCAGCGAGTGGCGATCTCCAGCAGAAATACCAGGAGCGCAAGCACTCTACAAACGTTTTGCTGTGGTGCGCGACCACGCAAATCAAGTTTGCATTAGACCAAAGAAATGATAACAGTATCTACTTCAAGTATATTTCGTGCTATGTGGGTCATACTATGCTCACTCTATAAACAAAGATATATCGATCATCTACACTTAGTGCTATCCTACTTCCATCTATCTCTATCTGCTGCTCTGCTACCTCCTCTGTGCTGGTTCATATCTCTCTCTCTCTTCTCGAATCCATGCTTTTCTCAATAATCCGTCTCTCTCTCTCTCTCTCTCCTCTCTCTCTCTCTCTCTCTCTCTCTCTCTCTCTCTCTCTCTCTCTCTCTCTTCTCTCTCTCTCTCTCTCTCTCTCTCTCTCTCTCTTCTCTCTCCTCTCTCTCTTCTCTCTCTTCTCTCTCTCTCTCTCTCTCTCTCATCTCCTCTCTTCTCTCTCTCTCTCTCTCTCTCTCTCTCTCTCTCTCTCTCTCTCCTCTCTCTCTCCTCTCTCTTCTCTCTCTCTCTCTCTCTCTCTCTCTCTCTCTCTTCTCTTCTCCTCTATCTCTCTCTCTCTCTTCTCTCTCTCTCTCTCTCTCTCTCTCTCTCTCTCTCTCTCTCTTCTCTCTCTCTCTCTCTCCTCTCTCTCTCTTCTCTCTCTCCTCTCTCTTCTCTATCTCTCTCTCTCTCTCTCTCTCTCTCTCTCTCTCTCTCTCTCTCTCTCTCTCTCTCTCTCTCTCTCTTCTCTCTCTCTCTCTCTCTCTCTCTCTCTCTCTCTCTTCTCTCTCTCTCTATCTCTCTCTTCTCTCTCTCTCCTATCTCTTCTCTCTCTCTCTCTCTCTCTCTCTCTCGCTCTCTCTCTCTCTCTCTCTCTCTCTCTCT
>NW_023596545.1:41219381-41239543 GCF_011947565.3 Pollicipes pollicipes | reverse complement strand
CAACTCGTCCTGACACACATGCATGTTTGTGCAAGCACGCAGGAATATAGGTATATAATATATATATATATATATATATATATAATATATTAACATCCTTTCTCGTTTTGAGACTGTATCTTTTCAATAAAATTTGCAAAAGTGCAACGGCAATGATGCAAAAATGCGCGTTCTTTACATGTGTAAGGTGGAGCTAACATTTTATGTTCATATGGTTGCGCGTCCGAAACAGAGGAAAATATCCTCATACTAATGCCATATATATATATATATATATATATATATATATATATATATATATATATGTATTACCTCACTGCAACACCAAAGAGAATAATCCGGCGGCTCGAGATCAAGCCAGACAACGCCAGGGATCGCACAGGTTTCAACAGGTGGCCGCTGAGGGGAAACAACGAAAGAAGGACGCTACCTGGACGATACTAAGTCATAAAGGGCGACTCCAAGCTACAGGGCACACCATATTAGCTGTGCGCTGTTCGATGCTCTTGCCAGCTGAAACTGGCGTAAACAATCGCGTGGCTCTCATAAAACAGGGACGGTGCCCACCAGAATCTGTAAAAGGTATGACTCGGTGTAGTCGTCACCACGTTTCTCGTAAGGGCTGCATAAGTTGTCCAGTGCATTTGTGAGGAGCATTATTACACAGGTATGACGATAGTGATAGTCCTGTACGTTAATATTTGTTCGCCCTACTTTTTTAGCAACAGATTCACTTATTTTCTGAGAAAAACCAGCAGAATGTAAATGTAGATTGGTAGATGTTTCGGCAACATGCCTGTATCGAAACAATAGCAGAAGTAAATTCAAAATTGCCCACCGATGATCCCACCCCGATTTTTCGTTTTTTAAATAGGCATATCCCAGTTTTTACAGGATACCAACATTCCGGGGATATTAAACAAAGAGCGATTGCCAGCCATTACCACGATACAATGCTTGTCTAAAAATAAGAATACGCGAAAATACTTGTACCTGCAAACGAATCCAAGCAAACAGGCATCACGCTTTACGCTTTATTCAAACATGCAAGCGAGTTGAAGTAAACAAACATTGCACATCGCGCATCAGTTATACACGCAAGCGACTTCAATTGAACAGACATCGCACATCACACGTCAGGCATCACACATTTTACCGATTTTAAGCCAGCACACATTACACATAAAGGCAGACAACACGTTCGCATAATCGGCCGTGATGAGGCCTGGAAGTTAAGATTTGGTCGCCTACTTTTTTAGCAATAGATTCACTTATCTTACTGTCTGGGTGGTCCCGTGCTCTATCGATGACTTAGAGCTCTAAAAGAGGCATGGAGTCCATACTTCCTTCGATTTCAGCCTGAGCGTGTCTTGCCAAAAAATGGTCACCAATTCACTGTGTTGTTTTTGCGTCTCTCGGGTGTCCATTATATCTCAAACGGATAGGGCGCATAGACCCCGACATATAATATGTCTCTCCCATGTTTTCACACAGGTTTACACTTGATTTCATAAACCACGTTTTTTTGGCGTGCAAACCCCTTGAACCGAGGCTTTCATAAATGACATCTACGGCCGCCCGGACACTAAGCTTCGAGGTGGAAGCTCTCACCAGAAGCTTTTTAAGCCTGTTGTCGTTTTTCCGAGCTAAGCGTACGCGCAGTTTTGATTTTTTTTTAACGATATGTTTGATTTTCCAGGGTGGATACTCATCTATGTAGGGTAGCGTACGAATATGTCGTACGAACTGATGCTCGATGTGTGATGCCTGTTTACTTCAACACGCTTGCATGTTTGAATGAAGCGTGATGTGTGATGTCTGTTTGTTTAAATTCATTTGCTGGCATGCGTATTTTTGCGTATGTATTCTAATTGCTAGATATACACTGTATCGTGGTCATGGCTGGCAATCGTTCTTCGTTTAATCCCCGGAATGTTGGTGCCCCGTAAAGCTGTGGCAAGCTGTTTGAAAAAAAACAGAAAAATGGAATAGGATCATCCAAGGCCCTGTAACAACAGGTTGCGCGGCAGGATAATACCAGAATATACTAGATTTCAAATTGGCACCGGCACAGCGATCGCATATGCTGCTTTTTATCTCCTATTTTTGTAATTTTACCACCTAAATAAGAGTTGGTAAGCGCCTAATGTCTGGCTAGGAATTGTGATCTGTTATAGGAAATATGTAGATAAGCATCCCTCGATTGCCTAAAACTTTGATTAAATCTGGCAATGTTACAATTATGAAGTCTCGGCAACATAACACAACTGCATGGTTCCGCTGGCAGCATGCAGGGCAGCACAGGTATTTTCCGTCGTCCATTGCTCGGCAATCCCGGTGAACATTTTCGTAAGAGTAACTACAATGACACTATCCTGATGTTCATGCAATCATCTTCCCTAAATTACGTTCTGAAGTAGCCTACAAATAAACAAAACCCCTGATTTTTTTGACCCTGCAGCGGTTTTACATTCAATGTTGCCATGGAGGGTCCATCTATGTGTCCATCCAGGTGTATCTGTTTACAGACTTTGTAATCAGGACGTTTATGTGCAATTTCATGCCTATAATACAATTTCAGACATAATAAGGTGAAAGATGCCATGAGCTTTCAGCACCAAGCCATGCACCGGTTGTATTCAGGTTGTCACCTACCATGTTTTAATGTTTGAAGTACAATCACTGGCATGCAATCAGTAAAAATGTTTCTTACTTTTTATGACAATGATAATAATGTTGACATATTATGTTGAGTGCCACACCCGTGGTAAGTGGTCAAGGATGCCAAATGAGTTGGGGCCTTCAATTCATATTCACCTCAAGTCACTCATTCAGCGCCAGCGAACTGAGCAGTATGGAAGTGATGTAACCCACCTCTCAAGATACCAACGAACAGGTTTGTTTTCTTCCCGGATTTGGCTCACTCCGTTCTCAAAGTCAGGCTGCATGCCAAATATTTTGGGGGACCGGAAGTCCCTGACTGAAAAGGAAACTGCGTTCCTGCCAAATGCCAGTCAGTGTTAGGCATGCCTTTATAGTTAGCGATGTCAAGTGTGACCCAGCACACGCATGATGAAGATGCTCTTATGTTTCTAGTACTGATACAATTACAGAAATATGTCTAACGCATGTCATTTGGGGCACAGGCGAAGGTTGGCACAGGTTTGTGCTTGACACAGGCAATCCCTTATGTTGTTGGAAAATGACTAGCTGTAACTATTAGTACTGCATGATACATGGATAAATTACCCTGTCCCTAAATCGTGCTAAGTTCTGTGAAGCCATGTGACATTGAATGCCCACTAGAACTTTACTTTCCTTCTCATTTTTATATATTGAAAGATGATATTCTGCCCCGCACAATCAAATCTCAAGTCTGTCTCGGCCTGCCAGCAGATATCGAAGAAATCACACAAAATGCTTCAGCTCGACACCTAAGGTTTTGCCTCCAAATTTGCAACCAACCATGGATGACACATCAAACCAGCTTTGTAAGGCCTCATTGTGCCAGGAGCATCTATATCACAAGTGACCTACAAGTTCGCAATATATTCAGGCCCAATTTTTATTTTTTTTTCTTGGCTTTTGAATGTCAGGGGTAATGGGAGGGAGGGGGGGGGGGGGGGGTCAGAAGATTTCAGCTTGGGGCTAGTCTTCTACCTCCCTGAAAATTTCATCTTGTCCCTATGGACATCGACCGGACATAAAGTATCAAAACTTTATTGGAGAATCCATGTTGTCCCTGCTCGTAATGTAAGCCTGTAGCACGACAATTCTTCCTACAATGACATGCAGAAGCCCGGCTGTCGTTTTTTACCTGCATTTAAGTCTGCACGGATGTAACCTCAATACTGCGCATTTGGGACCATGACTGCACCGGCCCAAATTTGCAAACAACTTAAGGTTAGGTATGGCTACGACGATGCACAGGAGGAGCAGGTCAAAAAACGGCATGTACACTCATGCCTTTTGAGGGAGAGTCTCAGTTCCAAGCTCATGCATGTGCTCAACAGTGATTCAGGCATTGCTATCACCAACATCATGCGAAATTAGATTGTATCTGCCTTTCCGGCCGTTCTGCTCAGCAACACCCCTAGTGCTTCTCTTAATACGCGCTCGGGTGGGGGGTCAAATATACCCCCCCCCAAAGGTTTTTCCGGAATGGTTTCCGAACGACGCTCCGTAGCCGAGCCACATTTTGCAAAGCTGTAGACAATTGAATGGCGGGTCGTAGGCGAAGAACCTCAAACTTTGACTTAAATGAGATCACGTACAGGTCAATACACCCTGTGAATTTGATGTATCCAGCTCTCTTAGTTCTTGAGATCTCAGGGGGGGGGGGGTCAGATGTCCCCCCCCCTGAGCGGAGGGCATCCAACCGGCCACCTGGGCGCATGTTTACATTGAATGTAACCGTTGCCGCCTTCTCAGTGGTTGCACACTAAAATTTTTCCCTTCCATTAAGCTGACCGCTCGTTCATACGCATCACCGGTTTGAGCAGCCCGCATCTGGGTCGAAGTTAGAAACGTTCAGTGACAGTAAGGGTGACAATCATCCCTTACGTTCGTAAAAGTCGTCCTTATTGGATGTGAAACATGGTACGGGGATGCGGGCTGGTGTTGGAATATTTGACCAGCCACAGCTGTTTTAACCCCGGCTATGGCTAGGAGACATACTGGTAAACGTCTTGAGACTTATTTCATGGGAAAGAACGGCTTAACAGTATTCGAAAACGATTATTAAAAAACACGCATTGTGACGCCCTTCAACGCGAAAATGCCCTGGGGCATTCCCATGGTGACTTCACCATGGAAATGCCAGGTCTAGTTCCGACTAGGTTCCGACTCCCTCTGGGATCATCGGCAGGCAATTTTGAATCCACTTCTGCTATTGTTCCGATAAGGGCATGTTGCTGAAATATCAACCAATCTATATTTACATTCTCCCGGTTCTTCTCCGAGGAATAAGGCTATTACGACTGTCTTATCCCCGCAAAGAAGCTTACAAAAGGTGCCGTTCTCGGCGAAGACGGCATAAGATCCCAGCTAGGAAATGCCTGTGCGAAGGGCAGGCCCTGCGTAGGGGCGAGCACGCTACCTAGGCGACACTAAGGATGAGAGCCTCCTGTAAAGGCTGAGGCGGAAAAGACGTTTAGTTATACGCTATTACCCCTCACCCGAATGAAAGCCTCCGGTGAAAGAACATGGCGTGCCGAGGTGAAGAGGAATGAACATTGCAAACGTGATTTTCAAGGTACCTAAAACCCTAAAGTTGGCAGTGTATTAATGTTCTCCACCCCGACCCTGTATGCTAATCAAGGTGACTAGTGGGGCAAAACTATGGGGCCGACGTCGATAAGTGATATGGCGAATGAATGCATCGTATGATAGTAAGGGGGGAAGGACGAACACATGAAATTGCATGCAAGTTGGTAGATTATAATGACCAGCGGAAGCAACGTCAGCTCAACACAGGGTAGAGATGGACGAACTAGACTTGCATTTAGGGTCAGCTTTTATTAAAGTCGAAGACACACTGGGGGAGAGGGCGAGATGCATGACAAGGCGTTCGTAACCCAAGTCGGGTTAAAAGTGTGTTGCAGTGGAGGAACCATTCCACGGACGAGTCTCACACGAAACTGGAGCCTCACATTTGCATATAACATGTGAGGACGGGCCTTCGCAAGACGACCATGTGGTCTGAACATACGAGGACATTCCTAGCATCAAATGAAGGGAAGTGTTCTCGAACTAACTTCAGTGGTCTTCAAGGCACCAGAGCTTCTACTAGAAATTTTCGAAAATGTTGCAAAGTTGTAGAAGGTTGCAAGAGCGGTTCACTGCTTAACGAACCAAAATGGCGCTCCAAAACCATCTTCATTGTTCTCGCTAGGCATTTAAGGTCGTAAAAGCGAATTTTCCAAATAAATTCAAAAAGATGCGAAAGGGTGCAAGTGTGATTTACGGCAAAACGAAGCGTCTTAGAGCTCCAGGACCACCTCCGATCTTCTGGCAAGGACCGAGAGCCTCCTTGAGAACTTAAAAGAAAATGTTGCAAAAATGCACAAAAATTGCAAACAATGATGCACACCGCGCGCACCCCGTTGCAACGCTACACATCCATGGGCAACCCTCACGCCTTCACACTTGGAACACCTTTTCTGCTTACATCCACTCGCGAGTGGAATTACACTTAAAAGCGGTTCTGTGTATATCACGTCATGATTGCATCTACACAGAACAGCTCATCTGTTTAAATCCATTCCGGAGTGTCAATAATCAAAATGGCTCTCCTCTGTAACTTCCCTCAGATTTGATTCGATTCACTCCTGAGGCCGTGTTCGTGTAGATCTATCAAGAAGTGGATTTACACAACAGCGCATCTATGTGTAGATCAGCTCAGATTTGAGTCGATTTACTCCTGAGGCCATGTTCGTGTAGATCTATCAAGAAGTGGATTTACACAACAGCGCGTCTATGTGTAGATCAGCTCAGATTTGATTCGATTCACTCCTGAGGCCATGTTCGTGTAGATCTATCAAGAAGTGGATTTACACAACAGTGCGTCTATGTGTAGATCAGCTCAGATTTGATTCGATTTACTCCTGAGGCCACGTTCGTGTAGATCTATCAAGAAGTGGATTTACACAACAGTGCGTCTATGTGTAGATCAGCTCAGATTTGATTCGATTCACTCCTCAGGCCATGTTCGTGTAGATCTATCAAGAAGTGGATTTACACAACAGTGCGTCTATGCGTAGATCAGCTCAGATCTGAGTTGATTTACACAGGAGCGGCATTCTGTGTAAGTCCACGTCGTGTTGGATTTAAGCAGAGGAGCCGTTCTGAGTAGATGAACTCATGAAACGATTTACACGCATCATTTTTTGTTATCTGTCCCAGAGCCGGAGCCAAGTCGCTTAGCGTGCCGACCTAGCACGCCCGGGGCCGCACAAAGAATTCAATACAGCACGTATCTAATTCGACGCCGGTTCGGGTAAGTCAGAGCGGGGCTCAAAAAAGCGTCGGTGAGTGCAAAACTTCACTGTCCAGAGGTCGGGTAAATGAAGACCCGTGGTGTTGCTTGTTTGGGCAAGTGTCTCCAGGGAGTGCTCGATGAAAGAATCAGTTTAAATTAGTTGAAGAAGAACATAAAACGTGTTTGCCTAGCGTAGCGATATCCGCCGAGTGGGCTGAAAACCATTTGTCGTCATCACGAATAAGATTTGTAACTTGTTGGTCAATAAGGTGTTCCAAAGATACGGAATTGTCATGCCAAACTTAAGGCACTTGCAGAGCTGTTCGACCCGAAGGACGAATCAACAAGCAGGAGCTCGTGGAAATGGCCAACAGTTTTCTGGAGAGGAATTACTTTCTAAATCGTGTGGTGGAAATTGGGGATAAATCGCAGACAGCTAGCAAAAAAAGCAACATAGTTATGCGCTTTTTCAAATATTGATGCAATCCCGTCAGCGAGTGGGTGTGTTGGAATAAAAAAAATGTGGATGCAAGCCCCGCATCAACGGCTAAATCGAGCTCGGCAACAGATGTGCAAACCCGGATCGCGAGATCATGATGTCGCGATTCATGATTTATTAATGATTCCGGATTCTCGCAATCACGATTCCAACGTGCGCCTTAAAACTATCACACACCATAATGTCTACGGCCGGATAAATTTATACCGATTCATGTGAGAGCAGTTTTGGATCACAACACTTTTTCAGCTGTCTATGCAAATGCTCAGCAGGCGGGATGAGCGTGTTTCCTGCGCCCCCCGCCACATGTCTGCGTGTCTTGATCGGGCACAATGATAACAATGGTTGCATTTCCGTGCAGTACTTTGCAAGGAGTAAATTAGCACAATTCTGTAACATATGCTCAGCTCAGTAACTTTGCCAGGTTAGTAGCGACACCGCACTCGTGAATGGTTCGTCGTTGCAGGGGGACTGCTCAAAACGCAACGCCCAAGAGCAGGGCCCAAGAATTGACGAAATAGTTGGAAGCTGCCTCGAAAGGCGTTACGAAACGTTTGTTATTGACTACTGGCTTTTCTGACAAGTGTCATTTCGGAGCCACAAGAGACAGTTCGAGGCTACCATGGAAAAATCCTCTTGAGCGAGTAGCGAACTACAATATACATCTTCTCGTGCCTTGCTTCAAAACGGCTTACGACCCGGTCAGCAAGATAATCTGCATCATCAGTGATAGTATAACCCGTTCAACAGCAGCGATATACAATCAACAGGAAAAGCTGGCAGCCATGCCGAAAAAGATCCAACAGGTATAAAACAAGTTACTCGCTTCTCCTTTCGCTGCCTGACCAAGTATAAAACAAATATAACGTCCTCAACATGTGTACCATAATGAGAATTTGGGCCTTGGTCGTCGCCTTGATAAGGGATGGGGTCGATCCGACCCCCTAAGGTTTTTTGAGGATACCTCTGCGGCATGTTGTGGAACCGTGCTCAAATTTTCAGTAGCCCATGGGGCACCCACTGCGCATGTGTTGACACCAAAATCGTGCTCCAAGTTATCTGGTTTTGGAGTAACGGTGGTTTTTGAGGAGCACCACGGCGATCCACGGCCAGGGCGGCGCGGGCGGCGGACGGCAACCGACGTTGCCGGGCAACGCGAGGTGGGCCGATATGGCTACATTAACGGAACCATATATTATAAATGTATTCCTCAAAACACAACATATACACCACTGCACTCGGAATTGAACAGGAAGCATGCTCGTTTGGGTTTCGTGTGGCCACATGGCATGATCTCGATGGCAATATGTAAACCTAAACAGTGGGAATTTCTCGAAAATTCGAACCTTGACCTACCGTAATGAGGTCAATTTTTGACCTAGCAACATCACATCGGGTACCATCAAGAGATATTGTTAAGAGAAATCTGCTGGTGTTTTTTTTTTTGCTTAGCTCTATGTTTCTTAGTTTGGAAACGCCAGGGAGTCACATCCTCCCTGTCAGCCCCTGGTATGAAAAACGGTGAATCAGGGCGAGCGTTGCTTAATGCCAAACTAGTCGAGTCGTGATTGCAATGCTTTTTTGCAACACTACACTTCAGCATGCCGCAATCTCACGCTTAACTAGTGAGGCGCACCCCATGTTTACAAATACCAATAAAAGGCATGAGTAAAATGAATTGTCGCAAGGATAATGGCCGCTCTCCCCTTGCCCACACCCCCCTCCATGCAAGTGCCGGTTTACTGGAAAATTTGACCTTTAGCCTGTCACAGGGGTCAGCAACTGACTAAGCAATAAAAAACTAGTACTTCTCACGAGACCTCATTTAAACCAGCCCACTGGTGTTTTTCGGCAAGCTTTTTCTTCATTAGTTTAGAAACGCCAGGGGGTTGCATCGACCCCCCTATTAGTCCGCGTTAGGAAAACGGCGAATCAAGGCGAGGGTTAAATACGTATTGCATTTCGTCCCGCCCTTCCATTGGAAAGCCACACACATCGAAGTGGGGGCACTACTAAACTTTTGACGGCATACGACAATCTGCAATGCTCAGAAGGGGGATCAAATTCTGGCATCACAGATGTTTCGCAGCTGCACTAACCACATTACTGGTTAGAGATTAGGCAAATGATGGACGTAGTTTATGAAGCCGTCTACGGATGACAACACGAAGAGGCACAGCGTCTTGTGCTTTTGCCGTGGCGTATCTTTCATACACATGCGCGTTCGCTACATGTTTACGATCCTGTGGTCTCTTCGATAATTCACGTACTTAAACTTAGCCGATTTTTTTTGCCGAAAACTGCCGAAACCTTTTCATTCATATATACGCTTCTTATCTATGTGGTGACTGATTAGATCCGCAAAGCGGATCAGTGCTTAGACTATGAGTTAAAAAAGCACACGAGCGCTGAAAGGAACTCATAACTAAAATCGTCAATCGTTATGAACCCTGTGGAAACGTGTCTTAGTTGCAGTTACATCACCAAGCATAATTGCTTGAGCATCCATACTAATCCCGTGAGGAATGAGTGCAGCGTGTAACGTTGATTGGTTGACGTAGTTGTCCAAAACCTGTGGTGCGGAATAAACATTTAATAATTTGAGCCTGCTTGTTTCGCTTTTTGTATTCACATCACCTGACGTGGACGAATAATCAGTGACAGAGATTGCTGTAAACGACGACTTTGGAACTGATGGCACAAGGCCGCACACCCTCCCGCTGAAAATCAATCCGGCTTTCTGGCTCCCTATCGACTTAACTTGGAATGAATGGACGGCACGTAAGGCCAATCAAACTCCATTCTTCATTTATGCGTTGCTCCGCAGCCCCGGCTCGTTCGCGCCCATTCACGTGATACCAGACGGTCGGCGCATGACGCGCCGCGGCGCGGGATCCTTCGATGTTCCGATTCATTTCGCAACTGATCTAGAAGAGAGCCCATCAATTTATTTTTAGCCTGGACGGCGATTACTTGGTTTTCAATCGCATATCGTGTTAAAAACAATCAAAGGTTTTAGCAATTGAGGCAAAAAATCAAACTGGTCGCTGTATCTACCTAATTTACTTGAATACCAACCTGACTCATATTTCAGAAACATGTTGGTACCCAGCGTTCTGATGCGCTTTTCTCAAACATTGTGCCCGTCAAACTGTCTTCACCAGAATAAGTTGAAAAAGGACACTATCCCGTATTTTCATGTGCTCCTAGTTCCTTGTCGGTACACCGTAAAGTTCTAAGACTTGCAGAATCGTGTTTTAGTTATACAATTACCTCGCAGACCTGTCCTTGTCAAATTTTACGTAGGTGCTGTGTTGAAATTGTACTTGTCCGCGGTCGATTTGTCCAGGGATGGCCCAGTAGGGACACGCTATCCCAATGTGCGGTGATATCGCCACGGGTCTGAGCAATTCAAGCATATGAAATATGAAAATGCAATAAGCAATTTCACAAAGTGACACTTGAAACTCATTTGAAATGTACATGTTAACACAGGTTAATAGCAATGCCTGCTCCGACATACGTTCAAATTAAATGCACGTTTCTCCGTCATCGAGCACACACAGCGTCCGGGGCTGAGTTTCATGTTCGCAGCACATTCAGCCCCGTTTTAATGAGTCGTGCCCCAACAAGATACCATGACAGCGTTCCTTCCACATCCTGATGGGGGAGCTGGCGAGGGGCTGGAGATGAGGTGGGCATTTTGGTAACCTCACGTTTCCTGGTCTTTTCTTTGGGGAACCACCTTCCGGTTCCCTCGCCGACCCTATCTCTGGTCTTGCACTTGTGATTTGGGCAACACGAATATGACCATACACGGACCCGGCCGAAAGCTATGTTGTACCGCAACATGGGCTTCAGCTATCAGTCTGCCTCCCTCGGAACGGATGACTGGTGGTCGTACGAAAATGTGTGTTAAATAAGAAGTAGCAGTTTTGCATGCATTGAGGACGGACATCCACTTGCGATATCATACAAAGTCAGAATTGACGCAGCGACGGCGGCGGCCGCGAAGCTCTTGACTTGCAGACCGATGGAGCTGGACCCGACCGAGCCCATGGACAACGAGACCGCTTCACAGACCGCGCAAAGTTAAAACAAACATCGGCCTTAACGCCATTGCAAGGTATCTCTTCTCAGAACAGCGGATCGGATCCAAGGCTCCTTAAGCCCAGAATGTTTAAACTATGTTTTGATGGTCTTTTATCTACAAAGGAGCCTCCTGCCCCCCCCCCCCCCCCGCCCAATAAACGCACCGGGATATCCACCCATCCACACAATATCGCACAGCTGGTTCATCACGTCTTAGATTGCGTCGGAGTTCCAGTCACCCGTGCGCAAGGTCGCGGGCAAAACGCCACTCGTGTGGCAAATGCCGGGTTTCCCATCTCTCAAAATGCGCCTTGTCCGTTAAAAACCGTTTTATTATGTGGCGGCGAACACACGTCCGTGATGCTGGCCCCATGCAATGTATGTAAGCCGGCACACCAGCACCAAACAGCAGGCCGGCATACCGGCACGCCAGCACCAGACAGCAAACCAGCATGCCGGCACACCAGCACCAAACAGACAGTCGACATACCGGCACTCCAGCACCAGACAGCAAACCAGCATGCCGGCACACCAGCACCAAACAGACAGCCGGCATACCGGTACACCAGCACCAAACAGCAAACCAGCATGCCGGCACACCAGCACCAAACAGACAGCCGACATACCGGCACACCAGCACCATACAGCAAACCGGCGTACCTGGTACGTTTAAAGCCAGTACCGAAGTTCAGAGCTCTGGTCAAACCCAGCGCCGTTCTCTATCCGCAATCTGCGACACACATCGTAGTCCCGGACGTGGGGCTGGTGCGTGCAGCACGCGGGGCTAGTACGTGCAGCACGCGTCGGCACGCTCTACCCCGTCACAGCGTGTGATATTGCACTGGCGTGAACAGGTGAGGTCACTCAGACGCAGCGTGCGTCAGTCGTCACTTTAACGCGCACTTTAACTTTAACAATTTAACTTTAACGTGTTTGATTTCGCGCGACGCTGGACGTAAGCCATGGCGACGAAGAAAGTGAGTTGAGTGAATTACACACTGTTGATAAAGCACCGGTAGAAGGGGTGGCCACTGATGTGTGAAGAGATATGGTTCTTTCCTCACACAGAGCTCCCTAACACATAGATACTCAATCTCACTGCACAAGCATATGAAGCTTTCCTGGTTGAACATGACACAAAAGGGATGCCACTAACGACTTAATCTAGACATGAAAATACACACACTTGAAGCGCGCAGACACAGCTCCAATGCCAGGTATAATCGCATATGTACATTTCAGTGCGGACTCTCCGGCCGCGAAACTGGCCAACGAACATGACATGAAAGACGTCAACATGTTACTTCATTCATTTCTTGCCATCAAACCTCCCAATGCTAACACATGATGGGTGGTAATCATCATCCCCATCCACCGGGACAGACACAGCTAATCTGCTGTGTCGCAAGCGAAGCCCACCTACATGCGCTGCGACCCTCGTTTTGCGGTCGGCTCTGATGCTTCTTGCTTATCTTGCTTCATGCGTTTAAAGCAAAACGATGCACCTCCACCGGCTGGAGCAGCTTTGGCGTACGCTTCGGCATCCGCTCCCTGAGGGCATGCTGGCACAAAAGTCTTCTGGCAAACTGTGCCGCGCACCCCGTCACGGTCACAAGACAACCCGCGGCACATGGAATGGTGACGTTGTGCGCTGGGAACAAGTCACACCTGTGAATCAAAGTGAAGAAGCTTTCACGCACTAGTTTAAGTCCTATGTGTCATGGGCGGCATGTCTTATCATAGAGCCGCGGATCTGCCCCACTGATGAACACCGCTGCCTTCCCGGCCGCCCAATCACGGACTGGTCTGTGTCTGACTAACGCCCGAACGTTGATTTTTGTTAGCGGAGGGGAGGAGCACCACTTCCCAAATATAACTGGGAGGCTTGACCAATAATTCAAACACCTGACGCTATCTTTTTGATGTATTACGGATGTCTGATGCTGTAGTCTGAATTTCTTGGAAGCTCCAGTCCCACAGGCATGCAAAGTAGCGACCTCACTAGAAATCAACCATCCACTTTCAGTCAGGTACTCGCAGGCATTGGGACTACAATGCGGGATAAATGCCGCATCTGGAGTGCTTATCTTTATCAAGCCCAAGCGGTGGACGACGCTTTCTTGTCAGAATGAACGTCGCAGCCTAGTGCAGCTGTTAAAGCGACAAACGGCTCGTGGACGAACATTCAACGGATGAATGTGGATGTTGCGATGATCTCACGGGCACGGCCCTGTCATCCGGCGTGACACGTGCTTTCGCCGATGTGCGGCTCCGACGCGCGTCAGAACGTTCGCGGCAGCATCGCCTCCGAGGGGACCGTCTTCGGAGTATCGTCAGTGCCGCCTCAGACAGCTGCACAGTCAGTGTGAGGAGCAGAGCACGATTTCAAGCAGGCTAGGAGAAAACGACGTTAAAAAATAGGGTGCGTCGTGGCTTCTTATGCGATCAGTTCACTGCAATCTGTGAAGTGCGCCAGCTGTCCCACGCCATGAAATATGCTTCAAATTGTACGATACTGAAAATTCTAGAACTGAACTGTAACACGTACGCGTGTTTCATACCAATGACAGGGCCCGCATATACGCACATAGTGCATACAAATATACACAATGCGTAATTATCTCAGCAGCAGATGTTTCATGATTTAAAAGCATTCTTTGGAGACGTCTGTGATGCAGTCGTAAGCCGAAAGCAATGGCCTGTTCACGCAGACGTTTATTTTAGCGCGTTGGACGCGCGTCAAAAACAGGTGACGTCATGCAAAAAAAGTGTGGTGTGCAATGCTGAACCGAGGGTGTTCAGCTCGGACTCTGGAGTACTCGTGTCCAAAGTGCCTAAAGTGCCTATATGGACAGATCATTGGTGTCTGGACTACGGTAATAGGCTTAGGACATGTTACACGCACGACCAAATGAAACGGTATGTTTTCAAGTGCATTTCGCGGCCGCGATGGGTTTAAGGATCTTAAGAAACTGTCACAACCTTGGAGCAAATCAAAGGCTTCAACTTTTAGTTAATTTTAATATCGATTTGTCGTTTGAGGAATGTTGTAGACTTCTATATCGTAAAAACTGCGGAGGAATTATACATTGTCAGAGGGAAATAACTGCCACACATGATCGAGTGCCTCTATTGCGTGAAACATGCTATGGGATGGAGAATATTGCCTATTAACCACGTACCCAGACTTTCAGTGATGCTCCTATAATCTTGAGTAAGGCTAATATCCTGAAGCTTGTAGTGTACCACAGCATACCAGCAAACTAAGTGTGGCGTGGCATAAGAGAAAGGCATGCAACTAGATAATATCGGTCGGTCGACTCCATTCGTGACGAAGGTTATCTAATCCCCTGTCAAAAAAAAAATGGTCGCTTGTCGTAAGGCGTGGCCATGCTGTGACACTGACGCGTCTCTAATTGGCTTTCATTGGCTTCGAGGCGGATCTTCATAGCCGACGTTTCAGCGATCGTTCTCCACACGGGTGGTGGTGTCGTAAGTGTCATATGGTGTCATGGTGAGTGGCGGTGCCCAGACATAGCCCGAACATTTTTTTTCAGTGTAGAATTCTATGGAGCCTTTAATATATTGTTGTACGAAATCGACCAGTCATTTGTGCCTCGTTATAGCTCTGCATGGGGTCCTCTATAATTGGGTCGGGTAGCTGTTCCGTTTTCCCACACAAATCCGCGTCACGTCACGTACACTAGACTGATGCTCAAGCCACACATACGTAGCAGCTATATGCACCAGTAGCTAATCAATTATTCATTCATTTCTTTGCTCGTCTATTATTACCAAAATGTGTTCGATAGCTCGACAGGCCTTTCACTGGAGAGACGTCCTTTAGATATCTTGCCAAAACTCGGCCAGCGTTGTTGCTCACAGCAACAAAAGATATCCCTTGGTCATTCGCGATTGGCGGTATGTCCAGCTCGAGAGCCACCCGAAAAATCGGCTCAGTTCTATCTTATATCCTATCTGCTGTTCACTTCACGCATAAGATGGATATTAGAAAAGTGTAAACGTCTTCAAACTACACGAAATGGGCATTTCCAGAGTGCAGCATACACACATGGCTGCTGTAGACAACATGCGCCATAGTTTGCAGCGCAGACGACAACCGTATCGGCCCGGCTGATGAGGACAAGGTGGATCAAAACACCCCATCCCCAGAAATTGATTATGATATGAAGAAGTGGGAAATCTAAGATAGTCTGATATGCAACCATTAACGTCAACACACCATGCAGCCATGGGATTTGTCTTTGCTCAAAGGGCTTCACTCAGTCTGCAACATACTAACATATTTATCGTCCTTCGAGAGCTTGACCCGTCTTCTAATACTCTCCAGTAGTAAAAATAGGCTCGCTAAGTCCGACCAAAATGTGAACAGCTATCGCTTGCCGAAATCTGCAGCGGTGTTAAGGTCAATGATTTCTGTTACATCATTTTGGTCATCATGAAACCTTCAAGGAGTTTAGATTCTGCAGTGCTGAACACCGGCGCCACACCGCGACCTCAATGACTCCACGTCCCAGCACCCTCCCCGCGGGGTGGTGCTAATTCCAACAAACGCTCCCGGATGACATCGGCGCCCAGCAGCCCCGAACAGCCTCGTTTTGACGGCAATAGGAGCGGCGTCCTCCGCTACTCCACCCCAAATATGGTCCGCGGCACGTGTCGGCCAGACCCTCCCACCCACGAACGCCGCCGCCCTCCGTCCTTTCTTCTCGTCCTCACAGGCGGCGATCGCCCGGCCGAGCGCCGCGCTCGCCCGGCCCAGCCCGGCCCAAGCGCCGCCGCGCGTCGGCGCCTCAGAGAATTTGCAGGTTCTCGCAGGACTTGGAGCGTGGCTCGGCCCCGCACATCACGTGCAGCAGGCCCTTGACGCTGGAGGTGTGGCGCGCGCCACGGTGCAGCCGACAGCTGCGCCGGCCCAGCGAGCGCGACCGGCTGAGCCGGCAGCTACGCTTCAGCCGGATCTGCGACAGCACGCCGACCAGCAGCTCGTCCACCCGGTGGTCCAGACCGCCCGACACCTCGATGAACTTGCAGTCGTACGTGTTGGCCAACTTGCGGCCAGCTGGAATGCAAGGCGCGGTGATGTCAGCCGCGGTATTGAGAACGGTCTTCTTGGACCCGTGGGACCACTAGCGACGACGGCCGCCGGGCCTCAACGATTGCGATACGCCGTGAAGGGATTCACGAGTCGTCAGAGATGCTGAATCACACCGCAACACGACATTCAGAAGACTTATGTCGCTGGCGATGTAGTTCGGTTGTGCCTCCATCCATTCCGACTGAGCCGATGGGGGTGGGCAATGTACAATCAAAACATGTCCTGCATGCTTATGTCGAATCGAAACGAAATCGAAACGTTTCCGTGCTTATGTCGAATCGACACGAAGGCGAAACGTCTCTGTGCTTACTCGTGCCGCGGGCAAGGAACACCGACACACTTCAACGCTCCCTGATCCTACAGACGTCGGACAATTTCAAATACCATAGACAGCCTATGTGCATCTCCGTTTGTCTGATGTTCATCTCCCTCCCCGAAGGTTTTCAGCAAGGTTATGAGGGTAATAAGCTCATCTCACACGCGGCATGAAAGCTCACCGGGTAAATACTCGGATTACGGGATGATGGAGAGGAAGGGCTCAACCACGCGACTCACCCTCTGCCGTGATCATGCGGCTGCGGACCAGGTCTGACTTGCTACCGACCAGGATGACGGCCTTGTTGGCGACGGCAGACATCTTCCACAGCGTCTGAAACGTCACACGGTGCCGGCTCAGCGGAGCGGAAGCCGCAGAAGAAGCTCCGTGGAAAACGCCGTCTCAGCGTCGAGTACCAGCGCTGTTATTATATATCGTACCATATATATATATATATATATATATATATATATATATATATATATATATATATATATATATATACATATATATATATATATAATATATATATATATATATATATATCGTGTCAGCGGGTAATTGGCCCAGTGAAGGTCGCCACCTTTACACAAGACCACGGCGGAGTCAACTGGCTCGTCAGGAGACAGGACATTACATCGCAAATACACCCGAAAATAGAAAGCAGTAAACAGGGTAAGACCGCGTTCTGAAAAATCCTCCGGCGTTCTGAAAGGACCGCGCTCAGCACTGTGGAACTAATGGAATGCATTAGTTTGATACGTTGATATCGGCTTGACAGAGTCAATGCCGGCGGCTCTAGTCCCTGCGTCCCTAACCTAGTTCCAACCGCAGTGCCGACCCGACGCGACCCGGGGGATTACCTGCAGGATTTGGTCGGCATACTGAACGCTGCTGGGCTCCGTCACGCTGTACACGACGATGAACGCGTCTGGGTCGTGCGTCACGATGCTGTCGTCAAGCTGAAGCGGACGGCGTCTGATTTAGTCAGGTATCCTCGACCAGGGGTGTACGGGTGTAGTTAAGGGTCGGAGCCCCTCCAGCTGAACAGGAAACTGCACCCACCTGAGTTGGCGGTATGGCGCTGCTACCAGTTGACCGAGCCAGTGAGCAATAACAGCTGGGCGCCATTACCGTACGGTGGTGGTATCATCATGTGGTGGTACAAATATTTGTGGGGACGCTAACTGAGGTGCAGCGCACGGACATCGACAGGGACTGGCCCCATTCCCAATCATCATGCCCAGTGGACGAGCACTGAGAGCTGGTTACTGTGACACTAGTGTCGACCACCCTCACTCCGTCGTCTCTGTGCTCTGAAGTCATCCAAAAAACTATAGATTGCGATTATACAGTAAATCTGAAATACACTAGAGGCGTACCGAGGACACAGCGCACGGACCTTGCTGCGCCCAGACAAAACGGTCTGCCCCGGCGTGCTCGAAAGTTAGCTGTAGTTACAATGTTGCTGGCCGAGCCGCAGCCAGGGTATTCGTTAGTTATCATGGCCGTCGACAGCGCACCGCGGGGCAACAACACCATAGGCAACAGGGCTGAAACACCGGCCGCTCCCACACACCGCACAGACCAATAATCGCCATCGAACACAGCAGGGCTGAAACACCGCCCGCTCCCACACACCGCACAGACCAAGAATCGCCAGCAAACACAGCGGGGCTGAGACACCGGCCGCCCACACACACCGCACAGACCAAGAATCGCCAGCGAACACGGGCGCCGGCATCTCTGTTCCCAGCTAACGCAGGTCGCTGGTCGGGGGGGGGGGGGGGAGTCAGAGCTGAGCGGGCCTGACCTCCGGGACGGGACACATGCACACACTTGGTGGGATTTGCGTGAGGATGTGGACGTACTGTGTCGATATGCAATGACACGTAACAGGCTAATTAGACAGCAGGCTTCGACTTCATTTGACTTCACTTCACTGATTTGACTTCATTGACAACATGCCACAGTGGCCATATCTCGACTATTTCCGTATGGTAGGGTCCAAAGCTGGTATTTATGGTCACAATTTTTCGTCGTTCGAGAGGGAAAATGACGTGTGACTTTTTAAAGGTAAGTTTAAACTGTTCAAATATTACTCAAGCCGTGCCCTGACCAGAAATGTACTACGACACAACAGAACACAACACATTCCGCCTGTTTGAGCACAATACATAAAATAAACAATAAAGTGAAGAACACGATCGGCGTTGTGTGCCGTTTTCGGAACGATTTGATCTATTTCATCCATTTCTTGTCAAAGATGACATAGCCTGTCTTCTGCTGCTTTCCCCCGTAATTGCACGTCATAACCGTAGATGAAGTGCGTGCTTAAAAAAATGTCATATCGTAAGCACAACGGAAACAATCTTCGGCAGGCTAAAACTGGTCGCGCTTAGCCTGATAAAGTAGCATTTCTCCTCCATGCAAAGCTCATTCAACCCAGCTTGCAATTATCCACGGAGACATACCACGCCGCGTTACATCGAGAGCAACTTTTATAAAGCGTTTGAATGCGTGCTGCCTGAAAGCCCCACACATCATTGGAGTCCGCCCCAGCCGCGAGCGTCAGCCAGGCATGCCGACGCCACGCGCCGCGACGCCACCTCCGCCTGTCTCCATGGGTCCCGCTCGACACCAGGGCCGAATACAGACCACGATTTGCATGGCTGTTCCGCCCAACCGAACACCGCACACACAGTATCTATGGAGATGGCCAGTGCCAGATGGCAGATCTCGATACTGGGAGCATCTACGGCGGCACCCGGTGTCCCGGTCCGAGCAGTCAGAGGGGGGGGGGGGGGGGGCGTTCGAAACTGGGGAAGGCAGTGACACGGAACATGTCTGCCGCGGTAACAGCGGGAGAAGTCCCGTAGTCAGATCTGCAGCTTCCCAAGAGACGATTGGGGAGTTGGAGATTTCGGTCAAAGCGGGATCGCTGCTTCGCGCAGAGTTTCAAAACCTATTATTTTGGCAAGCAGACTCCAGCTAGAGGACTGAGCAACTTGCATCGCAAATATTCTCGAAACCCGACAGCTCAGGAAGGGATGATTCTCCGTCCAAGTTCTTGCCTGAGGAAGGTTGTTATCTGTAGGCTTTGCTGGATCCGAAATCGTTCCTTTGGAAGATAACAATGCGAATGTATTTAGGTTAC
>NW_023596545.1:41156110-41218381 GCF_011947565.3 Pollicipes pollicipes | reverse complement strand
CGGTGCGGGAGGGTCAGACGGTGACCTGGGCGGCTCAGAAGCATACCACCGTCCGACGACGGTGCGGGAGGATCAGACGCTTTCAAGCTGACCGCGTGCCGACGGCTGTAACTTTAGGAGCAAAACGTCCTAGCATTGCGGTAAACCATGACCCGTCTCATTTCCAAAGCGAGGTGTTGCCATTTTGTGGCGTCGTTTCTTCCCGCCTGTTATACGGACGCTGCTGTTCCTGCATGCGCCGGTTAATGCGCTTTCACCGTTAATGGACGCATGTCACTGGGGCGGGGTGGAGCCAATCAGTGGCTCCTGGAACATCCGCTGGTCATGCGACCGGCGCTGGCTGCACGCACATTAGCCAGACGGTCGGGTTCCGAGGCGGCGCCCTGGTGGTGCGCGCCGAACGACGGAAATGATGGCAACCCGTTGTACTGAGGTCATTGCTGGAAAAGGATTGGCCGTTACTGGTTGTGCTGTGAACATGTGATTCGCAGAAGTTGGATGCCATATTTGGAATCTTCAGCTTGCTATTGCCTTGGGAAACATATGCGACAGGAAGTAGCATCAAACCTACTTCTTATTGTATATTGGTTTGTTGTTCTGGAAATGACATTTGAAACAAAAGTAGGCCATCAGTTTGACATTTTGTTGTAAAATAATGACTTTCATTCCAGTGACAAATGGACTTGGCAGCCTGGTCATAACTTGGTCGGACTGTTCTGCGCAGGTAGTGAGTCTGGTGGTCCCTAGTCGCCAACATGACAAACATACACTTGTAAAAGGCACCATCGCAAGTGCTTACCCCACCCACCTGTGTTGTGCCCCGGCCGGCCCACTGACATGAGAAGCCAGCTGTAATCCCCGCTCCGGTTCGCGTGGAATACACGAGTGGCTCTCAGTTTGGATACATTGCTCGGTCCATGACGTGCTCATTAATTTGACCCAGCCGCCGAGACAATTGCGTCCTGCCTGGTGGCGGGCCATCCCGGACGGCCCTGACGGAAGCGAGCATCCTCTTTGCGTCCTGCCTGGTGGCGGGGCCATCCCGGACGGCCCTGACAGAAGTGGGCAGCCTCTTTGTGTCCTGCCTGCTGGCGGGGCCATCCCGGACGGTCCTGACAGAAGCGGGCAGCCTCTTCGCGTCCTGCCTGCTGGCGGGGCCATTCCGGACGGCCCTGACAGAAGCGGGCAGCGTCTTCGCGTCCTGCCTGCTGGCGGGGCCATCCCGGATGGCCCTGACAGAAGCGGGCAGCCTCTTCGCGTCCTGCCTGCTGGCGGGGCCATCCCGGACGGCCCTGACAGAAGCAGGCAACTTCGTTGTGGCGATAAGCCGAATGAATCTGGAAGCTGAGCTAAAACCCGGGCCGCTGACAAACAACACCTTAGCATGTTGAAATCTGATGGCTCAGCTTTCAGCGTAAATTAAATTTGAAATCGATGTTAGTCCCCTCTCAATGCGTTAAGTTCTGCTTACCAGATTTGCTGGACTCCCAATGTGAGTTGCAGCATGTTCTTTGTGCTTATGCTTATTAGCGAAATAAAGCGCTCCGCTCCGTTAGAGCGGTTCGGTAGTGCCACTGGGCAATACGTTATCGGAAGACGTGTGGGCAATACGTTATCGAAAGACGTGTGGGCAATACGTTATCGGAAGACGTGTGGGCAATACGTTATCGGAAGACGTGTGGGCAATACGTTATCGGAAGACGTACGTTATCGGAAGACGTGTGGGCGATACGTTATTTGAAGACGTGTGGGCAATACGTTATCCGAAGACGTGTGGGCAATACGTTATCGCAGTACTTCTGGGAAAACTTTTTTTTGTTTTGTAGCCGCGAAATTAACAAGAAATATGCCTTGTGATCTACTATATTCCATGCACCACTAAACATACACCATGTCTGTGAAAAATAGCAAAAAGGTGAGACAGCAAATTACCTGGTTTTGCTCGGCCAGCAGAACCTTTCTGATATTTGAGTCGCAAGCGCATCCACGCTTTGTCGTGCCTGGCTACACTTTAAGGCCTAAAAGCCAAGCAAAGGTTACCTGACAAAAGGCAGAGTGAATGAGAAATTAGATGCCTTCGTGCCATATTTCACTCAAATGAATACTTGGTCCATTGCAGTCCTCTGAAATTGAAAGTTAATACCAAAGTTATCGAAGTTATCACCCACCTTAGCTGACGCCGGACTCTGCTGCATCTATCAAAATTTGAGTACATTACCGCTTCGCGGCCAGGCCGCAGGGGCGTCATCGAGAGGCCGCCATTCCTGTAATACTAGAAGGGCGGAGCGAGGAAACGTGATGGCCTAGTCATTAACGCCTTCGACTCCCGCATGAGATACCCGCGTTCAAATGCCGCTTGCATCATGGCCCTTGAGCACTAGCATAGCCCATGCAATCGCTGGCGCTTCATAAAAGGGCCGGAGCGAGGCCCTGCGCCGGCCAGCGCAGCGGTAGCGCTTTGCCGCCGAGTAGGCTTAGAACGCGCTAGAGCTGTTTGATGTTGCATTTTATGACAATGCCTCAATTTCAGATTAAGTTAAGCTAAATTGATGCCATTGCGACTGTAGAGCTACCGCGCTGAGTGGCCACTACCTCTTTCTGGGACACGCCTTATTGGCGGAGCACCAGAACCTGAAATGTCCGGAGGGCTCCGTCGCTAAAGTTTGGAGCCCGCCGCGATGCATTTCAAACGTTATCAGATGCTTGAAGTGCTGCTACTTTTCGGGCGAATGCTTTCCGGAACGTATCATATTACAGCTGATTCACTTCCGATTTCAATGTGGGACGTATTTTGTCTTCTCCACGCACTGATTGTTATCAGCCTTCCGTGAACGTATGCGTGCATTATCCGCACAACGGCGCGGGGACGTTCCTTGCTGACCTTGAAATTGTGTCTTCTGGGATTTGACGTCATGAACTGCCGAGGGCATGTCTGTGAGTCTGATCTTAAATGTGCTCGCGTGATCGGGGCCCGAGAAGTACCAAAATCGTCCTCTTCCCCCTCCCCGTTTCCCCCTTACAATTGGATAGTGTCGTTTCGATGGAGGCCTCGGATGCGACCCGGGATGGCCAACTGATCCGAAATAATGAAGGAAGGCTGTCGCCAAACAGGCTGTCAAAGCCGCCGTTGGGTGGAAGAGATGTGAGCTCGCGTCCAAGAAACAGCGCAGATGCAGCTCTCCTTTGAAGACCAGTTGGCAACTGGCCAAGAGAGCCAGGCTGGATATGCGAGGGTGGAGCAGAAGCGTTGTTGCGTGGCGCTTTAAAATCTTCCGGCAAAAATTGTCCGTTGTAGTGGAATCGCGCACTGGGTTCGTGGGGTCAGTCCTCTCGCAACGAACTGCGGAGTAGGAATTATGAGTTGGAAATTCTTGCACTGCACGCAATCAACTTTCAATATACCCGAACTTAATGTCTACACATTATCAAGGAAGCGTAGCTTATATTACACAAATTTGTTTTTTCGCAACTCTATCATGGTTGCGAGTGGACATGGTTGAACAAGTAGCAACGTTTAAAAACCGTGACAAATTTGAAACAGAACATGCCACAAATCTGTCCAGACAATGCTATTCCAAATGTCCGAATTTCAGGTAAATCAATAATGATAGATTTCATGTCCAGTCACACATACGGTAGGTATAACCATGTGCTGATATCTGAAAAGCTCGAACTCAGGACATTAATTGCTCATATAAGGCTTAACAGGGACTCCGATCCCGAATCCCTAGCCGCAAAATATTTGGTCAACTGTCCACCAAAGAAAGTCCACGCAATAGTGCATGCCTGATGACGCGTCATCTCAGGCATGCCACGCTTCTGAGGCATGCCATGTCCGATGACGAGTCGTCTCATACGTACCATGCCTTATTACGAGCCGTTTGAGATATACATGATGCATTTCTTGCCTTGGTCCTAAGCTGTGAAACGACATTACGGTTTCATATTTTCCAAGAATAACTGATATCTCTGCATCAAAATCCATCGTTAAGAACATCATCTGCAAGCATTCCGTGAATACATATTAACGTAACCAACATATTTGAAGATATTGCAATCCTTTGCGCTGCGCATATGTAAAACACTTCAAATTAACCTCCATGCTCCATAATCACGTTCTGATATAGTTAAAGTCATTCACATGTACCCAAATTCACGGCGCTGGCTCCGGGGGTTCCTCCAGCAACAAGCTCCGTTTAGATGGATGGACTCCCTGGACAACTAGCTCAAAACCCAGCAGGAAAATGACCAGGTAATTACCCTTCCGACTTGTGTGACTGTACGGCCCTTACTAACACTGTGAATGAGTGGTTGTAGCTTATTGGGTGGTTATAGTGGGCTGTCATTAGCTGACTTTAGCTAATGACTTCTTTAAGCCTTCTCATGTATGATTTTCCTTGCCTATTACATAACACAATTCCTTCGGGTCTGCACTACCTCTTCGCCTGCTTCTTTACGTTGGTTTCCTTTTTCCCAGCTGGGAGTGCCGCGACTTGATTTTATGTTGTCTGGTGTTAACGTACGGCTTATTGGGTCGCTGGGATGGAGAGAGGCGCACTCCTGGTTACCTGTTCTTGGGTAACGGTATAGAAATAATAAAAAAAACACCCCGACGATGGACGGGGAGAGCCTTACTTGATACACGGCTTATATTTGCGGAATAAAGATGATTCAGAAAGGCGCTAAGTGCCAGTCGTGCGGGGCTGATTGTGGGGACATATTTTGAGGCGTTTGAATTTTTAGCACACACAAAAATGCAGTAACTTGGAACTAAGAGGTCGAAAATTTTGCCCGAAGGCAGCGATTTTAGTGATTGGGAAATGCGGGAAACCCGTTCAGGACATCTAGATACGCGCTGCCGTAAATGCCTTATCTTGCTACCACGACATGTTTGATAAATGATCCGCTCTCGACGCAATCTTGGCGTAACCGCTGATGTCTGGCGACCGTCATCTGTTCGTGTACCCATCCTCTCACTCCCATCTTGATACATAAACCAAATGGTGGAATGTGGCTCTCACTCTCATCTTGATATATAAACCAAATGGTGGAATGTGGTGCTGTAAATATCTGCTCGCCTCTCGTGCATTTTGAAGGCGTCTGCCAGACCACCGCGTTCGGCCGGCTGACGGGCGCCTGCCTGCTACCACTTCTACCGCCATTAGACGGGCCGCGGTCGCGCCATTTCCGCGCCGCAAATGGCGCGGCGAGCGCCGCGTAACTGTCGCAGCCGCCTCTGGTGCCTCGTTTCTGGAGATGGTGGCCGCTTTATTGACCCGCAATGGTGCCAAGGCACGGCAAAGATGTTGCGACAGGTAAAGTCCACGGGATGACGCGGCCGGCCGCTGGGCCAGCCGGCAAGTTCAAGGTCACCGTCCGGCGGGGTGTTCCGCGAACAAATCGTGGATTAAATAGCGCATTGAACATGTCAGGTAATTTAGCTTCGTGACTTTTCACATTAATTGTACCGGGTTGACAAAACTCTTGGCCGTCAGCCAGGTTCGAACACACGAGCATCGGCACACAGTGGTGGGCGAGAGTCCGCCGGCAGGGCTTGAAGCCGCGCTCAAATAGGCGACTTTGACACCGTTGACGAGGTTCGGAGCTGGGCATTAGAGAAGGGACCAGGTCGCACCTGCCTCCGTCTGACAGTGACAGTTTCCCTGACACTCCTGGCTAACACCGTTCTTACGACTTGTAACGACAGTGATCTGTCGTCATCTGCCTTGCTAGGGAGGCAGCTGGCGAGCGGCGTTCGTTTGGGTGCGAGTAAGCTGTCCCGAGCGGCGTTCGTTCGGGTGCGAGTAAGCTGTCCGTTATTAATTACATTCTGAGCGTGGGGCCGGGTCTGGAGCGGTGCGGCCGTCAATAACGCGGAGGCTGCGAGATTGAAGGTTGCTGCTCTGGCGCTGCGCCTCCCCACCTGCTCGCTGACAAGTGCATGCGCTCAGCTCCCGCGGCTAACTGCAACAGCGAAGGGAAAGTTACCCGCTCGGGTGACGCACGCGGTCCTAAATCGCAGGATCGATGGGAGAAGTGTGCGAATCACCTTGTGGTCCACTCTGGGAGCTGGCCGTACAGTGTTTCGCGTGCGCGGCGGCGTAAACACGGCAAAGTTGCAGCCATTTGGCGGCGCGGCTAACGACGAGCTGTGTCCCAGGCCGTCCCAGAGCCGCGGCCATTTGGCGGCGCAGCTAACGACGAGCTGTGTCCCAGGCCGTCCCAGAGCCGCGGCCATTTGGCGGCGCGGCTAACCACGAACGGTGTCCCTGTTCGCCCCAGAGTGCCGTGACATACGCTTGTCCTTGCAGACGATGAGTGTGGCGAGAAGTCGGTGTCGGTGCTGTTGGACGGCGAGGAGTCGGAGCTGGTGTTTGTCGACCTTCCGGACGGGGAGATGTCGGTGAGTCCAGGCTTCAGTGGACGTTCAACACTAGAGGAAACAGTAGCAACATTCGGCTATTAGGTGAAGCGAGCGCAGCACAGAATGGACAAATTGCTTCAGAGTAGCACTGTATCCACGTGAGCCTTCGTAACGTTAGCATTTAACACGCAGTACGTGTTATGTAGTTAACGTTGGCACGTAACGTCATCATGGATGACCAATGCCACGTGTTTATGGCTCAGTATTTTCGCGCCACCCAGCTGCGGTCGTACACGTGTTCTGAAATAATCTCGGGCGCTGCCAAGGCTTGTACCGCGCACGGCGGCGGCCGCTCGGGTACCCGGTGTTCTCATAAGAACTGCCAGTCGGCTTCACCTGCTTAACCACGCCAGTGGGCGCCACGGCCAGTGGGTAAGGCTGGCTGTCACATCACGAGAATGAACAATGCGCGGTTGACTTAGGGTGATGAGGGTATACATGTTTAATATCCGGGAGCAAACTCCCGGAACAACGCTTGCACTGTTCGGGTTATTACGTCAGTTGGTAAGCGCATTTGCGAGGAACATTAGTTACATATTGAGGCAGTAGCAATAGCCTCATTGCTCAGAGAAAAACCAGGAGAATGGAGGTATGGATATGTTGATGTTTCGGCAACATGCCTTTATCGAAACTATTGTGCTAAACTAACGTTAACTGGGCTTAAACGAACGTTACCTTTGACAACTTCCGCTACTGTTTCGATAAAGGCATGTTGCCGAAATATCAACACGTCTATATCTCCATTCTCCCGGTTCTTCTTCGAGGAACGAGGCCTTTACTACTGCCCTATCTACTTGGGTAATTAAGTTGGTCCATATCTGGTATGAGGAGGTAACCTAAATACATTCGCATTGTTATCTTCCAAAGGAACGATTTCGGATCCAGCAAAGCCTACAGATAACAACCTTCCTCAGGCAAGAACTTGGACGGAGAATCATCCCGTCCTGAGCTGTCGGGTTTCGAGAATATTTGCGATGCAAGTTGCTCAGTCCTCTAGCTGGAGTCTGCTTGCCAAAATAATAGGTTTTGAAACTCTGCGCGAAGCAGCGATCCCGCTTTGACCGAAATCTCCAACTCCCCAATCGTCTCTTGGGAAGCTGCAGATCTGACTACGGGACCTCTCCCGCCGTTACCGCGGCAGACATGTTCCGTGTCACTGCCTTCCCCAGTTTCGAACGCCCCCCCCCCCCCCCCCCCCCTCCTGACTGCTCGGACCGGGACACCGGGTGCCGCCGTAGATGCTCCCAGTATCGAGATCTGCCATCTGGCACTGGCCATCTCCATAGATACTGTGTGTGCGGTGCTCGGTTGGGCGGAACAGCCATGCAAATCGTGGTCTGTATTCGGCCCTGGTGTCGAGCGGGACCCATGGAGACAGGCGGAGGTGGCGTCGCGGCGCGTGGCATCGGCATGCCTGGCTGACGCTCGCGGCTGGGGCGGACTCCAATGATGTGTGGGGCTTTCAGGCAGCACACATTCAAACGCTTTATAAAAGTTGCTCTCGATGTAACGCGGCGTGGTATGTCTCCGTGGATAATTGCAAGCTGGGTTGAATGAGCTTTGCATGGAGGAGAAATGCTACTTTATCAGGCTAAGCGCGACCAGTTTTAGCCTGCCGAAGATTGTTTCCGTTGTGCTTACGATATGACATTTTTTTAAGCACGCGCTTCATCTACGGTTATGACGTGCAGTTGCGGGGGAAAGCAGCAGAAAACAGGCTATGTCATCTTTGACAAGAAATGGATGAAATAGATCAAATCGTTCCGAAAACGGCACACAACGCCGATCGTGTTCTTCACTTTATTGTTTATTTTATGTATTGTGCTCAAACAGGCGGAATGTGTTGTGTTCTGTTGTGTCGTAGTACATTTCTGGTCAGGGCACGGCTTGAGTAATATTTGAACAGTTTAAACTTACCTTTAAAAAGTCACACGTCATTTTCCCTCTCGAACGACGAAAAATTGTGACCATAAATACCAGCTTTGGACCCTACCATACGGAAATAGTCGAGATATGGCCACTGTGGCATGTTGTCAATGAAGTCAAATCAGTGAAGTGAAGTCAAATGAAGTCGAAGCCTGCTGTCTAATTAGCCTGTTACGTGTCATTGCATATCGACACAGTACGTCCACATCCTCACGCAAATCCCACCAAGTGTGTGCATGTGTCCCGTCCCGGAGGTCAGCTCTGACTCCCCCCCCCCCCCCCCCGACCAGCGACCGCTGCGTTAGCTGGGAACAGAGATGCCGGCGCCCGTGTTCGCTGGCGATTCTTGGTCTGTGCGGTGTGTGTGGGCGGCCGGTGTTTCAGCCCCGCTGTGTTTGCTGGCGATTCTTGGTCTGTGCGGTGTGTGGGAGCGGGCGGTGTTTCAGCCCTGTTGTGTTCGATGGCGATTATTGGTCTGTGCGGTGTGTGGGAGCGGCCGGTGTTTCAGCCCTGATGTGTTCGCTGACGATTCTTGGTCTGTGCGGTGTGTGGGAGCGGCCGGTGTTTCAGCCCTGTTGCCTATGGTGTTGTTGCCCCGCGGTGCGCTGTCGACAGCCATGATAACTAACGAATACCCTGGCTGCGGCTCGGCCAGCAACATTGTAACTACAGCTAACTTTCGAGCACGCCGGGCAGACCGTTGTCTGGCGCAGCAAGGTCCGTGCGCTGTGTCCTCGGTACGCCTCTAGTGTATTTCAGATTTACTGTATAATCGCAATCTATAGTTTTTTGGATGACTTCACAGCTCAGAGGCGACGGAGTGAGGGTGGTCGACACTAGTGTCACAGTAACCAGCTCTCACTGCTCGTCCACTGGGCGTGATGATTGGGAATGGGGCCAGTCCCTGTCGATGTCCGTGCGCTGCACCTCAGTTAGCGTCCTCACAATTATTTGTACCACCACATGATGATACCACCACCGTACGGTAATGGCGCCCAGCTGTTATTGCTCACTGGCTCGGTCAACTGGTAGCAGCGCCATACCGCCAACTCAGGTGAGTGCAGTTTCCTGTTCAGCTGGAGGGGCTCCGACCCTTAACTACACCCGTACACCCCTGGTCGAGGATACCTGACTAAATCAGACGCCGTCCGCTTCAGCTTGACGACAGCATCGTGACGCACGACCCAGACGCGTTCATCGTCGTGTACAGCGTGACGGAGCCCAGCAGCGTTCAGTATGCCGACCAAATCCTGCAGGTAATCCCCCCGGGTCGCGTCGGGTCGGCACCGCGGTTGGAACTAGGTTAGGGACGCAGGGACTAGAGCCGCTGGCATTGACTCTGTCAAGCCGATGTCAACGTATCAAACTAATGCATTCCATTAGTTCCACAGTGCTGAGCGCGGTCCTTTCAGAACGCCGGAGGATTTTTCAGAACGCGGTCTTACCCTGTTTGCTGCTTTCTATTTTCGGGTGTATTTGCGATGTAATGTCCTATCTCCTGACGAGCCAGTTGACTCCGCCGTGGTCTTGTGTAAAGGTGGCGACCTTCACTGGGCCAATTACCCGCTGACACGATATATATATATATATATATGGTACGATATATAATAACAGCGCTGGTACTCGACGCTGAGACGGCGTTTTCCACGGAGCTTCTTCTGCGGCTTCCGCTCCGCTGAGCCGGCACCGTGTGACGTTTCAGACGCTGTGGAAGATGTCTGCCGTCGCCAACAAGGCCGTCATCCTGGTCGGTAGCAAGTCAGACCTGGTCCGCAGCCGCATGATCACGGCAGAGGGTGAGTCGCGTGGTTGAGCCCTTCCTCTCCATCATCCCGTAATGCGAGCATTTACCCGGTGAGCTTTCATGCCGCGTGTGAGATGAGCTTATTACCCTCATAACCTTGCTGAAAACCTTCGGGGAGGGAGATGAACATCAGACAAACGGAGATGCACATAGGCCGTCTATGGTATTTGAAATTGTCCGACGTCAGTAGGATCAGGGAGTGTTGAAGTGTGTCGGTGTTCCTTGCCCGCGGCACGAGTAAGCACAGAGACGTTTCGCCTTCGTGTCGATTCGACATAAGCACGGAAACGTTTCGATTTCGTTTCGATTCGACATAAGCATGCAGGACATGTTTTGATTGTACATTGCCCACCCCCATCGGCTCAGTCGGAATGGATGGAGGCACAACCGAACTGCATCGCCAGCGACATAAGTCTTCTGAATGTCGTGTTGCGGTGTGATTCAGCATCTCTGACGACTCGTGAATCCCTTCACGGCGTATCGCAATCGTTGAGGCCCGGCGGCCGTCGTCGCTAGTGGTCCCACGGGTCCAAGAAGACCGTTCTCAATACCGCGGCTGACATCACCGCGCCTTGCATTCCAGCTGGCCGCAAGTTGGCCAACACGTACGACTGCAAGTTCATCGAGGTGTCGGGCGGTCTGGACCACCGGGTGGACGAGCTGCTGGTCGGCGTGCTGTCGCAGATCCGGCTGAAGCGTAGCTGCCGGCTCAGCCGGTCGCGCTCGCTGGGCCGGCGCAGCTGTCGGCTGCACCGTGGCGCGCGCCACACCTCCAGCGTCAAGGGCCTGCTGCACGTGATGTGCGGGGCCGAGCCACGCTCCAAGTCCTGCGAGAACCTGCAAATTCTCTGAGGCGCCGACGCGCGGCGGCGCTTGGGCCGGGCTGGGCCGGGCGAGCGCGGCGCTCGGCCGGGCGATCGCCGCCTGTGAGGACGAGAAGAAAGGACGGAGGGCGGCGGCGTTCGTGGGTGGGAGGGTCTGGCCGACACGTGCCGCGGACCATATTTGGGGTGGAGTAGCGGAGGACGCCGCTCCTATTGCCGTCAAAACGAGGCTGTTCGGGGCTGCTGGGCGCCGATGTCATCCGGGAGCGTTTGTTGGAATTAGCACCACCCCGCGGGGAGGGTGCTGGGACGTGGAGTCATTGAGGTCGCGGTGTGGCGCCGGTGTTCAGCACTGCAGAATCTAAACTCCTTGAAGGTTTCATGATGACCAAAATGATGTAACAGAAATCATTGACCTTAACACCGCTGCAGATTTCGGCAAGCGATAGCTGTTCACATTTTGGTCGGACTTAGCGAGCCTATTTTTACTACTGGAGAGTATTAGAAGACGGGTCAAGCTCTCGAAGGACGATAAATATGTTAGTATGTTGCAGACTGAGTGAAGCCCTTTGAGCAAAGACAAATCCCATGGCTGCGTGGTGTGTTGACGTTAATGGTTGCATATCAGACTATCTTAGATTTCCCACTTCTTCATATCATAATCAATTTCTGGGGATGGGGTGTTTTGATCCACCTTGTCCTCATCAGCCGGGCCGATACGGTTGTCGTCTGCGCTGCAAACTATGGCGCATGTTTGTCTACAGCAGCCATGTGTGTATGCTGCACTCTGGAAATGCCCATTTCGTGTAGTTTGAAGACGTTTACACTTTTCTAATATCCATCTTATGCGTGAAGTGAACAGCAGATAGGATATAAGATAGAACTGAGCCGATTTTTTCGGGTGGCTCTCGAGCTGGACATACCGCCAATCGCGAATGACCAAGGGATATCTTTTGTTGCTGTGAGCAACAACGCTGGCCGAGTTTTGGCAAGATATCCAAAGGACGTCTCTCCAGTGAAAGGCCTGTCGAGCTATCGAACACATTTTGGTAATAATAGACGAGCAAAGAAATGAATGAATAATTGATTAGCTACTGGTGCATATAGCTGCTACGTATGTGTGGCTTGAGCATCAGTCTAGTGTACGTGACGTGACGTGGATTTGTGTGGGAAAACGGAACAGCTACCCGACCCAATTATAGAGGACCCCATGCAGAGCTATAACAAGGCACAAATGACTGGTCGATTTCGTGCAACAATATATTTAGGCTCCATAGAATTCTACACTGAAAAAAATGTTCGGGCTATGACTGGGCACCGCCACTCACCATGACACCATATGACACTTACGACACCACCACCCGTGTGGAGAACGATCTCTGAAGCGTCGGCTATGAAGATCCGCCTCGAAGCCAGTGAAAGCCAATTAGAGACGCGTCAGTGTCACAGCATGGCCACGCCTTACGACAAGCGACCATTTTTTTTGACAGGGGATTAGATAACCTTCGTCACGAATGGAGTCGACCGACCGATATTATCTAGTTGCATGCATTTCTCTTATGCCACGCCACACTTAGTTTGCTGGTATGCTGTGGTACACTACAAGCTTCAGGATATTAGCCTTACTCAAGATTATAGGAGCATCACTGAAAGTCTGGGTACGTGGTTAATAGGCAATATTCTCCATCCCATAGCATGCTTCACGCAATAGAGGCACTCGATCATGTGTGGCAGAGTTATTTCCCTCTGACAATGTATAATTCCTCCGCAATTTTTACGATATAGAAGTCTACAACATTCCTCAAACGACAAATCGATATAAAAATTGACAAAAAGTTGAAGCCTTTGATTTGCCCTAAGATTGTGACAGTTTCTTAAGATCCTTTAACCCATCGCGGCCGCGAAATGCACCTGAAAACGTACCGTTTCATTTGGTCGTGCGTGTAACATGTCCTAAGCCTATTACCGTAGTCCAGACACCAATGATCTGTCCATATAGGCACTTTAGGCACTTTGGACGCGAGTACTCCAGAGTCCAAGCTGAACACCCTCGGTTCAGCATTGCACACCACACTTTTTTGCATGACGTCACCTGTTTTTGACGCGCGTCCAACGCGCTAAAATAAACGTCTGCGTGAACAGGCCATTGCTTTCGGCTTACGACTGCATCACAGACGTCTCCAAAGAATGCTTTTAAATCATGAAACATCTGCTGCTGAGATAATTACGCATTGTGTATATTTGTATGCACTATGTGCGTATATGCGGGCCCTGTCATTGGTATGAAACACGCGTACGTGTTACAGTTCAGTTCTAGAATTTTCAGTATCGTACAATTTGAAGCATATTCCATGGCGTGGGACAGCTGGCGCACTTCACAGATCGCAGTGAACTGATCGCATAAGAAGCCACGACGCACCCTATTTTTTAACGTCGTTTTCTCCTAGCCTGCTTAAAATCGTGCTCTGCTCCTCACACTGACTGTGCAGCTGTCTGAGGCGGCACTGACGATACTCCGAAGACGGTCCCCTCGGAGGCGATGCTGCCGCGAACGTTCTGACGCGCGTCGGAGCCGCACATCGGCGAAAGCACGTGTCACGCCGGATGACAGGGCCGTGCCCGTGAGATCGTCGCAACATCCACATTCATCCGTTGGATGTTCGTCCACGAGCCGTTTGTCGCTTTAACAGCTGCACTAGGCTGCGACGTTCATTCTGACAAGAAAGCGTCGTCCACCGCTTGGGCTTGATAAAGATAAGCACTCCAGATGCGGCATTTATCCCGCATTGTAGTCCCAGTGCCTGCGAGTACCTGACTGAAAGTGGATGGTTGATTTCTAGTGAGGTCGCTACTTTGCATGCCTGTGGGACTGGAGCTTCCAAGAAATTCAGACTACAACATCAGACATCCGTAATACATCAAAAAGATAGCGTCAGGTGTTTGAATTATTGGTCAAGCCTCCCAGTTATATTTGGGAAGTGGTGCTCCTCCCCTCCGTTAACAAAAATCAACGTTCGGGCGTTAGTCAGACACAGACCAGTCCGTGATTGGGCGGTCGGGAAGGCAGCGGTGTTCATCAGTGGGGCAGATCCGTGGCTCTATGATAAGACATGCCGCCCATGACACATAGGACTTAAACTAGTGCGTGAAAGCTTCTTCACTTTGATTCACAGGTGTGACTTGTTCCCAGCGCACAACGTCACCATTCCATGTGCCGCGGGTTGTCTTGTGACCGTGACGGGGTGCGCGGCACAGTTTGCCAGAAGACTTTTGTGCCAGCATGCCCTCAGGGGGCGGATGCCAAAGCGTACGCGCTGCTCCAGCCGGTGGAGGTGCATCGTTTTGCTTTAAACGCATGAAGCAAGATAAGCAATTAGCATCAGAGCCGACCGCAAAACGAGGGTTGCAGCGCATGTAGGTGGGCTTCGCTTGCGACACAGCAGATTAGCTGTGTCTGTCCCGGTGGATGGGGATGATGATTACCACCCATCATGTGTTAGCATTGGGAGGTTTGATGGCAAGAAATGAATGAAGTAACATGTTGACGTCTTTCATGTCATGTTCGTTGGCCAGTTTCGCGGCCGGAGAGTCCGCACTGAAATGTACATATGCGATTATACCTGGCATTGGAGCTGTGTCTGCGCGCTTCAAGTGTGTGTATTTTCATGTCTAGATTAAGTCGTTAGTGGCATCCCTTTTGTGTCATGTTCAACCAGGAAAGCTTCATATGCTTGTGCAGTGAGATTGAGTATCTATGTGTTAGGGAGCTCTGTGTGAGGAAAGAACCATATCTCTTCACACATCAGTGGTCCACCCCTTCTACCGGTGCTTTATCAACAGTGTGTAATTCACTCAACTCACTTTCTTCGTCGCCATGGCTTACGTCCAGCGTCGCGCGAAATCAAACACGTTAAAGTTAAATTGTTAAAGTTAAAGTGCGCGTTAAAGTGACGACTGACGCACGCTGCGTCTGAGTGACCTCACCTGTTCACGCCAGTGCAATATCACACGCTGTGACGGGGGTAGAGCGTGCCGACGCGTGCTGCACGTACTAGCCCCGCGTGCTGCACGCACCAGCCCCACGTCCGGGACTACGATGTGTGTCGCAGATTGCGGATAGAGAACGGCGCTGGGTTTGACCAGAGCTCTGAACTTCGGTACTGGCTTTAAACGTACCAGGTACGCTGGTTTGCTGTATGGTGCTGGTGTGCCGGTATGTCGGCTGTCTGTTTGGTGCTGGTGTGCCGGCATGCTGGTTTGCTGTTTGGTGCTGGTGTACCGGTATGCCGGCTGTCTGTTTGGTGCTGGTGTGCCGGCATGCTGGTTTGCTGTCTGGTGCTGGAGTGCCGGTATGTCGACTGTCTGTTTGGTGCTGGTGTGCCGGCATGCTGGTTTGCTGTCTGGTGCTGGCGTGCCGGTATGCCGGCCTGCTGTTTGGTGCTGGTGTGCCGGCTTACATACATTGCATGGGGCCAGCACCACGGACGTGTGTTCGCCGCCACATAATAAAACGGTTTTTAACGGACAAGGCGTTTTTGAGCGATGGGAACCCAGGCATTTGCCACACGAGTGGCGTTTTGCCCGCGACCTTGCGCACGGGTGACTGGAACTCCGACGCAATCTAAGACGTGATGAACCAGCTGTGCGATATTGTGTGGATGGGTGGATATCCCGGTGCGTTTATTGGGCGGGGGGGGGGGGGGGGGCAGGAGGCTCCTTTGTAGACAAAAGACCATCAAAACATAGTTTAAACATTCTGGGCTTAAGGAGCCTTGGATCCGATCCGCTGTTCTGAGAAGAGATACCTTGCAATGGCGTTAAGGCCGATGTTTGTTTTAACTTTGCGCGGTCTGTGAAGCGGTCTCGTTGTCCATGGGCTCGGTCGGGTCCAGCTCCATCGGTCTGCAAGTCAAGAGCTTCGCGGCCGCCGCCGTCGCTGCGTCAATTCTGACTTTGTATGATATCGCAAGTGGATGTCCGTCCTCAATGCATGCAAAACTGCTACTTCTTATTTAACACACATTTTTGTACGACCACCAGTGATCCGTTCCGAGGGAGGCAGATTGATAGCTGAAGCCCATGTTGCGGTACAACATAGCTTTCGGCCGGGTCCGTGTATGGTCATATTCGTGTTGCCCAAATCACAAGTGCAAGACCAGAGATAGGGTCGGCGAGGGAACCGGAAGGTGGTTCTCCAAAGAAAAGACCAGGAAACGTGAGGTTACCAAAATGCCCACCTCATCTCCAGCCCCTCGCCAGCTCCCCCATCAGGATGTGGAACGAACGCTGTCATGGTCTCTTGTTGGGGCACGACTCATTAAAACGGGGCTGAATGTGCTGCGAACATGAAACTCAGCCCCGAACGCTGTGTGTGCTCGGTGACGGAGAAACGTGCATTTAATTTGAACGTATGTCGGAGCAGGCATTGCTATTAACCTGTGTTAACATGTACATTTCAAATGAGTTTCAAGTGTCACTTTGTGAAATTGCTTATTGCATTTTCATATTTCATATGCTTGAATTGCTCAGACCCGTGGCGATATCACCGCACATTGGGATAGCGTGTCCCTACTGGGCCATCCCTGGACAAATCGACCGCGGACAAGTACAATTTCAACACGGCACCTACGTAAAATTTGACAAGGACAGGTCTGCGAGGTAATTGTATAACTAAAACACGATTCTGCAAGTCTTAGAACTTTACGGTGTACCGACAAGGAACTAGGAGCACATGAAAATACGGGATAGTGTCCTTTTTCTACTTATTCTGGTGAAGACAGTTTGACGGGCACAATGTTTGAGAAAAGCGCATCAGAACGCTGGGTACCAACATGTTTCTGAAATATGAGTCAGGTTGGTACTCAAGTAAATTAGGTAGATACAGCGAGCAGTTTGATTTTTTGCCTCAATTGCTAAAACCTTTGATTGTTTTTAACACGATATGCGATTGAAAACCAAGCAATCGCCGTCCAGGCTAAAAATAAATTGATGGGCTCTCTTCTAGATCAGTTGCGAAATGAATCGGAACATCGAAGGATCCCGCGCCGCGGCGCGTCATGCGCCGACCGTCTGGTATCACGTGAATGGGCGCGAACGAGCCGGGGCTGCGGAGCAACGCATAAATGAAGAATGGAGTTTGATTGGCCTTACGTGCCGTCCATTCATTCCAAGTTAAGTCGATAGGGAGCCAGAAAGCCGGATTGATTTTCAGCGGGAGGGTGTGCGGCCTTGTGCCATCAGTTCCAAAGTCGTCGTTTACAGCAATCTCTGTCACTGATTATTCGTCTACGTCAGGTGATGTGAATACAAAAAGCGAAACAAGCAGGCTCAAATTATTAAATGTTTATTCCGCACCACAGGTTTTGGACAACTACGTCAATCAATCAACGTTACACGCTGCACTCATTCCTCACGGGATTAGTATGGATGTTCAAGCAATTATGCTTGGTGATGTAACTGCAACTAAGACACGTTGCCACAGGGTTCGTAACGATTGACGATTTTAGTTATGAGTTCCTTTCAGCGCTCGTGTGCTTTTTTAACTCATGGTCTAAGCACTGATCCGCTTTGCGGATTTAATCAGTCACCACATAGATAAGAAGCGTATATATGAATGAAAAGGTTTCGGCAGTTTTCGGCAAAAAAAATCGGCAAAGTTTAATACGTGAATTATCGAAGAGACCACAGGATCGTAAACATATAGCGAACGCGCATGCGTATGAAAGATACGCCACGGCAGAAGCACAAGACGCTGTGCCTCTTCGTGTTGTCATCCGTAGACGGCTTCATAAACTACGTCCATCATTTGCCTAATCTCTAACCAGTAATGTGGTTAGTGCAGCTGCGAAACATCTGTGATGCCAGAATTTGATCCCCCTTCTGTGCATTGCAGATTGTCGTATGCCGTCAAAGGTTTAGTAGTGCCCCCACTTCGATGTGTGTGGCTTTCCAATGGAAGGGCGGGACGAAATGCAATACGTATTTAACCCTCGCCTTGATTCGCCGTTTTTCTAACGCGGACTAATAGGGGGGTCGATGCAACCCCCTGGCGTTTCTAAACTAATGAAGAAAAAGCTTGCCGAAAAACACCAGTGGGCTGGTTTAAATGAGGTCTCGTGAGAAGTACTAGTTTTTTATTGCTTAGTCAGTTGTTGACCCCTGTGGCAGGCTAAAGGTCAAATTTTCCAGTAAATCGGCACTTGCATGGAAGGGGGTGTGGACGAGGGGAGAGCGGCCATTATCCTTGCGACAATTCATTTTACTCATGCCTTTTATTGGTATTTGTAAACATGGGGTGCGCCTCACTAGTTTAGCATGAGATTGCGCCATGCCGAAGTGTAGTGTTGCAAAAAAGCATTGCAATCACGACTCGACTAGTTTGGCATTAAGCAACACTCGCCCTGATTCACCGTTTTTCATACCAGGGGCTGACAGGGAGGATGTGACTCCCTGGCGTTTCCAAACTAAGAAACATAGAGCTAAGCAAAAAAAAACACCAGCAGATTTCTCTTAACAATATCTCTTGATGGTACCCGATGTGATGTTGCTAGGTCAAAAATTGACCTCATTATGGTAGGTCAAAGTTCGAATTTTCGAGAAATTCCCACTGTTTGGGTTTACATATTGCCATCGAGATCATGCCATGTGGCCACACGAAACCCAAACGAGCATGCTTCCTGTTCAATTCCGAGTGCAGTGGTGTATATGTTGTGTTTTGAGGAATACATTTATAATGTATGGTTCCGTTAATGTAGCCATATCGGCCCATCGCGCGTTGCCCGGCAACGTCGGTTGCCGTCCGCCGCCCGCGCCGCCCTGGCCGTGGATCGCCGTGGTGCTCCTCAGAAACCACCGTTGCTCCAAAACCAGATAACTTGAGCGCGCTTTTGGTGTCAACACATGCGCAGTGGGTGCCCCATGGGCTGCTGAAAATTTGAGCACAGTTCCACAACATGCCGCAGAGGTATCCTCAAAAAAACCTTAGGGGGTCGGATCGACCCCATCCCTTATCAAGGCGACGACCAAGGCCCAAATTCTCATTATGGTACACATGTTGAGGACGTTATATTTGTTTTATACTTGGTCAGGCAGCGAAAGGAGAAGCGAGTAACTTGTTTTATACCTGTTGGATCTTTTTCGGCATGGCTGCCAGCTTTTCCTGTTGATTGTATATCGCGGCTGTTGAACGGGTTACACTATCACTGATGATGCAGATTATCTTGCTGACCGGGTCGTAAGCCGTTTTGAAGCAAGGCACGAGAAGATGTATATTGTAGTTCGCTACTCGCTCAAGAGGATTTTTCCATGGTAGCCTCGAACTGTCTCTTGTGGCTCCGAAATGACACTTGTCAGAAAAGCCAGTAGTCAATAACAAACGTTTCGTAACGCCTTTCGAGGCAGCTTCCAACTATTTCGTCAATTCTTGGGCCCTGCTCTTGGGCGTTGCGTTTTGAGCAGTCCCCCTGCAACGACGAACCATTCACGAGTGCGGTGTCGCTACTAACCTGGCAAAGTTACTGAGCTAAGCATATGTTACAGAATTGTGCTAATTTACTCCTTGCAAAGTACTGCACGGAAATGCAACCATTTTTATCATTGTGCCCGATCAAAACACGCAGACATGTGGCGGGGGGCGCAGGAAACACGCTCATCCCGCCTGCTGAGCATTTGCATAGACAGCTGAAAAAGTGTTGTGATCCAAAACTGCTCTCACATGAATCGGTATAAATTTATCCAGCCGTAGACATCATGGTGTGTGATAGTTTTAAGGCGCACGTTGGAATCGTGATTGCGAGAATCCGGAATCATTAATAAATCATGAATCGCGACATCATGATCTCGCGATCCGGGTTTGCACATCTGTTGCCGAGCTCGATTTAGCCGTTGATGCGGGGCTTGCATTCACAATTTTTTTATTCCAACGCACCCACTCGCTGACGGGATTGCATCAATATTTGAAAAAGCGCATAACTATGTTGCTTTTTTTGCTAGCTGTCTGCGATTTATCCCCAATTTCCACCACACGATTTAGAAAGTAATTCCTCTCCAGAAAACTGTTGGCCATTTCCACGAACTCCTGCTTGTTGATTCGTCCTTCGGGTCGAACAGCTCTACAAGTGCCTTAAGTTTGGCATGACAATTCCGTATCTTTGGAACACCTTATTGACCAACAAGTTACAAATCTTATTCGTGATGACGACAAATGGTTTTCAGCCCACTCGGCGGATATCGCTACGCTAGGCAAACACGTTTTATGTTCTTCTTCAACTAATTTAAACTGATTCTTTCATCGAGCACTCCCTGGAGACACTTGCCCAAACAAGCAACACCACGGATCTTCATTTACCCGACCTCTGGACAGTGAAGTTTTGCACTCACCGACGCTTTTTTGAGCCCCGCTCTGACTTACCCGAACCGGCGTCGAATTAGATACGTGCTGTATTGAATTCTTTGTGCGGCCCCGGGCGTGCTAGGTCGGCACGCTAAGCGACTTGGCTCCGGCTCTAGGACAGATAACAAAAAATGATGCGTGTAAATCGTTTCATGAGTTCATCTACTCAGAACAGCTCCTCTGCTTAAATCCAACACGAAGTGGACTTACACAGAATGCCGCTCCTGTGTAAATCGACTCAGATCTGAGCTGACCTACACATAGACGCACTGTTGTGTAAATCCACTTCTTGACAGATCTACACGAACACGGCCTCAGGAGTAAATCGAATCAAATCTAAGCTTCTTGATAGATCTACACGAACAAGGCCTCAGGAGTAAATCGAATCAAATCTGAGCTGATCTACACATAGACGCGCTGTTGTGTAAATCCACTTCTTGATAGATCTACACGAACATGGCCTCAGGAGTAAATCGAATCAAATCTGAGGGAAGTTACAGAGGAGAGCCATTTTGTTTATTGACACTCCGGAATGGATTTAAGCAAATGAGCTGTTCTGTGTAGATGCAATCATGACGTGATATACACAGAACCGCTTTTAAGTGTAATTCCACTCGCGAGTGGATGTAAGCAGAAAAGGTGTTCCAAGTGTGAAGGCGTGAGGGTTGCCCATGGATGTGTAGCGTTGCAACGGGGTGCGCGCGGTGTGCATCATTGTTTGCAATTTTTGTGCATTTTTGCAACATTTTCTTTAAAGTTCTCAAGGAGGCTCTCGGTCCTTGCCAGAAGATCGGAGGTGGTCCTGGAGCTCTAAGACGTTTCGTTTTGCCGTAAATCACACTTGCACCCTTTCGCATCTTTTTGAATTTATTTGGAAAATTTGCTTTTACGACCTTAAATGCCTAGCGAGAACAATGAAGATGGTTTTGGAGCGCCATTTTGGTTCGTTAAGCAGTGAACCGCTCTTGCAACCTTCTACAATTTTGCAACATTTTCGAAAATGTCTAGTAGAAGCTCTGGTGCCTTGAAGACCACTGAAGTTAGTTCGAGAACACTTCCCTTCATTTAATGCTAGGAATGTCCTCGTATGTTCAGACCACATGGTCGTCTTGCGAAGGCCCGTCCTCACATGTTATATGCAAATGTGAGGCTCCAGTTTCGTGTGAGACTCGTCCGTAGAATGGTTCCTCCACTGCAACACACTTTTGACCCGACTTGGGTTACGAACGCCTTGTCATGCATCTCGCCCTCTCCCCCAGTGTGTCTTCGACTTTAATAAAAGCTGACCCTAAATGCAAGTCTAATTCGTCCATCTCTACCCTGTGTTGAGCTGATGTTGCTTCCGCTGGTCACTATAATCTACCAACTTGCATGCAATTTCATGTGTTCGTCCTTCCCCCTTACTATCATACGATGCATTCATTCGCCATATCACTTATCGACGTCGGCCCCATAGTTTTGCCCCACTAGTCACCTTGATTAGCATACAGGGTCGGGGTGGAGAACATTAATACACTGCCAACTTTAGGGTTTTAGGTACCTTGAAAATCACGTTTGCAATGTTCATTCCTCTTCACCTCGGCACGCCATGTTCTTTCACCGGAGGCTTTCATTCGGGTGAGGGGTAATAGCGTATAACTAAACGTCTTTTCCGCCTCAGCCTTTACAGGAGGCTCTCATCCTTAGTGTCGCCTAGGTAGCGTGCTCGCCCCTACACAGGGCCTGCCCTTCGCACAGGCATTTCCTAGCTGGGATCTTATGCCGTCTTCGCCGAGCACGGCACCTTTTGTAAGCTTCTTTACGGGGATAAGACAGTCGTAATAGCCTTATTCCTCGGAGAAGAACCGGGAGAATGTAAATATAGATTGGTTGATATTTCAGCAACATGCCCTTATCGGAACAATAGCAGAAGTGGATTCAAAATTGCCTGCCGATGATCCCAGGGGGAGTCGGAACCTAGTCGGAACTAGACCTGGCATTTCCATGGTGAAGTCACCATGGGAATGCCCCAGGGCATTTTCGCGTTGAAGGGCGTCACAATGCGTGTTTTTTAATAATCGTTTTCGAATACTGTTAAGCCGTTCTTTCCCATGAAATAAGTCTCAAGACGTTTACCAGTATGTCTCCTAGCCATAGCCGGGGTTAAAACAGCTGTGGCTGGTCAAATATTCCAACACCAGCCCGCATCCCCATACCATGTTTCACATCCAATAAGGATGACTTTTACGAACGTAAGGGATGATTGTCACCCTTACTGTCACTGAACGTTTCTAACTTCGACCCAGATGCGGGCTGCTCAAACCGGTGATGCGTATGAACGAGCGGTCAGCTTAATGGAAGGGAAACATTTTAGTGTGCAACCACTGAGAAGGCGGCAACGGTTACATTCAATGTAAACATGCGCCCAGGTGGCCGGTTGGATGCCCTCCGCTCAGGGGGGGACATCTGACCCCCCCCCTGAGATCTCAAGAACTAAGAGAGCTGGATACATCAAATTCACAGGGTGTATTGACCTGTACGTGATCTCATTTAAGTCAAAGTTTGAGGTTCTTCGCCTACGACCCGCCATTCAATTGTCTACAGCTTTGCAAAATGTGGCTCGGCTACGGAGCGTCGTTCGGAAACCATTCCGGAAAAACCTTTGGGGGGGGGGTATATTTGACCCCCCACCCGAGCGCGTACTAAGAGAGGCACTAGGGGTGTTGCTGAGCAGAACGGCCGGAAAGGCAGACACAATCTAATTTTGCATGATGTTGGTGATAGCAATGCATGAATCACTGTTGAGCACATGCATGAGCTTGGAACTGAGACTCTCCCTCAAAAGGCATGAGTGTACATGTCGTTTTTTGACCTGCTCCTCCTGTGCATCGTCGTAGCCATACCTAACCTTAAGTTGTTTGCAAATTTGGGCCGGTGCAGTCATGGTCCCAAATGCGCAGTATTGAGGTTACATCCGTGCAGACTTAAATGCAGGTAAAAAACGACAGCCGGGCTTCTGCATGTCATTGTAGGAAGAATTGTCGTGCTACAGGCTTACATTACGAGCAGGGACAACATGGATTCTCCAATAAAGTTTTGATACTTTATGTCCGGTCGATGTCCATAGGGACAAGATGAAATTTTCAGGGAGGTAGAAGACTAGCCCCAAGCTGAAATCTTCTGACCCCCCCCCCCCCCCTCCCTCCCATTACCCCTGACATTCAAAAGCCAAGAAATAATAATAAAAATTGGGCCTGAATATATTGCGAACTTGTAGGTCACTTGTGATATAGATGCTCCTGGCACAGTGAGGCCTTACAAAGCTGGTTTGATGTGTCATCCATGGTTGGTTGCAAATTTGGAGGCAAAACCTTAGGTGTCGAGCTGAAGCATTTTGTGTGATTTCTTCGATATCTGCTGGCAGGCCGAGACAGACTTGAGATTTGATTGTGCGGGGCAGAATATCATCTTTCAATATATAAAAATGAGAAGGAAAGTAAAGTTCTAGTGGGCATTCAATGTCACATGGCTTCACAGAACTTAGCACGATTTAGGGACAGGGTAATTTATCCATGTATCATGCAGTACTAATAGTTACAGCTAGTCATTTTCCAACAACATAAGGGATTGCCTGTGTGAAGCACAACCTGTGCCAACCTTCGCCTGTGCCCCAAATGACATGCGTTAGACATATTTCTGTAATTGTATCAGTACTAGAAACATAAGAGCATCTTCATCATGCGTGTGCTGGGTCACACTTGACATCGCTAACTATAAAGGCATGCCTAACACTGACTGGCATTTGGCAGGAACGCAGTTTCCTTTTCAGTCAGGGACTCCGGTCCCCCAAAATATTTGGCATGCAGCCTGACTTTGAGAACGGAGTGAGCCAAATCCGGGAAGAAACAAACCTGTTCGCTGGTATCTTGAGAGGTGGGTTACATCACTTCCATACTGCTCAGTTCGCTGGCGCTGAATGGAGTGACTTGAGGTGAATATGAATTGAAGGCCCCAACTCATTTGGCATCCTTGACCACTTACCACGGGTGTGGCACTCAACATAATATGTCAACATTATTATCATTGTCATAAAAAGTAAGAAACATTTTTACTGATTGCATGCCAGTGATTGTACTTTAAACATTAAAACATGGTAGGTGACAACCTGAATACAACCGGTGCATGGCTTGGTGCTGAAAGCTCATGGCATCTTTCACCTTATTATGTCTGAAATTGTATTATAGGCATGAAATTGCACATAAACGTCCTGATTACAAAGTCTGTAAACAGATACACCTGGATGGACACATAGATGGACCCTCCATGGCAACATTGAATGTAAAACCGCTGCAGGGTCAAAAAATCAGGGGTTTTGTTTATTTGTAGGCTACTTCAGAACGTAATTTAGGGAAGATGATTGCATGAACATCAGGATAGTGTCATTGTAGTTACTCTTACGAAAATGTTCACCGGGATTGCCGAGCAATGGACGACGGAAAATACCTGTGCTGCCCTGCATGCTGCCAGCGGAACCATGCAGTTGTGTTATGTTGCCGAGACTTCATAATTGTAACATTGCCAGATTTAATCAAAGTTTTAGGCAATCGAGGATGCTTATCTACATATTTCCTATAACAGATCACAATTCCTAGCCAGACATTAGGCGCTTACCAACTCTTATTTAGGTGGTAAAATTACAAAAATAGGAGATAAAAAGCAGCATATGCGATCGCTGTGCCGGTGCCAATTTGAAATCTAGTATATTCTGGTATTATCCTGCCGCGCAACCTGTTGTTACAGGGCCTTGGATGATCCTATTCCATTTTTCTGTTTTTTTTTCAAACAGCTTGCCACAGCTTTACGGGGCACCAACATTCCGGGGATTAAACGAAGAACGATTGCCAGCCATGACCACGATACAGTGTATATCTAGCAATTAGAATACATACGCAAAAATACGTATGCCAGCAAATGAATTTAAACAAACAGACATCACACATCACGCTTCATTCAAACATGCAAGCGTGTTGAAGTAAACAGGCATCACACATCGAGCATCAGTTCGTACGACATATTCGTAACGCTACCCTACATAGATGAGTATCCACCCTGGAAAATCAAACATATCGTTAAAAAATCAAAACTGCGCGTACGCTTAGCTCGGAAAAACGACAACAGGCTTAAAAAGCTTCTGGTGAGAGCTTCCACCTCGAAGCTTAAGTGTCCGGGCGGCCGTAGATGTCATTTATGAAAGCCTCGGTTTCAAGGGGTTTGCACGCCAAAAAAACGTGGTTTATGAAATCAAGTGTAAACTGTGTGAAAACATGGGAGAGACATATTATATGTCGGGGTCTATGCGCCCTATCCGTTTGAGATATAATGGACACCCGAGAGACGCAAAAACAACACAGTGAATTGGTGACCATTTTTTGGCAAGACACGCTCAGGCTGAAATCGAAGGAAGTATGGACTCCATGCCTCTTTTAGAGCTCTAAGTCATCGATAGAGCACGGGACCACCCAGACAGTAAGATAAGTGAATCTATTGCTAAAAAAGTAGGCGACCAAATCTTAACTTCCAGGCCTCATCACGGCCGATTATGCGAACGGGTTGTCTGCCTTTATGTGTAATGTGTGCTGGCTTAAAATCGGTAAAATGTGTAAGTGATGCCTGACGTGTGATGTGCGATGTCTGTTCAATTGAAGTCGCTTGCGTGTATAACTGATGCGCGATGTGCAATGTTTGTTTACTTCAACTCGCTTGCATGTTTGAATAAAGCGTAAAGCGTGATGCCTGTTTGCTTGGATTCGTTTGCAGGTACAAGTATTTTCGCGTATTCTTATTTTTAGACAAGCATTGTATCGTGGTAATGGCTGGCAATCGCTCTTTGTTTAATCCCCGGAATGTTGGTATCCTGTAAAAACTGTGACATGCTATTTAAAAAACGAAAAATCGGGTGGGATCATCGGTGGGCAATTTTGAATTTACTTCTGCTATTGTTTCGATACAGGCATGTTGCCGAAACATCTACCAATCTACATTTACATTCTGCTGGTTTTTCTCAGAAAATAAGTGAATCTGTTGCTAAAAAAGTAGGCGAACAAATATTAACGTACAGGACTATCACTATCGTCATACCTGTGTGAATAATGCTCCTCACAAATGCACTGGACAACTTATGCAGCCCTTACGAGAAACGTGTGACGACTACACCGAGTCATACCTTTTACAGATTCTGGTGGGCACCGTCCCTGTTTTATGAGAGCCACGCTGATTGTTTACGCCAGTTTCAGCTGGCAAAGAGCATCGAACAGCGCACAGCTAATATGGTGGTGCCCTGTAGCTTGGAGTCGCCCTTTATGCTTAGTATCGTCCAGGTAGCGTCCTTCTTTCGTTGTTTCCCCTCAGCGGCCACCTGTTGAACCTGTGCGATCCCTGGCGTTGTCTGGCTTGATCTCGAGCGCCGGATTATTCTCTTTGTGTGTTGCAGTGAGGTAATACATACATATATATATATATATATATATATATATATATATATATAGGCATTAGTATGAGGATATTTTCCTCTGTTTCGGACGCGCAACCATATGAACATAAAATGTTAGCTCCACCTTACACATGTAAAGAACGCGCATTTTTGCATCATTGCCGTTGCACTTTTGCAAATTTTATTGAAAAGATACAGTCTCAAAACGAGAAAGGATGTTAATATATATTATATATATATATATATATATATATATATATATATATATATACCTATATTCCTGCGTGCTTGCACAAACATGCATGTGTGTCAGGACGAGTTGATGAAGAGCTTGTGATATTGTTTGCAAGGCATACCATGCATTATCGCTTGCTTGCCCCACTGTTATTTGCAGTGTGCGGCTTTCATCCAGACTCGTGGTAACGGGGCGGGTGGGGGGGGGGGGGGAGGGGCACAGGGATGACAAAGAGCCCGTTGATGAGGGAACGCCCCCCCCCCCCCATACACGCATGCACTTTGGCCCAATTTGATATCTTCCGGCACGACGCTGTTTTGTTTTATTTTGATCTTTATCTTCCTTCACTGGAACGGAGGCCAGGGAACCTACTGGAAAGCACAATTCTGTCCGTATGAAGATAATATTATCAAAGAAAATTAGAAGATAATGTTGTCTTCATTCTGTCCATATGAAGACAATATTATAAAAGAAGATTAGAAGATTCTTCAAACTGTTGTCATACTGTCTGTATGAAGACAATATTATTATGAAGACAATGTTATTTAAGGCAATAGTTATCAGAAGGAAGGGGTGTTAGATAACGCCAAAAAATAATGCACCGGTGCTTTCCACATTATGATGGCTAAATCGGCTCTATCTAAGGAGATCGACCTCAGAAAATTTGTCAGGTTTTTTTCTGGATTCTGCAGATATAATGAGGACCCCGTGCACGTTGACTGCAGATTGAAATGGGGCTAGAAAGTTGTATGAACTTGGCTGACCCATGCTCGCCTGGGGATGTCCAACGTTATGTCAGAACCGATAAGTGATAGCACTTATATAACATAGTGTTCAGCATACGTGCCGCAAGTCTGAGCAGCCTAATCCAATGCGGTGTTTTTACCCATTGATGCGGTTAATGTATCCTCGCCCAGGGTTCCAATGCGCGAAATGCATCCTCGATTTCCGTGGTCAAGTTAGGTCACTTCCGGTGGACTTAGGATCTTGAAAATGATGTGTGACAATTCCTGAATTTAAAATACAACGGTGAAAGCTGTTTTGCCCTGATCCTGATATTTCTGGAATGAGACCATTGGAAGTCATCTCTGGAAAACACATTTGGCTTAAGTAATGTTCCCCCTGGGATGGGAAATGCGCTTTTGGGATGCTGAATAACTATGTAGGCAAAATTCAGCAATGTCTGAAAATCTTCATCAGGCCCCCTCTCAAAAAAGCTTTGAGGGCGAAATCGGCAAACCGATATGCAGTTCGTCCTTGACCGCCGCCCAGGTCAGAGTTTGTGACCCTCGCTTCCCTCGCCGACCGGGGCCGTAAACAGCCGTGTCAGGCCGAGCGCCAGTCCGTTTCGAAGGCTTAAGTGTGACCGCTCGTGAGTAATAGTGGGTCGCACGGGTGACAGGCGAGTGACACTTGGTTTAAGGGTGACGTGGGGAGGAACGGGGGCAGTTGAGAAAACGAGTACTCTGAGAAGTCGATGAAGCGGGCCCTTCTTGCCTGCTTCAACGACAATGGAGTGCGCAACACTCTGCGAGATATATTCACGGAGGAGTTCGAATCTCGCGATAAAGAAAGCAAGGAACTCAAAAAAGCAAGTAAGTGAGCAACAAGAAATCATCCAAGCCCAGTCACAGGCAATCGACGATATTGAGCAGTACTCCAGACGCAACTGCCTCAGTTTCAACGGCGTGGCTGAAACCGCAAACGAAAAGCCGGCGCGCCTGGACCTAGCCAGAACCATGGGCGCCCAGCTTCAGTCAGGCGACATTGACTGCGCTCATCGGGTCAATAGACCTCAGCCCACCCCGGACGGCGCCAGCAGTACCCGACCGCGTATCGTCAAGCTTGTGTTCTACACGAAGAGAGAAGAGGTATGGAGCGCCCGTAAGCAGCCGCGGACAGCTTGCCCACCTAGGCAGTCCTGTCTGACTCCAGACTCCATCACAAGGTCGTGTGTCACTGAAAACCTGACTAAAAGGAACCAGAAGGTGATGTATGTCGCTCGCCAGCTCAGACGAGACAACGAAATCTGGGCAGCCTGGAGCGATGGCTGCGTAATGAAAATAAAAACAGCGGAGGGAAGCAACACACATCAATATTAAAACAGAAGAGGACCTGCACAGGATTGTCGGGGCAGCTGAGGCGACTTGTCGTCGTACGGCATTCGGAGCAGCCGCACCCACTGAGGACTGCGGACCGGAAAACGCAGACGCCGCGAGTGCTGCAACATGCGCTGTCGTTGCGACTGCCGGGGAAAGATAGAGGTAAAATACGAACGGCAGAGGTAAACCTCATATGCCAGTGCGAAATGCGATTTGATTACACCTCGGCCGAAATCTGGTAGCTGTGTGTAATGCGGTGACTGCGGCATTTGTACTTCGTTCGAATTTTTAAGAAGTGTGCTGTCAGCTTAGTTTAGTGGTCCCAGTGGCCCACACATATTGCTAGGATGTAATTTTTAGCATGCACGTCCTAGCCATGCTGGCCCTGTTGCATTTCTGATTGTTGTTCCATACTGTGTGTTTATTGTGGTTGACGTATGGTACTTATGCTCGCGGCCATCATTTCACATCGGACATGCTGTGCTGACTATTTGTGTTTGCTTGACTGTATTTGCATTTGTTAACGGTAATTATATTTCTGTTGGTTTGAGACACATAGCTCACAATGTGATAAGCTCATATCAGGTGTGCTTTGCTCCAGTGGCATGGCTATGTTTGATACATGATTGGATTAGCCCTTTTGATTATTTGTTTTCTGTTCTTCGTCATAGCCTTTTTGTGTAATTGCATTTGCCTTATTGTCCACACTGTAACTCGTGAGACCCTCATATCACTGTCCACTTGTTATCGGTTCCTGGATGCTGCTGCTCGCCCGCTGCCAAATTTAGCCTGCTGCTTCCAGGGATTTTTTTGACAGCATTCAATCAACATCTTCCGCTGGGAGATTAGAGGTGGGCTGCTCAGCAGTTACTAGTATTTTTCCTCTATCCCTTCCAGCCCTCATGCCATACCATTATCCAATTCTCCCCCGCTCTTTTCCTGCACGCACACATCTTACCTTCACTTGCTCAGCTCCTGCACACAAATGCTCAAAACTGTCACTTAGACTATATTCTGACGTTGAAATGTGATTAATAATCAGTGGGCAGGAAATCAACCCGGGACCCCTAGCAACCAATAATGTCACAATATCACATGTCAACATAAACAGCATCACAGCTCCAGGACGCCTGGACGAGCTTGCTCTCTTCACCACATATAACGACATTGACATATTGCTTTTGACTGAAACCAAACTTGACTCACGGGTCCATCCTAGCTTGTACAATTTACACAACTACCACAACCCAATGACAAATCACAGGACTCGACATGGAGGAGGAGTAGCAGCATACTTCAAATTAACACTCCCAGCTACTTGATCTTGAACTGGAAGGAATTGAATGGGTTTGGTCCCTCACCGAAATCAAATCAGAAGTTATTGTGGTTTGATGTGTTTATGTCCCACCCAATCTCTCTAGCAGTCAACTGACAGAGTTTTTAGATATCTTGTCAGACAGTGTTAGAAAAAAAAACATAAAAAACATATAATCTCGCATCGATATTGATATTGGGAGATTTTAATGTTGGTAATAACTATCTAACTGAAGCTCACATTACTAAACACGGCGATATCTTTCCATTTGAAGTCAGTCTAAAACACACAGCTGAATCACTCAATTTGACACAACTCATTGATCAGCCAGCATGCGTTACACAAGACACAGCCAACTTATGAGACTTAATGCTGACATCGAACACAAACATCATTGCAGGCAGTGGGGTCCTCCCCCCTTTTCACTAAAAGATCACATTCCTACCTTTGCCACTATCAAGGTTGCATCGCCACCCTTAAAGGCATCAGCCAAACAAGTATGGGACTACACAAACGTGGATGCAGACAAACTTTCACAGCTTCTGGTGAACACAGACTGGGACAGAGTACTTGATCATGACATAGACACAGCGCCATATAACTCCACACAGGCCATGCCCGCAGCAGCTGCTGAAGCCATCCCGATAAAGATAATCAGGGTGAGAATCTGTGACAAACCTTGGGTCAGTGCTGCACTAAAGAGAGAGATGAGGAGCAGAAGACAGACTTTTCAGACTTGCTCAGAGGTATATGACTGATGACCACTGGGACCGCCGGCGACAACAAAGAAATTTTACCACATGCATGAGCAGACGATTTCAGAACAACCACTTGCAGCACCACGCAAACAACCTCTTGCATGCAAAACAAAACCCACACAAGCACTATCTCATTCTTAAACAAATGATAGGACGGACACCAGCTGAGACAATGCCACCGCTCGTAGGACCTGATTCGACCCCATTGACAGAGGACTTAGATAAAGCTAACCAACTGCGTGACTTTTTGCCAGACAACCACAACTCGCAACTGACGACCTACCTGTCCCCGAGACCGCGCTTGCGGATCCACCACCCACGTTAGATAGCATAACCATTACAGAGGATGCAGTACTCAATCATGAGCGCACTCAACACTCTCGATTCACACAAATCATGCGGTTCTGACAATCTCCCAGCAAAAATATTAAAAATGACTGTCATATTGATAAAGACTCCACTCACTAAACTATTCAACCTGTCACTGAGCCAAGGTATTTTTCCTTCCACCTGGAAAGAAGCAAAGGTTCATCCCATTTTCAAAAACAAAGGGTCAAGCTTGGATTCTGCTAACTACAGACCAATCAGTTTACTTTCTTGTATGTCAAATTTTTTTGAAATAATTATCTTTAATAATATCTATCAACAACTAATTGAGAATGGGCTGCTCTCTGAGAAACAAAGTGGATACCGTCCAAAACATAGCACACAAATTCAGCTGGTATATTAAATTAACAATCTTTATGCAGTTGGACATTAGTAAATATTTGGCAAGATATGGCAAAAGGGCCTCCTAGTCAAGTACAAGAACTATTGTGGTTTGTCAGGAACTCTCCTACATTGGCTGGAATCGCATCTCTCAGACCGTAAGCAGATAGCTAAGGTAGGCAACAGTTTCAGCATGCCTAGGACCATGCATGCTGGGTCCCCACAGGGGGTCCGTTCTGGGACCTCTTCTTGCGCTTATATATCCTAACGACCTAGCCGAGAAGACTGATAATGGCATATTGTTCTTTGCCGACGATACTACGCCATACACAGCTCATTCACACGACCCAGTTACCGCACAAGCGGCACTCCAACACGACTTACATGTCATTCAAGAGTTTGGCAAAGACTGGCTCATCACGTTCAACGCCACGAAAACAATTCAACATTCACCAACAGAAACACGCATAACCCAACGCAGTTGGCATTTGATGGCCAACGAATTCCTTCCGTTACATTCGACAAACACCTTGGCCTGACGATATCTACTGATTTGCACTTACATCAGCACGTTAATCACATCTCCAAAATCGGTTGAGCCCTTGGACCTCCCCTACCCACTATCGCGACTTCTGCCTCGGCATACCCTCAACGACATATATACGACATACATTCTTCGTTTGTTTGATTATTGTGACGTAGGGCATGGTGCAACATCCTAAATATTAGGCTGAGATTGTTAACGTCCAGACCTGAATGTCCACCTGTTCGAAATTCAAAATCCGACTACACCTAGTCCCTCTTGCTTATGTGGCTATCCAAATTAAGACCCTAAACACTTTGTACTCAAATGTCTTCGCTATCATGAAATCGGAATTTCAATGCTACGTAAAACAGATCGTATCATTCCAAACTTTTCTAAGCTCACTGACAACAAGCAACTAAGTATCTATCTCAGAGGTAACGGTTTACAGGATCGCAATGGGCAGCACATAACACAAATTTTCCAAACATTTCTTTTTCAGACCAAACGATTCGCCTAAAAACTTCCAGCGGGCCCGGGCAGCAGACGGGCCACGGGGTGGCGTTGCCGGGCCGGGCGTCTGCCGCCGGCCCGAGACGGCTATATGCGTAGACTGGAGTGGCGGCGCGCGCCTTGCCCGTGTCGGCTTACGGATCGTGCGAGTGGGCTGTACGTCGGGGGTTCCCTGGCGGCGATGACCATATCTTGTTATTATTAGGAGAGGCGCTCAGATTTAAGCGTTCCGCTTGTGCGCCAATTTACTCTTCATAGTAAGTACTGCTTAATGTCCATAATCGAAAATAAACATAAAATCTAATCAAATCAATTTGAGGTTGTACCTACGTTCACGCCCATGCAACCTACATTTTGAAGGCATTCCGGTACCTCGTCTGAAGTTAGTACTCACTTCGGTACAAATATAGGGTTGTGGGAGCCCAGGCGAGTCTTTCGTTGTTAGTAATTTGAAAAAGTTCAAGCTGGAGCTGAGTTATAACAAAAAACTTGACTTTGGCGTCAAGTTATCGGAAAATGCTTTTTAGGGTTATGAAACGTGCAGACGTCTGTGCCGAAAGAACATGACGCTTAAAGGCAGAAGCTTCAAAGTTGGGTCTTTTTACCTTGACATCGCGTGACACAAATTAAGCTTTCGGCGTCCGTGGAGCTGCTGGTGGAGGGGGGGGGGGGGGTACTATTGAAAGTACCCTTTTCTGGGAGATGCACACATACTATGTTGTCGAGAAATACAACCTCGCCCTTCTCTGCTCATATAAAACTCGTTGCAACCCGAGGCTCGTAAATCCCGAGCCCGACGTTCGTAAATCTTTTGTCCAGTCCCACGTTCTCCCTCATCTTCTGTACTGCCTCTAGGCCTGGGGTGGGGCTGCAGCATCACCTAAACAGAGAACGAGGGGTGGCAAACTAGGGGAAGGGGTAGCTAGCATTGTTACCAATGCTCGTCAGCGAGATTCAATGGCAGCGACTGTACAAGCGCTGCGCTGGCGCGGCGTTGTCACCTTATTATGCACCGCGACGGCCTCACTGTATTCAGCGCCCGTCATGACTCGCGGGCTCCGGTGGAGATCCGGGTCCCTGTCCACCCGACGTGCCGCTGTACGCCAGCGTGTCGCCCGCGCAGCAGCGACGAGCGCCCTGGATCTGCCAGCTCTTCACCTGTCCGGTGGTGCGCAGGTCTTGTTCGTATCGCCCGGCCTCGTGCTGGAAACGTCTGACGCCGACCATCAGCACCTCTCGCATCTGCCACGAGCTTCGCGCCAGTCTGGATGATGTAGACGGTCTTGTGTGTACTCAATGCTTCCTTGCTGTTTTGTGACATGTTTGACGGTTTGCGTTTTGATAATTGATTTTGTTTCAGTATTTATGTTGAACTTTAAACATTTGATTCTTGAATAAGTTCAGCATTGCACCCATACTGCTATTGCAATTGTACCAAACCAAGTAAGCTTTTTTTTAAATAACTTATGAATTGAATGAGCCTGAACGTGAATAAGCTGGAAATTTTCCGTGATATATGCCACTTGATCATCAGTTTGTCAGACGCATACCGATGAAACCCAACAGACTTTTATTGGGCTTCATTAGGCATATTTGTAGATACGTAGGCTTTTTACGACGTGAAAGGCACGCGCAATAATCAATACAATACAGGGTGGGCTGCTCTTAAATTCATTACATGACTGAAGTCAAAGACCTTTCATATCATTCAGTCTTGGAGGCTACAGGACCTACAGTTCTGAGCAGCCAGCTGTGCAGGCTTAGCACAGATACGTGACACGAGCAGTAGCAGCGCTGTCGCTATAGCGCAGATCTTTTCCGCGTTCGAGCGGTAAAGTTGGCAAGACATGCGCCGCTATGTCAGGAAGGTATACACCTGTAGAAACCCGCACACTAGCCAAGGCACACTCTGAGTGCCAAGATGCCTCAAAATGTACTGCTAGGCACAACCATCAACTTTTTTTTACTAAACTCAAAGCACGCGAGCACAACGAGTGCCAGAAAATAACCATGACCAATAACAACCATGTCTGAATACGATGTTGGCGGCAATACCTAATTATATAACAGTGACACGACATACCGAATAAGCGGCCTAAGCAACGTTGCTGAGTTATTTCTTTTAATCACATTCGTCTTTGCGGTTACTAATTGAAAAAGCGCTGAACACAATTTTACATGCACACATGGTGCGCGAAGTCGTGTCCACTTCAGGGCGACGCCTGGCCGTGATCGCGCGGTGCATGGTGATGACGGGTTTGAACACGTGGCTTAGATTGTTGTGTCCAGCGTTCACACCCATTAACGACGGCTGTTCAGCACTCTGAGGAAAGAACAATACATGAATAAAATCACACAGCAAGACATGGGAAGAACTCAGCAGCAACATTATGAACTGGGTTCGCGCCGTGTTACGTGCTATTGATCAATAAATGTTGACCATGACCGGAAGCCTCCCGCGCATTACCCTGCCACATTTGTCAGTTCATTCATGTTTGAGGTCTGGTTGTACTAAAGAGTGACACTCATAGGCTGTGACTGATTCCCTTTAACTAAGCTTACCTTAGATCTTTATTGATCCTACGGCTGTGGTGACGCTGCCTTTTGGACGACCGCGGGTTTTTGTCACCCGCGGAGGCACCATTAGATGGTGGAAGGAAGAAGCACCCTGCACCTTGCCAGGTCGAATGAGGAGCGTCACTGGTAGATGGACCGGCAGAAGGAGCACGTCCGGACGTCAGACCATCAGGGGTACTAGGTCAGACCATCAGGGGTTCCAGGTCAGACCATCGGGGATGCCAGGTTAGACCATTAGGGGTGCCAAGTCAGATCATCAGGAGAACCAGGTCAGATGACCAAAGGCTAGGGTACTAAGAGACAGGAGTACCAGGTTAGACCACCAGGGGACATGAATATCATGTCAGACAGCCAGATGTAAGGGCATCAGGTGAGACCTCCAGGGCAGGGGTATCAGACCAGACAACCAGGTGAGACTTCCAGGTCCAAGGTACCAGGGGACAGGGACATCAAATCAGACCAGCTGGTAGCAGGAAAGTCAGGTCATACTGTCAAGGGCAGGGGTATCATGTCAGACTACCAAGGGAGGGTGCCAGGGTAGGGTACCTGGATGGTGCCAAGGGTGGGGGTCAGGCCACCAGGAGGAAGTAGAACCAGGTCAGACCTTTGGGGGTAGGGCTACCAGGTCAGGCCACCAGGAGCAAGAGTACCAGGTAGCAGAAGCATCAGGTCGGACTATCTAGGGCAGTGACATCTATGTAGTCCAACTATGTAGACTATGTAGACAGGTCCAACTATGTAGACCATATAAACGTATATGGACCAGGTCTGTGCATACCATATGGGATGTTTAAAGTTGAATTTGGCTTAGCAACTGATATCTGACGGCATCCATCACTCAGAACACAAGCTCAGGTTTTTAAGCACCACACTTTTTGGATACGCAGCAGCAACTGGTAGTTGTTGCACGTGCACAGGGTTGAATGTGTTGATAAGCTGCAACGATTTATGAAAAGGGGTATCTGGAGGGGCCAGTCAGACCATTGAGCAATGAAATTAGGCAAACAATGGTGCTGAGTGGACCGTTAATCCATTATAATATAAATTAAGGTAATTCCCAACCTCGACAGGCTATAAAAATAGATTTTGATAAAGGTACCTTGTTTTCTAGCATATTTTGCTATATAAATAAATAAAAATATACATATATATATATATATATATATATATATATATATATATATATATGATCCGAACTCTGCTTTCAAACAAGTTTGTATGCATGGGAAGAGTTCGTGAACAGTTCAAGAACAACTAGGCATGCTCATTTTTTTTTGTTTTCCAGCTTCACTGGGCGCTAAAAATGCGTTTTAATGAAGCTGATCTAGTCAAAAACATCTCTTGCCTTACAATATCTAGACATTGTTTTCAAACACGGCTGCAGTTTGCCAAATTTATGAAATCAATAAAACTGTTTTTGGTCACTTGTTTTTAAACTGTGCTGCTATCTAGTTGCTATATCTGCTTGTGAATGCTAGGGGTTTAATATTACACCATGCTTGCCAGTTTTCTACTTAACATTTTTGAAGCAATTTTGAAGCTGATCTCGTCAAAAACATCTCTTGCCTTACAATATCTAGACATTGTTTTGAAACACGGCTACAGTTTGCCAAATTTATGAAATCAATAAAGCTGTTTTTGGTCACTTGTTTTTAAACTGTGCTGCTATCTAGTTGCTAAATCTGCTTGTGAATGCTAGAGGTTTAATATTACACCATGCTTGCCAGTTTGCTACTTAACATTTTTGAAGCAATTTTGTCTGAGAAGGGTAAATATTTTTCTTATCTTTCCATCATTCAATACCACTTCATGTAAAATTATTATCAGCATTTGAACAAAATCTGCAGGTTCTGATTTGAGCACAAACCTAGGCTCACCTTCAGTAAAGGTCAGCGAATCCCTCTTCAAACAAATATATAAATATTAAAAGAATCAGACTGCATATCTAAGCATAGCAACACATGAGCAGCTGATGAAATCTGCTCCCGCTTACAACGAAAGGTATCAGCACCTAGTATTTTTATTTTTGACAAATTACCGCAATGCAAATGAGAAACAGCATGGAAACAGCTCATGGAAAATATCAGCCCTGCCTGCTGATGTTGACAGCATGGGGAAGCACCCTGACTTTTGTTTAAGGGACACAATTTTGAAGGGGCGTCCTAAAAAAATGGAGCCTCCATGCAGGGATCCCACTGGCCATGTCATGGGGCTCCTGTGACTGGGTAGTGATTTTATTTTTATGATATTTTCACGATATTATTTTACTACATTGTGTGATTTTTAAACTTTTTGCAGGGCTACGCCCTCCAGCAAAACTGCGGGAGGAAGTGCATTGAGGGCATTTGCTCTTCTACCAAGCATGCATGATATCCAGGTAACTGAACGTTGGCAACTAAAAAAAGATGGAGCCTTCTAAATATTCTGCAAATTGTCCTGGTAACCTACAACATAGCCTCCCGAAGCACAGTAGGGTTTCTTTTCCAAGAACAGAATGTTTTCAACTAACAAAGAGGGTCCCAAAGCTCACCAAGGGGCCTTGCTGTCACAGAATAGGGCACCCTGATCTGGAATTGCCACCATCTGATGCATAGATGGGGCCTCATAACCCAAAACAGGGCATCCTATCTTAAAAGGGCCTCCCGAGCCAGGAAAGGGCTCTTCTTAACAACTGCGGCTTGATCTAAGCAGACTGCGTCTTCATAATGTCCTTATGATCCAGGCAATAGAGCCTTGTGACCCCGTATAATCTGGTCAAAGCTTGATCTGAATCTTGCTAGGTAGTTGCATGTCCTGTAGTTGGAAAGGAAGCAAAAAATGGGGGGGCAAAAAAATCTTCTGCAGCGTGGATGGCACTGTACTGCCCCCTGCTGCGTCGACCATAGCTGATAGCACTCTGAACTGGCCTGTCTCCAGCTCGCATGCGCCTTTTTTGGGTTACAAGTTACCTCTTGGATCTAAGTTAATTCCACATGCCATGAAATAAGTACATACGTTGTTCAACCCTCGCGGCTGGCGCACCGCATCCTCCCCCACCTACACCTCAAGGCGTCCAGGATTCAAAGCGGCTTGAATTCAAAACGGGCAACCGCGACAACGCGTTGCCGTTGTCGCGGTTGCAAGTCCAACGCGAATGCGCATGCGCATACGGGACGTCATAGATCTGACCCGATATATACGGAAGTGCAGCTATGCGTAAATCGACTCGGATCTGACGTGATCTACACAGGGGAACAGTTTTTAGTAAATCGGTTCATCAGTCGATATACACGCTTCCTAGAAAAAATACGGAACTTCAGACCAGTCGTTCGTTTCTTCTTCTGCTGAGCGCCAGCCCAACTGTACATAATGGTTACCGGTATGCTGTGGAGGCTAGGAGCGCACAATGTTGCCATCTACGCGACTCGTGGGGGACGTCAGGTGGGTATAGTCGATTAATACTTGATTGTCCTGGCATTATTCTGAAGCTCCAGAAAATTCAAAGAGACTGACTGATTGATTGATGAGACTGAAGATTGCAATGCATGGTTTCAAGGTCACGGTCACAGTTCCCGACGGAGTAGCCGGTCATGCCTGGCCACCCGATGGCGGTCGGCGGCTCACGGCGCGCCGCCGTGCGTGATCCGCCAATGTTCAAACCCGATTTGAAATCGAACAAGAAAAACTGCATCAGTTATGTTCAGTCTGAATAGCAAAAATGTTGTCTTTTATTGTATATCGGCCGAAGGAAAATCGAAAACACCATGTTTTTGCAGAAAATAACTTTAAAGGCCCACTGAGTGACTATATGTACCTTGTCCACATTGAATATTATATTGACCCATGCTTGAGGAAAATGTAGGCTTTCAATTTTCCGACGCACTTTTTCTCAAAGGATTTACTCCCCAAACTCTTTTTGCTATAGCAAGATGAAAAATAGGATTTGTGATGTCACCGCTTATTTTCATCTGCTCTAGTTCGTTGTCGGTACGCCGAATGGCTCTTAAACTCTCAGAATTGCGTTTTGCCATATCATTATCTCATTAACTTGCTATCAAATTCGAAGGAGGTGTCGTGATATCCTCCGGTGGACTTGTCGTGGAATAATCCTGCTACGAAAACGCAGTTGAGATTTAACCACTCCCGCACAGTCTATCAGCCTATGAGTCTATCAGTTGGCCTTGTCAGCTGGACGTTTTGTTTCTATGTGCTCCACGAATGCCTCTTGAGCCTCACTGGAATGAAAAAATAAACATTAGCTGGCTATGGACTAAACATGAGCTGACCCAGACCTGTTTTGATTCAGGATGGCGGCAGCACACTTTTAAATAACGTACTCGACAATTACGCGCTCATTCGCTATTACGGAACGCTCACACTTCGTCCTTGCTTCGCTACTTCTAGCTTCTAACCAGGGCTTAACTATCTGTTGTCACAATTATAGCCTGTTCGCGCCATTCAACCGTACCGGGCTGTTTCCGCGCGCGCCAGCCATGCGCGGCTGTGAAATGTGACAAGGTGCATGACATCACATTATAAAAGGTCAAGGGTGGCTACAATTTCTAACACACCATCGTCCAGTCACTCTGAGAGGTCAGTGTGACAGACTCCACTCGGTAAACCACGACCAAGTGCGAATTGAGCACAGATTACGTACTATTTGAGTTCGCAAATTCCTTGCATTTTAGCATCAATGGTAATGCAAAAAAGCCAAACGGTTTCTAGTCATTCCTAAATTATCGTTTTACGGCTATTGAAAGAACAGCCATCCTCAACAGCCGGGATAAGACGCTTAGTTTTGGTACCACGAGAGATTAGAGCTGAGTATAAGGCTGATATATTTTCCTAATAAGCCATACAGAAGACGATCAACAACAGGGGTGGTTAAAGCCAATTCGCAATTTTGCAAAAAGTTCGCATCATTTCGGATGAAAGACGCCGGTACCGAGAATCTCGGCTATTTAAGCGAAACGAAACACGACGATATAAAGCGCAGTGTCATCGTGACGAACACTAGCTTATGGTTAAACGACGATATGGGCTGAACATTAGTTAAGATTATTATATGGACAGAAGGTACTGGATGTTTGCGGTTTGAACTTCGATAGCTCAGCATAAGGGCGCTGGACTCATAACGCCGAGAAACTGAAGATCTGTTTTGCTGATGAGAAATACCAGCAAATGAAACATGTCAGAAAATTACAGACGTGCGACTTCCATAGATACGCATATTGTAAATAATCAAACGATCAGGTTCTACATGGTGTGCTTTGTCTTCATTGTGGGCGCCAAATGACCACCGCAGTCGACGCGCCCGAAAAGCAAAAAACAAAAAAATCGATCAATAATTTCTCTTCGTTGTACACTGTGAATGTTTCTATTTGAATAGACCATGAGAGCCCCTTGCGCGTTCTACCACTTGCCGTTTTCATGACCTATCGGTTGAGCATCCCAAAACACACTCTGTCGTGACCGTTGTTGGCGTCCTCACTCAAACCATGTCTGACCTGCCAGCCCACGTCGCACGGCGTGTGGCGCAGCAGCACCCGGCCCGTGTTTATCGACGGTGTTCCGGCGGCAGAGATGGGACGCTCGGTAAAAGGACGGGACAGAGGTCGAGTTCGCCTGACATGGCGTCCCCACAAATACGGTCGGCTGCCAGGTGCACCTGCAGCGGCTTCGGCACAGGCTGCCGCTTCCCGTTGTGTAGAAAAGGGATTTGGAGGGCGGCTTATGCCGGCCTCCCGCGGCTCTAGCAGAAATCACGCCCCAGAGTGACAGCAAAACAGGCTCATATTGGGCCACTGTCAAAAATAACAGGCTCATACTGGGCCACTGTCAAAAATAACCCAGCAAGTGGACATTTTTTACCTCTCTCCAGATAACACACGTTTAATCTCCAGCGCGCGCGACCAAGGTTGTGATCAGCAGTACGTATGGTCGGTAGGATTAGGACGAGGAGAAACGTTGAAAGCCCACTAATCTTGTTAAGAACTAAAGTTGTTTCCTTGATAATCTTCAGAAACCAAGACATTCGCGGAGCGATTCGACAAAAAGCTGGACGGCGCGCTACTAGAGCGTAAAACACAGGTTCTGGACGTTTGGCCTGATTCAATTCCGTGCCGTATGCAGCCGTAAATGCCTTGCTCACCACCGTCTCAATATGTTTCACGTCGATTGCAGCAAGAAAACCGAGACAACAGTAAGAAAATGGTTTAACCAGAATGAGTGAAGCGATCGTGCCGAAAAAATAAATGCTTTTTGTATGTTCACGGACGTTTTTTAGGCCCGTCGGAAGCACCCTTTAGGCTTGTAACATTCATGAGAAAAAGTGAAAAACTAAATGTGAAGAAACGATGTAAAGAACATGTAGTACATACTGGAAATTCCCCAAACTGGAATGCAAGTTGGCTTGCTTGTTATGGTTATATGATACCTAACATCCAGATGTCTTCCCAACTTAATACATATTCAGTTACACAAGAGAGCTACAATCCATCAATCACTGGGGATCATCTACAAATATGACGGAATATGTCGCGTGCCAGGCATTGCAACATCGCAACGCTCCTTCTCTAAAAAATGTTAAGCAAAACACACGCGAACATGGGAAAAGAACTCGTTGCCTGTGAACAGAAGCGAAAACTGCTGGAAAGTATGACGCACCTCGCCAAGTGTGATTTAAGCAGACCAGCGGCTTATTTCCCGGGGCCATGTTCGCTCACCCAACGCGCGTAACAAAACACCCGTGTACGCAGACGATTACTGATGCTAACCTGTGAGGAAATCGTTTTGATATCCAACGTCTACCATTAGCGGTGTGCTATCCTTATTCATACCAATCTTGATCTTTCCCAAGCGTTTTACCTCTTCACAAAAATAGCATTGCGAAGGTCTGAAACTTACCAACGCAGTGGCAGGTGATTACAAGCTGGCGGCACTTTCGTCGTGGCAGCTTTTAAGCCTATAACGCCACGGCCGAAAAAAAAACGTAAAACTGGGAATATTTCAGGTGTTCGAAAACCTGTGCGGTCGAAAAGCTGTTTCTTTGGTCACAATGTTACGCTCTTATTTGAAACATTACACTGCAACACAGTTTTGCTCACACACAGGAAGCACTGTTTGAAACGCTTTTACGCTGCTTTAGCACACCCAGCTCTTAATGGGAAGCCTGGGTCCCGTCAGAGTGAAAGACTATCAACAAGTGGTGCGAGTATAGACGCTCTTCATCATTGGCGGCCATAGTATTCGCAACCATTATTTGATGCGGGGCTCCGCTGCAATGCAAATGCAAACGTATAGTATCTCAGTTCCCAAAAAGTGATGGATTTTGCTGGCGATGATTTTCCGCCTAGCCTTTATTGATATCATTCAGCCTTTCACTGGCACAGTATTTACAGTATTTTACAGTATTTCACCTTCTTATTTCACCTCACATTTTTATATCACCTTATTGTATTTCACGGGCACAGCATTTCACCGGCACCGGCACCCATCACTCGGGCCGGCCCTGAGTAGAACCCATTATCCCTTTTGTCAGCTCGGTACTAGACCGATGCGGGCCGCTCCCTTCTGCGCAAACGTAGCATAGCTTGTGCTACAACTAGATCAGCAGTTTACATAATGAAGGCCATTGGGCAACGGGTAAATGGACGCTTGGGATTGCTCGTTGCAAACAGAGGTAGTTAATTCTGAGAGATGCAAGTAGCTGACCATCTGGACACGATCATGACTCAGCACCGAACGTCAAACACTGTCACCAGCTTGTGTTGATGTATCGCACAATGTCCGTCTGTGCTTAAATGTGGCTTGCAGAGCATCGTTATATAGCGTAAACATAATTATCAGCCGCTTGCTCTGCACGGTACTACTGAAAAGATGCTGTACTGAGCAAAAGCATTATAAAAGGCCGGCTAACCCCTGTCCCCTTGCAATCAACTTAAGCGTTTTCGTTGCCCTTCATCCATTCTGGTCAAAAGACTGTTTTCGCAATTTTAATGTTTCCTTGCTATATCCACCATAAGGTGACAAGCAGTTGTGGCTCGCCGAGTATTTTTCATTGACAGTATGAACAGCAAACAAGAGAATTCGGATGTCAGTGATTTTTTATTGTATCATTGAAAGCAATGCTACTTGAAGTGTGCTTGGGAACCAATTCAGTTTTTGCACACATAACGAGACCGTGTTTTCAGAATTCATCGGTACCTTACACTTCGAACATCTGAGGAGGAAACAGCCGGGTTTGCATTCAACATTGCATTCAACATTAGCTTGGTTGATGCACCGCTCGCGCGGCTTGGTCAGAAATAATTTTTCCGTCGCCCAGGGAGGCTGTCATTGAGCCATTTTAGCACGTAACAGGGCGGCGGGCTGGATATCCTTCACTAGGTTGAATGGGGATCGGGTAGGGATCTCAAAAACTATTATAGCTAGAGACGCCAAATATAAAGGGTGGGTTGACCGTAATGTGAACTTATTTGTGGCAAAATCTGGAGTTCCTAGGTCATGACCTCAGGGTCAAACAAGGTCAAACCCCCGATTGGTGTCTCAAGTGCCCCCAGATCTTATACAGCCGGCCTGAAGCTAGATGCCTGCTCTAAGTAAAAGGTTAGTGGTGTTTAATTAATGCCAGTGGCCTTGTTTGAACTTCGTAAGGTCAAGGTGACCAGAAATTTAGAAGATTTCTCCTATTTTGTGATTCAACTAAGCGTCATGACTAACCCTAGGAGGTGAACAAAACGCTTACCTGGGTCGTTTTAGGTCAGTGATCTACTCTGACCTTTGAAAAGTCCATGTTTGCTGCATTTTCTGTCATTGATAAATCAGAATAAACACCAGAAACTACCTTATAAGCCAAGCTCTCAAGTAAAAATGCAGGTTAGTTTTCACCTGATTCTGACCTTCATACCTGACTCTAAGCCAATGGATCACAGACGTGTAAGGCTTCGTCAAACACTTCGTCACATCACATTGAACGATTTCCTAGAAAGGCCATGCGCTGACAGCCACGGCCTGTCATTGACCTGCCACAGATCCGTGACATTACAAGGCGAACCTAATTTTTGCATCAAGCTATTTGCCTTTCAGTTTTCTACAGCTATGCAAAGTTTCGCGCAGCTACGCCGCGTCGTTCGAATATCTTTCTGGAAAACCCCTCGGGAGGGGGCGAGTAAGTGACTCCCCATCTAAAGGCGTGTTAACGCACCAGAGCCAATGCTGGCCGGGTGAAGAGCGCTGCAACTGCCTCCACATATCATTGGAGGCTACAATTGCCTTCAAACACCAGCCCAGTGCAGCTGGTACATCACGCATAATCCTCGTCTATATCGGTCCCCACCAAATGAGTGTCGAGATGTTACGTACGGAAATACACACGTGCAAAATAACATTAAGCACCAGGAAACACCGAAGCCCAGACAAAACAGCGGCGGGCAACGTTAGGGTAGTGTTTTGCTTCAGCAACAGACATTTATAACGCCCCGGCACGACACCACGTGCCATGCGGAGGTCGAGGCGCTCGGACGAGGCGGGCTGTCATTACTGGATGAAGTCCAGAAGGCCCGGCACCGCACCCCGAGCGAGCCCGCGCCGCCACGCGCGCCTGGCGCCGCTGGCCCGTCTGGACTGGCCCCTCTGGGGTCGGTCGCCGCCCCGCAGATCGCCCGGCTGTCTGGCGGGGTCAGTGGCCGCACCCCAGCGACCGACACCAGGTCCCGGTTGACCCGCGCCGCGACGAGCGATGGTGACCATCGGTCCGAGCCGGCGACGCTGACGGAGGCGGATCTCGATTGGCACTGTATAGGGGCTGGCAGCCGGCTGGTAGTAACGTGTGGTAAGACGCATGACTCGCAGTGGAGGTCTTCACGGAAGGGATCTCTTTTACTCAATCCCGCTACCCATAGGTCTGCGCCGCGTATCCATCCGCCGCCCATTCCTGATGCGCTGTATCTATAACGTTGCGGTGGGATGTACGCTGTGTGCTTTGCAATGTTTTGTGCAATTTTGCAACATTTTTTTCAAATTGGCAGTTTGGGGCTTTCTGACCTTACGAGAATAATGGAAGTGGTCCTTAAGCTCTATGACGCTTCGTTTTGCCGCAAATCACTCTTGCAGCCTTTTACAGTTTTTGCAACAATTTGTAACATTTGCCTTCAGGATCTCCTGGCGAGAACACTGAATGTGGTTTTAGGGTGCTATCTTAATTCGTTGCGCAGTGAACTGCTCTTGCAACATTCTGCAACTTTTGCAACATTTTTCGAAATCCTCTCACAAGAGCTCTCTGGTGCTTCGGAAGACCACTGAAGGTAGTTTTAGGATACTTATTTTCCTCGTTATGTTCATACATACCCTTATCCATTTGATGTTCGGAATGCCCTCATATGTTCAGGTCACCTGGCCGTCTAGGAAAGAAAACTGCACTCAGAAATGTAGAGCACCCCGCGCTCCTTCCAGGCCATATGCAAGTGTGAGGCTGGCCAATTCCGTGTGAGACACATAGGTACTTCATTGCTCGAGATGGAGGGTGACGTTGAGGTAATGGATATATTGATATCGAGAGGAGTCCGTGGAATGGTTCTTCCCCTGCTACACCAGTTTGACACGACTTGGGTTACGAACGCCCTGTCGGGCATCTCGCCTACTTACCCAGTCTGTCTGGTTTCAACATTAACTGACTTTAAATGCAATCTTGATTCATCCATTCCTTTTCTATGCTGAGTGGCTGTTGTTTCCACTCGTCCTTATAATTAACCGACGTCCATTCAAATTCCTCACATTTGTTTGGAATTGATGCGTATCGCCATACGCTGCATTTATTCGCCATACTCCTAGTCAACTTAGACCCCACGAATTTACCTCCCTTTTTTTACCTCCCTTTAATTATCCCCCCCCCCCCCCTCTCTCTCCCAGTGGCACAAGGGTCGGAGTGGAATAATACTGCTTAATATACTGCCAAAGTAGTCGGAGGTTTTAGGAACCTTGAGCACACGTTTGCAATGTTCATTCCTCGTCATCTCAACACGCCAGGCTCTGTCACACGAGACGTTCGGGTTCACTCGGGTGAGGGGTAAAAGCGTGTAAATAAACATCTTCTCCTCGAAAACAGAAGTCCCTCGTCCTTAGTGTCGCTCGGGTAGCGTCCTTGCCCCTAAGGAGGGCCTGCCCTTCACACAGGTATTTCCTGGCTGAGATCCTATGTCTTCTCCACCGACCACAACTTTCGTAAACGTCTTTACGAGAAACGTGTGTCATGCACCTAGGCGCATGACGCTTATTTACATGCACGCAGCACAAATCCTCTCCGCGATGGTCCTAATGACATAACCTCACATGCACGCGATACAACTCCTCTCCGCGATGGTCCTAATGGCATAAACTCACATGCACGCGATACAACTCCCCTCCGCGATGGTCCTAATGACATAAACTCACATGCACGCGATACAACTCCCCTCCGCGATGGTCCTAATGACATAACCTCACATGTAACGCGATACAACTCCTCTCCGCGATGGTCCTAATGACATAAACTCACATGCACGCGATACAACTCCTCTCCGCGATGGTCCTAATGACATAACCTCACATGTAACGCGATACAACTCCTCTCCGCGATGGTCCTAATGACATAAACTCACATGCACGCGATACAACTCCCCTCCGCGATGGTCCTAATGACATAACCTCACATGTAACGCGATACAACTCCTCTCCGCGATGGTCCTAATGACATAACCTCACATGCACGCGATACAACTCCCCTCCGCGATGGTCCTAATGACATAACCTCACATGTAACGCGATACAACTCCTCTCCGCGATGGTCCTAATGACAAGGCCTCACATGTAACGCGATACAACTCCTCTCCACGATGGTCCTAATGACATAACCTCTCATGCCCGCAATACAACTCCTCTCCGCGATGGTCCTAATGACATAACCTCACATGCACGCGATACAACTCCTCTCCACGATGGTCCTAATGACATAACCTCACATGCACGCAATACAACTCCTCTCCACGATGGTCCTAATGACATAACCTCACATGCACGCGATACAACTCCCCTCCGCGATGGTCCTAATGACATAAACTCACATGCACGCGATACAACTCCCCTCCGCGATGGTCCTAATGACATAACCTCACATGCACGCGATACAACTCCTCTCCGCGATGGTCCTAATGACATAAACTCACATGTAACGCGATACAACTCCTCTCCGCGATGGTCCTAATGACATAACCTCACATGCACGCGATACAACTCCTCTCCGCGATGGTCCTAATGACATAACCTCACATGTAACGCGATACAACTCCTCTCCGCGATGGTCCTAATGACAAGGCCTCACATGTAACGCGATACAACTCCTCTCCACGATGGTCCTAATGACATAACCTCTCATGCACGCAATACAACTCCTCTGCGCGATGGTCCTAATGACATAACCTCTCATGCCCGCAATACAACTCCTCTCCGCGATGGTCCTAATGACATAACCTCACATGCACGCGATACAACTCCTCTCCACGATGGTCCTAATGACATAACCTCACATGTAACGCGATCTGCCCCGCGCGCGACCCCGACCCTCCGCCCCTCCGCGGGTATGCCACGTCCCCAGCGGCACGTGGCATACCCGTCCTGTGTGGTCAGTACTCTTTAAATTGGCAATGTCCTATCAGCATTTTCGCACCTAGTTGGCGTCTGACAAATGAAGCGAGGAAGAGGGAGGGGGGGGGGACGGAGAAGTGAGGAGACATGGCCGAAGAGAGATGGAAACGGAGAGCAGAATACAGTGCCTCGCTGTTCGTCGCAGCTCTTCCACTGCATGTTGATGACCGCGGTCACCAGGGGCAGAGCGCCTCCGTCCATTGGCAGCCCCGAGTCCGATTGTTGATCTCCTCGCAGTCGTGGTCCTCAGTGGTCACCCCCTTTCTCAATGTGACCTCAATGACCCTCTTTCTAATGTGATGCTCCCCGGTCTTGTCCGAAATGCTCCTCCTCCGGGCTCAGCGTCTGAGCTCAGCTCGCCCCCATTCTTGCTCATGCTCATGTCCGTTTGGCGTGGGCTCTATCCGACTGGCCGGGACTAGGTCTCAGGCTCGGGCTAGGACCGGACTCCGAACTTACCCGCGGCGGGTGCTTGCAAGAACTGGCGCGGCTCTGGTCCGCTGCTCGGCTCTGCACGGGTCTTTCTCGGTCGTTCACTGGCGGTTCGTCGACCCCGGCGTGGCGGAGCGTGGGGCACGGCTCCGTCGGATGCTCCGCTCCCCGGCTGCACGGCTCCGTCGGATGTCCCGCTCCCCGGCTGCACGGCTCCGTCGGATGCGCCCTCCTCGGCTGCCTCCTGCTCCGGACATGCTTTTAAAACTTGGGATGTGGGGTGCAGCTTATCCCGGGTCGCATCCTGGGTTTCGACCAGAGCGTCTCGCCTTGATTTTTGTTTTCGTCCAGGCTCGCGGCCGCCCTTACAGCCCGGCCTGTGCGCTCAGCCGCCTCGCCCGGTCGGCTGACCCGTCGCTGGTGTTATGTCTTACATATCGCGGCCTGGCTGCTATACCAAGAAGGAAGGAACTGCAACGGGAGATGTAATAGGAACGATGCCAATGGGACGAGACATATACACTCGGTATTAGTCAGATGTAGGTTCCACCTTACAAATCCACTAGTTTGCATTTGTGTCCACCCGTTGGCCACCACCCGTAGGCATTTTTAGCACTTTAGCTCGAAAGTATTACGGAGTTCCCGAGCGGTTCAAACGCAGACTCACTAGTGCAATGATAGTTCCAAAAGCAGTGTCACTGATATGATTCAAAGAAGCACAAGTAATAACTTTGTCGGCATTTCTTGAACTGTTTGCCCAGCATTTCTTGAATATTTTACATATGCTTGTGTTCATACCTATATCTTTCCCAACATACGCATTCAACCCAGCCCGTTACGCACTTCAGATGGGTATCCACGGGTGTGCTCGGCCTGTGAGGGTTTCTAGCTTGCAGGCGGTCGGCTGGGTTGCGGCAGGTCAAGCCTCGTTTGACGTTGCCTTGGCGTTGCTCCGACATCGCAGGCGGGTGCCCTGAAGGCTGGCGCCCATTTAGAATGGACGATGGCATTGCTGCTAAGGGCTTCTACACTGTGAACGGAACACATCACACCGCAACCGAAGCGCAGCGTTAGGCAAAGGCACCAGTGGAGCTGACGTTCAGAAACCATTGCACGGCAGTGATAAATTTACACATTTCTCTGCAGGCAACGGTGGGATAGAACACCATTAGTCCAGAAGCTGCGGGAAAACGCGAGCTTGACGCGTGGGATAAAAGTGCGTTTGAGTGACCTTGACCCCTGTTCCCCGACATCTTCCTGGTCGATAGCAGCCATGGCTGTGTACCGCGCACAGTCGCTCGGTTTAATCATCGCTGAACATGCTACGTGGGCATCCTCCCACAGCACAACCGGGACGCAGCAACCACGCCGCTGAAATAATCTTGCATACACGGACGCAACCAAGATTTTCTTAGGATTTCCTCAGGATTTTCTTCTTACGGGCGGGGGTGGGGCTTAGTCACTTCCCATGAGAACCGCAGGAGGCATTAAAGCGGCATTAAAGTAACATTACCGCATTAAAGTAGCAAATGCTTGCATGCGGGATGGGGTGTGGCATACCCCCCCCCCCCCCCCCCTGGCTGTGTGAGCAGCTGGTGCTCTGAATCGGCCCGCTCTGAGTCTGAGTGGCATGGCCTGAATCGGCCTGAGTAATTGTCAACTCAGGCCGTCTAACCGTGTTTTAAGTATCATGTCGTTATTTTTGGTGGGTCACGACGGAGGGCAGTCCTACGGGTTTGTGTCTTTTATCAGAATAAAAGGATAATAAACCTGCAAATCAAGTAGCTTACAACGGCTGCACGATTAATTTCCGTCTTTTTCTCAGTTTGATAAAATTCCAAAATTTTTCCTCGTGGCTTTGGGGAAGATGACTAAGCTTTACACAAAGGCAGCGCATATTTGGACTTTTTTCCAGAGAGAACAAATCTAGGTAAATTGCCTCCTAAGCTACAGAAGTACTACGGATATAAATGTCCTAAAAATACGTTGATCATGCTTAGGGGAGAGCAGGGAGAGTTGTGTCAGTTTTACCCCGAGCTCGCCCATACCATGACTGCTGAGGATATGACTAAGATTCTGACATTTGAAGCCAGCTAAAACCTTTATCTTCATGTGCAGCGGCAACTTTTTGAAGAGAATATCTTCGTCTTTCACTTAATGACTTCTGAATGAATCCATTCTAAGTTGTACAACCTATCCTAACCCGAGGCCAATTGCACCGCATGGTGTGCTAAGTTATATTGATGCTTTATGGATGAAGTAAGTTGCATCGCAAACCGGCGCGCAGCGATGATTTTCCTAATGAAGGGGATTGGAGATAGCCCAGAGTTCGGTAAAAATCCAACTTGCCAATTTTAACTTTCAATTTGGGGCCATCTATGGCAATTTAATTTAAATGCGGGCCTAAGTAGCGGCGTCCTCTCCGTGCACTCCCCCTTCCCCCCCATCCTCCGTTGGCTGCGCCTCTGATCGTACGCATGCCGAATGCGTTACGCGACGCCGACAAAAAGCCTTCTTCTCTACTACATCAAAACTGGTCTTGATTGTGAAATGACAAAAATATGCCCTACGTAATCAGACATTGTTTGCTTTACAACTACTACCACCTCTGTTTAGGTTTCTCATGCAGAAATTGTGAATTTACATGGGCAATGTCGTCAATGTTGACTTATTGTCTGAATGATAAGAAGTCTTGACAACCATTTCAGTCAATAAATGATAGAAAATCAGCCGATAACAAAACGGTCGGTACGTGGCATCGTTCATGCAACGTGCCCCATGCATGGCTTACACATGTATCGCCCGGCATCTTGCAGTAAATTGGCGCCACGCCGAAATTGTTGGCTAGCAGACATCAAATAAGTATTTTACGGCACATGCGGTAAACGTGCTTCCCCACCACTCAGTGTGGCAGCTAGACTGCTCTGGTTATGTTATTTGTCGTACTCACACCGAGCGGCATACACGTATGGTGCCGGAAGTAAACTGGAAGGTGAAAGGCACTGTTGTGCGTCATAGAGCTCTTAACAGATTGCATTCTTAGCAGGCGGTCCGGTGCAGTCCGACTCGTCCAGATCCTATATGCCCGCCAATCCGCGTTTCCCAGATTTTTTCAATCCAATCAGGTCCGATTCAGTTCGCTAGAAAATTCATCAAATGAATCCTCGCCAATCCGCTCACACATGAAGGACTTTTTTACATTTCAACATCAAATTTTGTGTCTCTGAGTACCTTAAAATTTAAGTTGCTCGTTAATTTTGTTGGAAAATTCACAAAAGTTGCAGAAAGCCATTAGTTGATGAGATACTTAACACAGCTTGGTGCATGTTGAAAGTGCACTGTTGCATGAAGATCAGGATAAACAAGGCTTATCATGCCATAAATAATGCTGAAATTATTTGGGTAAAAAATCCTAAAAAATCACCACATCACAGAGACCAAATTAGTTTCCAGTTTCAAAAAGCTCAAGACATGAGCACTTCATCCAACATATTCAGACTCGAGGTTACTAGCAACATTCCTGCACATGCCACTCGAGTATCAGCAGCACCTAATTTACAAGCGCAGGACAACGCTCATTTGGTCTTCTTTCTGAGCAAATAAAATGACCATCTGACGTCATCCACGATACGTCTGTATCTGTTCTTATGCGCACCGACGGACGAAACAGTCTCAACTGCGATCATTATTGCCTTCTAGATTACCGGCTGCGCAAAAGTGAGTGCCCTGGAAGGCGCCTGCAGTTCTCTTTCATACAATATAATGAAACAGTTAAAAGGCAGCTACTAACTGCCCCCTTTTTGTTCACACTGGAAACAATTGCAAAAATATCTCTGTTTGTAATTGTGCGCCGCATCGTGTGTAATCGCATTTGAACAGTTCGAAACCATTTTTTCAGTCATGCTGCCCATGGTATGTCACTTCGTATCTTTTTTTTGCGCACTTAGATGGTACCACAAGCACTTAATTACATGGCGCAGCGTTTTAGTCGAAATGCTTAACGGCTACCGTGGCCGTAACTGCCACAGACACAATGATAAATTCCACCAATATTCACGAGACATAGTGCGAGAATAATGCGCATTTCGCCTGTTTCCTGACATCTGTCATGACCGCTGGTGCTTTTACGTTCCATAACATGCTAATCACTTGCCAAAGGCTCGGGTGATAGCACAAGCTTCTCCAAACCTTACCAAATCTTCATTTGAGGTATGAATGGGCGGCCTGGGTGATATATTTCGTCACGTTAGTTTCCTGTTGTTTATTTTTGCACGCTACCTTTGACCTTCTCAATGTTAACATATAAATGATTCAAATATTCACAAATGATTAATGTAAATGTTTAATGTAAATGTAACTGATGTGTATCATCATATGCATAATGATATGCATCATGATATGCATAATGATATGCATCATGATATGTATAATGATATGCATCATGATATGCATAATGATATGCATCATGATATGCATAATGATATGCATCATGATATGCATAATGGTATGCATAATGATATAATGGTTTGCAAAATGCATACGTTTTTAACGATGCAAAGAGCACAAGAACCCCGAGAAAAGCATTGCGTCAACAAGCTTAAAAGGAATATTCCATATCTAAAGGTATTGAAGGAAGCATCAGATATGATGAAGCAACCTCAGTTATAGCTATTGTTCTACATTTAAGCGGAAAAGACTGCTTTAGCCTCCTGATAACACAGATCCTCTTGTTAGTAAATACGCTCCTTAATACGCCATTGTTTGCTTGCGTCATCGAACGTTTGCATGACACTGAGGTGCTGCCAAACTAGCCGTGCAAAATTGCCACCCTAGCACTCAATTGTAGCATTTCAGTCGTCCGGGAGATGACCCCGGTGGTGCTGGAGGAGTGGCCGCGGCGGTAACAACCCAACTATCGTTATGCATTCGTGTTTTTGCCGATTCTCGCGGTGTTGTGCAGTGTTTATCCGTGAGCTTAAATTGTTTACTTGTATTTACGTACCTGGTTAAGACGCTTTCCTCCAGTGATCCGATCTACAAGTCGCATTTCCGCAATAAGTAGTAAGGGTATCTAACTTTGTTGTATTATTTAGCACAAAACATGATTCGTGGTTGAAGCTTGCACGGTCTGCGCACCATTGGTTGAGAGTTCATTGGCGACCGCTATGCCTGTAAATCGCGTTGACGAAGCAGATATGAACAGCTGGATGATTACATTCTTGTTAGCCTTGGACGATACACGGCCGATACGGTGGCAGGATATGAATGGCATTTATATGATGCCATGCATGCCTGAATGAACTTGAAGTGGTCTGTACGAAATAGCTTGCGCGCCTTCGCGTGCGTACAGTTCACAAACTAGGGGGTGTTGGGGATTAACAAGGGCTGGATTGTCAGCTCCACCAAATAATCTTATAATCCAAATAAAATACTCCACCAAATCATTCCTCACAAATATGCAACACTCTGAAATGCTCGCCCTAATTCGCCGTTTTTCATAACGCGGAATAATAGATGGGTCGATGCAAACCTAGTATCACGCTGTTTCTAGACTAGAAATAGACCTTAGCAGAAAACACCAGTCGATTGATCTTAACAAGATCTCGTGATCGGTGTTTCATTGTATGTCGCTAGGTCCAAAACATGATCCCATTATACCAAGTCAAGGGTCAAATTTTCCCGGAAAATGCGTTTTCAGATTTACAAACTCGTGCTTACGAAACTATGCCCTGTAGCAACACAAAACCCAAGCACACATGTTCCTTGCTCAATTCACAGTATGTTGATGCGTAATTGTATGTGTTTTGACAATAAATTTACAATATATGGTTCTATAACCTAAGGATTTTGACCCACCACCATCGTTTTGCAACAGCGTCATTTGTCGCCCGCCGCGCAAGCAGGCCGTAGATCGGCATGTAGTGTTTTTCAAAGATCGCCGCGGCGTCAAAACCTCAGTATCTTATCCAGTGAAGTATCGCGATTCAGTATCGCGATCCAGTGAAGCGAGTAACAGCATTAGTTCTCACATAGAATGTTAAACGTACTTGACATAGCTCTTTACGTCACCGTGGACGTAATGAACCAAACACACTTACCGCGAACACTCCAACGGTAGCTTTTCGCATCTAAAAACGCCATAACTTGTGTCTGCCACTTCGCTTGCCCAGCGCCTTTCATGCGTTTCTCGGCAGTTGCTAAGCGGGAATGGAACTTTGCGTCTTTTTAAACAGGTCACGTCCCCCATTGTGAGGTGTTTCTCCCCTTCTGAGTGTTGTGCTGGGCACCTGCAATGTATATACTGGCCCCACCCACCATTTTTCAAGGAATAACGGCTCAGAATTTGACCGGCGTAAAAGGCATTTAAAAACGGTTATATTTGTGTTCGTTGGTAAGATATGGCAGACGTTTGCTGGGCGTTTTCAGCCTGTTATACCTGCATAATGAAATGAGGCAAGAACACCGCATGTGCATCGCATTATCGTTATACTGCTGCAGCCTTGCTTGTAGCAAAAGTAACTTATCGGTATATGTTTCGTAGGTTGCTGGTTAGAACTGTGGGTGCACGATAGGGCAAACGTATAAAACGCGCGATTGTTTTTCAGGCTGACCACATACTGACAAAATGAAAGGCATTCACCCTTAAAGGTGGCCTGGCAAGTCAGTAAGTAATACAGGAGAGTTATCATAGATAACATTTGAAAGTGTGCGTATTATACGACGGCACTTTGGAACCAGGACCAGGACGTGTGCCTCTGACAGGTCACAAATCATCTATTCAAAATCAGCGATGCTGAGGCTTTTTCAGCATGGCATCCGAGTTTCCAAACTTCCGTACTCGACTTGACTCAGCCACTTAAAGGCTAGTAGCCATTGCGCTAAAGGAACATCAACTACAATACCACATTACGATATTGCTCTCTTTAATCACAATGCGCCACTTTTACCAACTTATCCCTTGCAGTTCTGCTTCTTCCTTGCTTATTCGGAACTCCCCTGCCACTCCACCCCTCCCAGATAAAAATACCATTGCTCTGCGTGACTGCTTTTGCGCTCATAACACTCGCTGCACGGAGGAGCTTGTCGCGTCATCCGTGATCCCAGTCCAAAAATAAACCGCCCAACAGGACTGGCGACGGTCTTACGTGTCGTCCAGCGCCCAGACACAGCCGCTCGGGTCAGGCTGGCCGCATTTGGCCAGCTGTCAAAGACCTTTCTTCGACAGCCAGGCGGCACAATGTGCCCGCCCCGGGCTCATACCCAGTACCGTCGTGCTGCAAGCCAAGCTCCCTTCTATTGACCAAGGGGCGCCCGAGCCTCGCGCCCGTGGCAATGGCAGCACTGCGCGTTTCCTGCATTCGTGCTGGAATTCAATGCACAAAATAAACACGTCGAAGTGGTCTGGAGCTCGCGCTGAATTAAGGGATTTTAGTACTGTGAGTCAACTAAGGTTTAATTACTTAATGAAGCCAGAGCAAAGACCACCACGAATTCCATACCATTGAGTTCAGAAACTCTCTCCGCCGGCGTCTACAGCAAAAGGCCTTTCATGGCTCGCGCTAGGTGACGGCATAACACAAGTGAATCAGCCGCTTGTTCACATTCTCCGAGACACCAGTTGCGTATCGAACGAATGCAAAGCCTTTTGAACGCATTAGGACGCATTTTGCTTCCTCGATTCTCCTACGGAAATCAGACTTGTCGCTACGCGCCTTTTCGCTTCTCATTGGTGCGTTAGACGCTTCTGTGTTGTGGCATCCCACGCTTTTCCTACGTGATTGCTTTTGAGGATCTTGCTTAAATGAGGACAAAGAAGAATCCACCTCGTATCTTACGACTCTGCTTCGCCGTGCAAATACTCGCCTGAAATGATATGGTTCGACCAGAAGTGATGGAAGTGTTAAGGTGCGCGTTCGCCGTCGATAGATTTGGCAAGTCTATAAAAACAGTGGTCTGCGCCGCGACTTAACTAGGCTTTCAGCTGATGCACGAGCTCATCCTATGTAGCATTAAGAGCTTCACTTATGGCACCTATTTAAAGTAGTATCCAGCAATTCATAAGACGTCTCCCTAATCCCCGAATCTATTAGCACCCGTTGTATTAGGTTTGTACCGTACTCCTTCGTACCAGGACCTTCTAAAAAAAAGCCTGCGAGAATATGTGATTGATCGCAGGCTGAGAACAGTCCTGAGTCTTGCGTGGGTCGTTCACTATCGCAACAAATGTGCGTGACCACTTCAACCGTCAGTAACATTTCCCTTTTGGAACGCTTAGACGCACAACATATTTTGTCGTTTCGGCATGGTTAGATCACGGCGTTATTTCCAGTGTAGGCACTTATTTAAGCGTATCCAGGAACGCATACAGTTTCGGTGAACACGACCAGGAAACACCAGCACGGAGAGCGGACAAACTGTCTATTTGCAGTGGATTGCAGAATGTAAAGACTATTTCCACATGACCTCCAATTTGGTGGCGCATTTCGGGTGCACAAAGACCCCTGATTTCGATTACTTGCTAAAATGTGAGCCACCACCCTCAAGCAATGCCCATTTTCAGGGAGAAGTGTGTTGATTGTCAGTCAATAGAAGTGCTCTTGTTTACATAGAATGATACAGCTGTTCTGTGCGTGTCTGGACCAGACTACTTACATAAGGGGGCCAAACATACTGGGGAGCAGCTTACTTACATAAGGAGGTTAAACATTACTGCAGTGCTTTGATGATCCAGAAGGTGCTTACGAAACCGACCAATGTCACTTACGTAACCGTTGTCGCTGGGTTTGAAATAGTCGTCACGCCGTGGAACGTGTCTCATGGCCGCCGGGGAGCAACAGCCCCACGTCGTCACGTCATTACACCGCTCTGGTCATCCCGCCATTTGATAACGATCACAATATCGCCAACGCTGCTTGCTGAGATCTTGGGTGCAAGACGGCGGTCTCTGCGGCCCCGGTGTTACCTCAGGCGGGAGGGGCAATCTCTGTACCGACGGCACTACAGACCCTGAGGCGGCCCCGAGTGTCACCTCAGACCGCGAGCTGAGACGGCTGGGTCAGCATACAGGCCGCCTGACCGCGGCGGTGCTCACCGCGACACTCAGGAACGAGGGTGGGGTGAAATAGTGTCCGTGCGGAGCTCCGCCGACGCGTTTTGCTTGAGACCTGCGTTGTGAGACATGCGATCTGTAATTACATTAGGCGGCCCTTGTGCTGGCCATGGACGGTTCCCACGCAAGCTGTCAGGAGGGTGAGACGTTTCCAAGCCATAGTTGGCATCAGATTACTTGCGACCAAGGCTCAGGGACCCCTCAGATTGCCCCCCCCCCCCTATCGACATGACCCGGAAATGTGAGCACTGGATTGAAGGTCGACACTTCTCATAAGCATGTTGATGGTTACTTGTTGCCGCATTTTGATCGGGATCTTCTGGTATGTTGAAAGCCGGTTATTTTCGACGCAGAACCTCATCATGCGAATAAAACCGCAAGCTCTGGCACAGCTCGCAGTCGCGCTCGATATTAAAGTAACAGGTTCACGTGACTGCTTCATTCATTTGTGCGCAATGACAGAGCGAGCGCAACAAGTGCGCGTGGGCCAATTTGCAGGAGACTTTAAATCCATCTCTCGTGCCTTGCGGACCTAGCCAATTTGTGCATCTCATGCGTATTTGAAATTACGTCCGGGAAGCTGATCGTTATGTTAGGTTTTCGTTATGAGTCCTCACGCTAAAAGTCACCAAGTCCACACATCCCAGGAGGTTGAACTGGTTGAACGACGATTTCATGCAACCTGATTTCAAGGTTTTCATTGAACATGCTGGTAAACTGAACAACGAGCATTTATCAAAGGAGCTTGAAGGTCGCAAAACGAGAAGTTCAAGTTCCTTGTTGATTCCATGTTTTGTTATCTCCGCACTCTGTCTGTGAAGGTCGGCATTTTGTATTCAGTTTGCATGTAGGTGGCACTGCTCGACTGACGCATTATGATCTCCCTGTAATGTAACTGCACTATGCTGCCCTTCGTTGGCAGCATTGATCATCACGGAGGCAACGTCACACACGCCATTTATTTCGTGTTGAACACAACTAATGTGACATCTATGGGAGTGAAAAACTCTGGTTGAAGCACCATTTCGGATTAATAAGAGGAAAACTGCAAACATTGCATGTCGTTGGCACCAGGATTTAGATTAATTTGCACTTAGCCGCGAGAACTGCTTTAAATCGTTCGCAATTTGGTGTAGTTAATGACACTGTACCTGCGTACTTTGGACTATTCCTATGCAGAACTCATCCTGAGCAACATGTGCCACCGCTGTGATATAGGAGACAGCATAAAGCACAACATTTTACAGATGTACAGAGAACTAGGCGTGTCATCGCCCGAAGTGCTCTCCTGCCAAGAAGGAGGTTGTCCGTAAGTTGTTCGCTTAGTGTTCCTTCTTACAGCCGGAGCGCTCCACCGAGGGCCTCGCCTCCGCTCCAGGCCTCCGTGAGGGAGGACCCAATGAGCATTGCGGTCACTCCCCACGCGCGCAGCAGATGGTATGGCGCGCAGCCCCTCCCGTTGCCATCCAGACCGATCCGTGTCCGTGCCCCTGCAATACCAGGCGCCGTTGCCGGCCGGCGGGCCTCTAACATGCAGCAGCACCCCCCCCCCCCCCCCCCCCCCCCGCCGCCCCCTCAGCGCCGGGGCGAAGGGCGCGCCCGGCGGCTGTATATAAGGTCTGCGTGTTGGGGCGGGGCGTCACTCGCCATCATGAAGCTTCTGGCCGTGCTGTGCGCGTGCGCGCTCGTCGCCGCCGACCATCACGGCGGAGAGGACCATGCGCCCTCTTCGGCCCAGCTGGGCACAGGCCTCAACTACCTGTTCCGTCCGTCCGTCGTCCGCCGCTTCCTGACCATGTCGCAGGCCGGACCAGATCAAGCTGCAGGACGCGCTGGACGTCAGGTGGAGGCAAGACATGTACTCCAGCAACCCCGTCGAGTCGTCGGTAAACAATTGCGGTCGGCGGCGAAGTCCGTCTGGCAGCCGTAGGGCTGAGCTGAGCTAGATGATGCGGAACAGACGTCAGCATGTCAAGTGAAGTGCAGGTTTTCCAGGGCCTGAGCCTTTCCAGGGCCAGAGCAGGGCCAGGGCTTTTCCAGGGGTTTTCATGGTACCTGACGTTCCGGAGATTTAGAAGTTCCAAGCGTTTATGTTAACCATGTTAACCATGTCGCCGTGCAGCTGCTTACAATCATGCCTTTTAGGGCTTGCATTACAGCAATGCTCTGCAACAGTGTGAGTTAGAACCCATCTCCTTTCATGACCAAGCGTCTCGTTGTCACCCAATGACCGGAGTACGCCTTGTCCCCGCAGCGGAAGGCAATCTTTGACGGGGCCGAGAAGAACACCTTCTCCCACATTTACAGCATCATCTCGCCTGAGGCGAAGGGCTTCGACGGCACCGGACAGTGGATACGGCACAACGCCCTTGACGTCCTGATCGGCTGGCATCATGGGGCGGCCTTCAAGGTGAGGCAAACGACGAGGTCAGACGGAGAAGCTTGCGCTCGCCCACAGAGATCGTCGACACCGGTGCACGGAAGCAGACGCTCGAACCACACAGGTGGAAATACCGGACATCTTCACCCGGAGGGCATCGGCAGGGGGGAACGCCTACCACGCGACGTCCATTGTTTTTGTATTCAAAATCAGTGGCATGGCAGACACACACACACCAACTGTGTATTTTTAGTGGCGTAGGTTATAGCTGTAAATCGTGTAGTTTTGCTCTGAGAAACTGGATTATGCGACTTTTACGCCAAAAACGTAAAGTGATACCCAAAAATATACGAATGTCTGCCTTGAGACGCTGGCTACAGGTGTTTTCTGTGAAAACGCTGTAGGCTGAAACCTGTATTGCAAAACCACTGTCGTTGTTTCACTTCGATCACACTCTCGTGTTCTAGATCCACATGTTAACGGATGGCGGAATCCACAAGGAAGTTGTGCTCGGCAATCCTCTGGACCGCGAAGGCGCCAAGTTCGTCGCTATCGCCCCCAAGTCCACCCTCTGGACCATCGAATCCGCCTCGGATGAGACCTTCGCCTTGTTTTCCCTCGTCGCTGTCCCAGGTAAGTGGTATTATTCGCACTGGAGGTAGGAATCGGTGCCTCGTGGGTTTACGCCCAGTTTGTGCCTGAGCATTCGTACCAGAGCAACCTTTAGACCAACATTGTTTTGCTGAATTAAACGTGCATGAAATTTTTAAAAACTTGCACACTTGCGCACATAGTAATTTATGGGGCACTGTTTCACGAATAAGCTACCTTAAATGGACTGCATCCACACACGGTGTCGTTCACCGGCAAAGTGAAGACGAAAAACGACAGTCCAGTGTTTAGCATATCAAGCTATTATAATATTAGTTACTCATTTTTGTCACTGTCCCCGCCACCAGCATAAAGTTTGTGCGTAAATCACAGCTGTTAACGACTAAGGACAACAGGAAAGCTCAGGGCGTGAATTTCTCATGATTGCAGGCTGGACAGAAGAGGGTTTCGAAGAGTTCTCGCTCAAGGACATGGGGACCAAGTTCCCTGATCACTCGGAACTCTTCAAGGCTCTGGCCACGCCAGGCATCAGCAAGAGTGGCGACCACGACCAAGATGATGACGGCCACCGCCATCACGACCACGATGATGATCATCATGGTTACCATCACCACGGCCGCTACGGCTATCGCAGCCATCACCGCCGCTAGTCCTTTACAATGTGGTGATATGCCTCATACGAGCATATCTTCGGCTTGAGATGGACATCGGGAGCAAAGTGACCCGCTTCGATTGTTTCTCACCTCTCACGCGAATAAACCCCGATCGCGAGAGTGAACACCTCGCGCAGAATGTGACGGCTCGAGCTGAGTTGAAGGCGCGAGCTGCGACTGCCCGGCTGACTAGAGCTCGACAAACCCGTCAAACCGTCTCGCCCTTGGGGGCATGAATCTTGCAACGAATGGGCCTGCTGCCTGCCTTCTTGGCGGATGTCAACGTTTCCTGAGTCTTTTCTCATCTCCTGCCTATGTGTCGACGCCGCTGCCCCAGCCCAGGGTGTTCTTAAGCGGCCCGACGGGGAGGGCGCAGAAGGCGGGCCGGCGGCCGCGTGATCTTTACCTCGGGTTATCGGACCGGCCGGCTGACGACGACGGTGGGGGAGCGGTGGTCCAGTACCAGAGGCTCACCTCACCAATGGAGGAAGCAGTAGTCAGGTACCAGAGACTCACCTCACCGGCGGAGGGAGCGGCAGTCAGGCAGCAGAGTCTCACCTCACCGGCGGAGGGAGCGTGGCTTGCCTCACCAGTGGATGGAGTGGCGATCCACCGATGGATATGCGCGCGAAAAAAAGAATTATCTCTGAGTATATTGCGCCGTTCATTATGACTTCCTGATATGTCATCTCACTGAAACCCCATGCTGATGAGGAGCACGCGTAGTCCAGAAGGTCTAGGCTAAGAATGGTTAAGATTTCCAGGTTTGATCGTTGCTAAATTCGACTTAAAAAGGAAAGAGACTGGGAGAAGGTGAGAAAAAGCTACACTGCTACAGCTACTGGGCATGAAATAACAC
>NW_023596545.1:41138966-41156100 GCF_011947565.3 Pollicipes pollicipes | reverse complement strand
CCCCATTGTGAGGTGTTTCTCCCCTTCTGAGTGTTGTGCTGGGCACCTGCAATGTATATACTGGCCCCACCCACCATTTTTCAAGGAATAACGGCTCAGAATTTGACCGGCGTAAAAGGCATTTAAAAACGGTTATATTTGTGTTCGTTGGTAAGATATGGCAGACGTTTGCTGGGCGTTTTCAGTCTGTTATACCTGCATAATGAAATGAGGCAAGAACACCGCATGTGCATCGCATTATCGTTATACTGCTGCAGCCTTGCTTGTAGCAAAAGTAACTTATCGGTATATGTTTCGTAGGTTGCTGGTTAGAACTGTGGGTGCACGATAGGGCAAACGTATAAAACGCGCGATTGTTTTTCAGGCTGACCACATACTGACAAAATGAAAGGCATTCACCCTTAAAGGTGGCCTGGCAAGTCAGTAAGTAATACAGGAGAGTTATCATAGATAACATTTGAAAGTGTGCGTATTATACGACGGCACTTTGGAACCAGGACCAGGACGTGTGCCTCTGACGGTCACAAATCATCTATTCAAAATCAGCGATGCTGAGGCTTTTTCAGCATGGCATCCGAGTTTCCAAACTTCCGTACTCGACTTGACTCAGCCACTTAAAGGCTAGTAGCCATTGCGCTAAAGGAACATCAACTACAATACCACATTACGATATTGCTCTCTTTAATCACAATGCGCCACTTTTACCAACTTATCCCTTGCAGTTCTGCTTCTTCCTTTTGCTTATTCGGAACTCCCCTGCCACTCCACCCCTCCCAGATAAAAATACCATTGCTCTGCGTGACTGCTTTTGCGCTCATAACTCGCTGCACGGAGGAGCTTGTCGCGTCATCCGTGATCCCAGTCCAAAAATAAACCGCCCAACAGGACTGGCGACGGTCTTACGTGTCGTCCAGCGCCCAGACACAGCCCGCTCGGGTCAGGCTGGCCGCATTTGGCCAGCTATCAAAGACCTTTCTTCGACAGCCAGGCGGCACAATGTGCCCGCCCCGGGCTCATACCCAGTACCGTCGTGCTGCAAGCCAAGCTCCCTTCTATTGACCAAGGGGCGCCCGAGCCTCGCGCCCGTGGCAATGGCAGCACTGCGCGTTTCCTGCATTCGTGCTGGAATTCAATGCACAAAATAAACACGTCGAAGTGGTCTGGAGCTCCCGCAGAATTAAGCGATGTTAGTACTGTGAGTCAACTAAGGTTTAATTACTTAATGCAGCCAGAGCAAAGACCACCACGAATTCCATACCATTGAGTTCAGAAACTCTCTCCCGCCGGCGTCTACACAAGCAAAGGCCTTTCATGGCTCGCGCTAGGTGACGGCATAACACAAGTGAATCAGCCGCTTGTTCACATTCTCCGAGACACCAGTTGCGTATCGAACGAATGCAAAGCCTTTTGAACGCATTAGGACGCATTTTGCTTCCTCGATTCTCCTACGGAAATCAGACTTGTCGCTACGCGCCTTTTCGCTTCTCATTGGTGCGTTAGACGCTTCTGTGTTGTGGCATCCCACGCTTTTCCTACGTGATTGCTTTTGAGGATCTTGCTTAAATGAGGACAAAGAAGAATCCACCTCGTATCTTACGACTCTGCTTCGCCGTGCAAATACTCGCCTGAAATGATATGGTTCGACCAGAAGTGATGGAAGTGTTAAGGTGCGCGTTCGCCGTCGATAGATTTGGCAAGTCTATAAAAACAGTGGTCTGCGCCGCGACTTAACTAGGCTTTCAGCTGATGCACGAGCTCATCCTATGTAGCATTAAGAGCTTCACTTATGGCACCTATTTAAAGTAGTATCCAGCAATTCATAAGACGTCTCCCTAATCCCCGAATCTATTAGCACCCGTTGTATTAGGTTTGTACCGTACTCCTTCGTACCAGGACCTTCTAAAAAAAAGCCTGCGAGAATATGTGATTGATCGCAGGCTGAGAACAGTCCTGAGTCTTGCGTGGGTCGTTCACTATCGCAACAAATGTGCGTGACCACTTCAACCGTCAGTAACATTTCCCTTTTGGAACGCTTAGACGCACAACATATTTTGTCGTTTCGGCATGGTTAGATCACGGCGTTATTTCCAGTGTAGGCACTTATTTAAGCGTATCCAGGAACGCATACAGTTTGCGGTGAACACGACCAGGAAACACCAGCAGCGGAGAGCGGACAAACTGTCTATTTGCAGTGGAGTGCAGAATGTAAAGACTATTTCCACATGACCCTCCAATTTGGTGGCGCATTCGGGTGCACAAAGACCCCTGATTTCGATTACTGCTAAAATGTGAGCCACCACCCTCAAGCAATGCCCATTTTCAGGGAGAAGTGTGTTGATTGTCAGTCAATAGAAGTGCTCTTGTTTACAATAGAATGATACAGCTGTTCTGTGCGTGTCTTGGACCAGACTACTTACATAAGGGGGCCAAAACTACTGGGGAGCAGCTTACTTACATAAGGAGGTTAAACATTACTGCAGAGTGCTTTGATGATCCAGAAGGTGCTTACGAAACCGACCAATGTCACTTACGTAACCGTTGTCGCTGGGTTTGAAATAGTCGTCACGCCGTGGAACGTGTCTCATGGCCGCCGGGGAGCAACAGCCCCACGTCGTCACGTCATGACCACCGCTCTGGTCATCCCGCCATTTGATAACGATCACAATATCGCCAACGCTGCTTGCTGAGATCTTGGGGTGCAAGACGCGGTCTCTGCGGCCCCGGTGTTACCTCAGGCGGGAGGGGCAATCTCTGTACCGACGGCACTACAGACCCTGAGGCGGCCCCGAGTGTCACCTCAGACCGCGAGCTGAGACGGCTGGGTCAGCATACAGGCCGCCTGACCGCGGCGGTGCTCACCGCGACACTCAGGAACGAGGGTGGGGTGAAACAGTGTCCGTGCGGAGCTCCGCCGACGCGTTTTGCTTGAGACCTGCGTTGTGAGACATGCGATCTGTAATTAACATTAGGCGGCCCTGTGCTGGCCATGGACGGTTCCCACGCAAGCTGTCAGAGGGTGAGACGTTTCCAAGCCATAGTTGGCATCAGATTACTTGCGACCAAGGCTCAGGGACCCCTCAGATGCCCCCCCCCACCCCTATCGACATGACCCGGAAATGTGAGCACTGGATTGAAGGTCGACACTTCTCATAAAGCATGTTGATGGTTACTTGTTGCCGCATTTTGATCGGGGATCTTCTGGTATGTTGAAAGCCGGTTATTTTCGACGCAGAACCTCATCATTGCGAAATAAAACCGCAAGCTCTGGCACAGCTCGCAGTCGCGCTCGATATTAAAGTAACAGGTTCACGTGACTGCTTCATTCATTTGTGCGCAATGACAGAGCGAGCGCAACAAGTGCGCGTGGGCCAATTTGCAGGAGACTTTAAATCCATCTCTCGTGCCTTGCGGACCTAGCCAATTTGTGCATCTCATGCGTATTTGAATTACGTCCGGGAAGCTGATCGTTATGTTAGGTTTTCGTTATGAGTCCTCACGCTAAAAGTCACCAAGTCCACACATCCCAGGAGGTTGAACTGGTTGAAACGACGATTTCATGCAACCTGATTTCAAGGTTTCATTGAACATGCTGGTAAACTGAACAACGAGCATTTTATCAAAGGAGCTTGAAGGTCGCAAAACGAGAAGTTCAAGTTCCTTGTTGATTCCATGTTTTGTTATCTCCGCACTCTGTCTGTGAAGGTCGGCATTTTGTATTCAGTTTGCATGTAGGTGGCACTGCTCGACTGACGCATTATGATCTCCCTGTAATGTAACTGCACTATGCTGCCCTTCGTTGGCAGCATTGATCATCACGGAGGCAACGTCACACACGCCATTTATTTCGTGTTGAACACAACTAATGTGACATCTATGGGAGTGAAAAACTCTGGTTGAAGCACCATTTCGGATTAATAAGAGGAAAACTGCAAACATTGCATGTCGTTGGCACCAGGATTTAGATTAATTTGCACTTAGCCGCGAGACTGCTTTAAATCGTTCGCAATTTGTGTAGTTAATGACACTGTACCTGCGTACTTTGGACTATTCCTATGCAGAACTCATCCTGAGCAACATGTGCCACCGCTGTGATATAGGAGACAGCATAAAGCACAACATTTTACAGATGTACAGAGAACTAGGCGTGTCATCGCCCGAAGTGCTCTCCTGCCAAGAAGGAGGTTGTCCGTAAGTTGTTCGCTTAGTGTTCCTTCTTACAGCCGGAGGCGCTCCACCGAGGGCCTCGCCTCCGCTCCAGGCCTCCGTGAGGGAGGACCCAATGAGCATTGCGGTCACTCCCCACGCGCGCAGCAGATGGTATGGCGCGCAGCCCCGCCCGTTGCCATCCAGACCGATCCGTGTCCGTGCCCCTGCAATACCAGGCGCCGTTGCCGGCCGGCGGGCCTCTAACATGCAGCAGCAACCCCCCCCCCCCCCCCCCGCCGCCCCCTCAGCGCCGGGGCGAAGGGCGCGCCGGCGGCTGTATATAAGGTCTGCGTGTTGGGCGGGCGTCACTCGCCATCATGAAGCTTCTGGCCGTGCTGTGCGCGTGCGCGCTCGTCGCCGCCGACCATCACGGCGGAGAGGACCATGCGCCCTCTTCGGCCCAGCTGGGCACAGGCCTCAACTACCTGTTCCGCCGCTTCCTGACCATGTCGCAGCCGGACCAGATCAAGCTGCAGGACGCGCTGGACGTCAGGTGGAGGCAAGACATGTACTCCAGCAACCCCGTCGAGTCGTCGGTAAACAATTGCGGTCGGCGGCGAAGTCCGTCTGGCAGCCGTAGGGCTGAGCTGAGCTAGATGATGCGGAACAGACGTCAGCATGTCAAGTGAAGTGCAGGTTTTCCAGGGCCTGAGCCTTTCCAGGGCCAGAGCAGGGCCAGGGCTTTTCCAGGGGTTTCATGGTACCTGACGTTCCGGAGATTTAGAAGTTCCAAGCGTTTATGTTAACCATGTTAACCATGTCGCCGTGCAGCTGCTTACAATCATGCCTTTTAGGGCTTGCATTACAGCAATGCTCTGCAACAGTGTGAGTTAGAACCCATCTCCTTTCATGACCAAGCGTCTCGTTGTCACCCAATGACCGGAGTACGCCTTGTCCCCGCAGCGGAAGGCAATCTTTGACGGGGCCGAGAAGAACACCTTCTCCCACATTTACAGCATCATCTCGCCTGAGGCGAAGGGCTTCGACGGCACCGGACAGTGGATACGGCACAACGCCCTTGACGTCCTGATCGGCTGGCATCATGGGGCGGCCTTCAAGGTGAGGCAAACGACGAGGTCAGACGGAGAAGCTTGCGCTCGCCCACAGAGATCGTCGACACCGGTGCACGGAAGCAGACGCTTGAACCACACAGGTGGAAATACCGGACATCTTCACCCGGAGGGCATCGGCAGGGGGGAACGCCTACCACGCGACGTCCATTGTTTTTGTATTCAAAATCAGTGGCATGGCAGACACACACACACCAACTGTGTATTTTTAGTGGCGTAGGTTATAGCTGTAAATCGTGTAGTTTTGCTCTGAGAAACTGGATTATGCGACTTTTACGCCAAAAACGTAAAGTGATACCCAAAAATATACGAATGTCTGCCTTGAGACGCTGGCTACAGGTGTTTTCTGTGAAAACGCTGTAGGCTGAAACCTGTATTGCAAAACCACTGTCGTTGTTTCACTTCGATCACACTCTCGTGTTCTAGATCCACATGTTAACGGATGGCGGAATCCACAAGGAAGTTGTGCTCGGCAATCCTCTGGACCGCGAAGGCGCCAAGTTCGTCGCTATCGCCCCCAAGTCCACCCTCTGGACCATCGAATCCGCCTCGGATGAGACCTTCGCCTTGTTTTCCCTCGTCGCTGTCCCAGGTAAGTGGTATTATTCGCACTGGAGGTAGGAATCGGTGCCTCGTGGGTTTACGCCCAGTTTGTGCCTGAGCATTCGTACCAGAGCAACCTTTAGACCAACATTGTTTTGCTGAATTAAACGTGCATGAAATTTTTAAAAACTTGCACACTTGCGCACATAGTAATTTATGGGGCACTGTTTCACGAATAAGCTACCTTAAATGGACTGCATCCACACACGGTGTCGTTCACCGGCAAAGTGAAGACGAAAAACGACAGTCCAGTGTTTAGCATATCAAGCTATTATAATATTAGTTACTCATTTTTGTCACTGTCCCCGCCACCAGCATAAAGTTTGTGCGTAAATCACAGCTGTTAACGACTAAGGACAACAGGAAAGCTCAGGGCGTGAATTTCTCATGATTGCAGGCTGGACAGAAGAGGGTTTCGAAGAGTTCTCGCTCAAGGACATGGGGACCAAGTTCCCTGATCACTCGGAACTCTTCAAGGCTCTGGCCACGCCAGGCATCAGCAAGAGTGGCGACCACGACCAAGATGATGACGGCCACCGCCATCACGACCACGATGATGATCATCATGGTTACCATCACCACGGCCGCTACGGCTATCGCAGCCATCACCGCCGCTAGTCCTTTACAATGTGGTGATATGCCTCATACGAGCATATCTTCGGCTTGAGATGGACATCGGGAGCAAAGTGACCCGCTTCGATTGTTTCTCACCTCTCACGCGAATAAACCCCGATCGCGAGAGTGAACACCTCGCGCAGAATGTGACGGCTCGAGCTGAGTTGAAGGCGCGAGCTGCGACTGCCCGGCTGACTAGAGCTCGACAAACCCGTCAAACCGTCTCGCCCTTGGGGGCATGAATCTTGCAACGAATGGGCCTGCTGCCTGCCTTCTTGGCGGATGTCAACGTTTCCTGAGTCTTTTCTCATCTCCTGCCTATGTGTCGACGCCGCTGCCCCAGCCCAGGGTGTTCTTAAGCGGCCCGACGGGGAGGGCGCAGAAGGCGGGCCGGCGGCCGCGTGATCTTTACCTCGGGTTATCGGACCGGCCGGCTGACGACGACGGTGGGGGAGCGGTGGTCCAGTACCAGAGGCTCACCTCACCAATGGAGGAAGCAGTAGTCAGGTACCAGAGACTCACCTCACCGGCGGAGGGAGCGGCAGTCAGGCAGCAGAGTCTCACCTCACCGGCGGAGGGAGCGTGGCTTGCCTCACCAGTGGATGGAGTGGCGATCCACCGATGGATATGCGCGCGAAAAAAAGAATTATCTCTGAGTATATTGCGCCGTTCATTATGACTTCCTGATATGTCATCTCACTGAAACCCCATGCTGATGAGGAGCACGCGTAGTCCAGAAGGTCTAGGCTAAGAATGGTTAAGATTTCCAGGTTTGATCGTTGCTAAATTCGACTTAAAAAGGAAAGAGACTGGGAGAAGGTGAGAAAAAGCTACACTGCTACAGCTACTGGGCATGAAATAACACTGAGTGGTGCATCATTCATCAATGCCACTAAAGCGCACTTTTGCCAGTCTTTATCAAAGCTCTTTTGTTGTTGTTAATTAGGGCCTTTGGGCGCACCGACTGCATAGGTCATATTGCGCCCATAACGTTGTCATTTAGCAACGAGGTGAATATATAGAGCGAGATCCGATCTCTGCAGAGGAATGAAAACAGTCGGCCATCTTCAAGAAGGTTGCGAGTGATTGTCAAGAATGTCAGTTAGCGTAAGGGAGTCATTCATTTCGCCCAAAGTAAGGCGAGCGCTCCCGGGCGAAATGTGGACAAAGCATTACTACGTGGTGCACGGTAAGAATCGCGGAACAACGAGGGCATCGGGGTCTGTCACAACCACACAACAAATACTAGTGAGTTTCGTACGTATGGCTAGTAAGCAGCCTGCAAAGCACAACTTCTCGTCTCGAAGCGGGGAAGCTGGAAGACCACAGGCCCAATTCGGGTTTCATATGTTTCAGTTTGCTGCTTGTGTCATTATTCCAACAGAGCTGCCACCTGTGTTGCAAGAAAGGAAAAATGGCTGGATAAAAATTTCGAGTTGGAAGAGGTAATCTGCGCGTACATGGTGCATGTGATGCCCGTTTTGCGGCTGCGTCAGCGAGCTTATTTCCAACGATACCGACATGACTAGGAATCCAACACAGTGTCACCTTCTTTCCAACTCGGTCCAATGCAGTGAGACGTATCAAGATGTCCTGTAAAAGGGGGCATGATGGGTTGAAATTTCTCAAGGCCAAGAGGCCACTCAAAGAATCTGTTAAAACAAGATGCAAGGACTCATTCCCAACTTCAATAACACAAAGTGCCTTGATTATAGCTACCAGTTCGGAGGTGAATACCGACGCGTGCCCTGACAGTGTAAATGATCGAGCGACGGTTCCACTTACAAATGCACAGCCGAGACCGTCTGAAATTTTGGATCCGTCCGTATAAATTATTGTGTGCCCTCGTACGACGCCACGTGCCCTAGCCCCATGAAACGGAACAAGTCAGGTGCCGGGGTATGTTTCCTTGTTTCAGCCAGCGATATGTCTACTCTGGGCGAAATCAGAAGCCATGGAGGGTGTGGCATATGCTGCACCCGCATCATGCTGCAAAGAGGAATGTCACTGGCATCAAGCGGAGGCCTTATTCTAGCGCAAAAAGGGGATAATGTTGATCCCGACCACCATGAAACACAGCCGTTGTTCGACGCAAGAAAACTACATCATATGTAGGGTGAGAAAGGAATTGCCTCAGCTTTAGAGCATATCTCATGCCAAGCATTTCTTGCCTAGCCAACAGCTGCGGCTCGTTGGCTTCAACAAGAAGGCTTGCGACAGGTGACGTTCGAAACGCTCCTGTGATGATGCGGAGTGCTGTGTGGTGGATAGTGTCCAAAGGACGCTTGCTTGACTCACTTGCGCTGTCATATGCAAAACATGCGTAATCAAGCTTAGAACGGATAAGTGAACGGTGTAAAAGCATGAGCGTCTTCCTATCCGCACCGCATGACGTACGTGCCCCACATTTTAAAATGTTCAAAGCTTTAAAGCATCTATCTCGTAGGGTTTTAAAATGCGCCCTATATGTGAGACGACTGCCGGGATATACCCCAAGGTATCTGGTTACTGACTCAGTGGGAATGGGTTGGTCGTAAAGACAGAGAGCCAAGCCACCACATTGACGGCGGCGACAGAGGTGCGTGGTGACCATTTTCACGGCGGAAAACCGAAACCCATTAATGGTGCTCCATCTTTCCAGATGGTTAACAGCCAACTGGAGCTGGCGCTCCATTACATGCGTTCTTCATGCGCTGGTCCATACTTGATGCGCTGGTCCGTATGGTGAAATCATCTAAGAAGAGAGCGCGGTCGACTGACTGCGATATGACGTCAACGATGTCGTTTATCGTGATAGCAAAAAGCGTCTAAAACGATCCCCTGAGGTACACCATTCACCTGTCAAAAAGGTGCTGACATCTCATTACCCACACGCACACAGGCTGTGATGATTGACCAGGAGGATACCACCGTGCGCAACAGTGCCAGCAGACACGTCACTGCGGAAAACTGCGTAGCCTTTTAACGCGAAGGAGTTCGGCGCCAGCTTTGGATCTTGCAGAGCTACAGTTACGGGATACTTCCGGCCAACCTCAGCATGGAGGTTGAGCGCGTTAGCTCTTACTCCCCTGCAGTTCCGCTGTAAAATCGTCTTTAAAAGGACGTGTTAAAAGAAGATAAATATCTCACACTAAAAAGATGATATTTAAAAGAATTGCACCGCTCCAGATGAAGCGCCAGATATCTCAGATCTGCGACCCAGTTCCACAGATCGGTGCCCCAGCCTGGGGTGGGACCTTGGGCTACCCCCGTCACTTGGGAACAAGAGCCCAGACGGGACATGCTTGGAGCCAGCATATCTTGTACGTGGTGGTGGCGGAGGAGGGGCCGTCACTGAGTCCCTGCCCACCACATGGTGCCGAGGTGGAGCCTCAACCGGTCTTCGCGGTGAGGAAGTACTGCTCCGGGGGGCAGGCTCCTTGCCCACTCCTGACAGCCAGTTGGCTACTTTGGCCTGCTCCTGCTCAGCCAGGCGCGCCCTTTTAGCCTCACGGGCGCGCCCGTCTGCCTCGTGGCGCTCTAGGGTTTCAAGCGATCTTCCAGAAGTGCTCGCAACCGGTGTCACTGGATACGACGGCAACTGGGTGCCGGATGGTGAGGCCGGCGAAGTCCACAGGCCCCGGTCGCGCTGAACGACCGTCCATCCCTCTCCCTCCACCGGCGCGTCAAATGATGTCGCGGAGGTCGGCACCGCGGCGGGCACCGGGCGCTCCGGCACCGGGGAAGGGTGAGACGGCGAGGTAAACCCTGGCGAGCTGGCCTATGCCTCAGAGGGGGCGCAGGGTGCCGACACGGGAGACGATGATGTTGCCGACACGGTGTTGTGCACCTGGGACGCCGGTACAACCGACAGCCCGAATGATGTAAGTAGTTTAGTGAGTTGCGTCCCAGTTATCTGATCTAAGGAGACTCAGGTGCGACAGGAGCCTTGGCCGCTGTGGCATATGATGTCTGAGGGTGGCTCAGTTCATATAGATCCCTCGCTTCACGAAATTAGATCTTCTTCGTGGCTTTCAGTGCAATAATCTCCTCTCTGGCGTACGCCGGGCACGCACGATCGAAAGTAGAATGAGGTTTTTGGTTTTTCCCACAGTTCACACACTATGGGCTCGCTGCAGTGCACTGATCACTCGGGTGCTCCGGAGAAGCACGCTTGCCACATGCTGGCTGGTTACGGCAGAAAGCCCTCGTATGTCCAAACATCTGGTACTTAAAACATCTCATGGGGTTCGGAATAAAAAGGCGCACGTTCACCCTCACATAGCCTACCCTTGCTTCAGATGGTATGTCAGGACGGTTAAAGTCAGCACGATGTTGTTGATGAGGACCAACTCCGCACCCCTGCGCACCTTGATGCGGCGAGCATCTGGTACCCCGAACTCGGCGAGGCCGTCGTCTATTTCGTCATCACTGACATCTTTCAGGTAAAAGCAGTTGATACCCTTGACGAGTTCTTTTTCCCATGAACCTCAACGGTCATCGCTATTAACACGGCCTTTTTCTCTTCCGCATCCCGCACACAGTACACAAACCCTTCCGCAGTCAGGGCCCGTTTCGCCTCCTCTTCGTTCTGAAACTCGACCTCGATCCCACCATCCTTGAGCTTATCGCATCGGAGCACCTTTCCAAACCGATCGCACCCATTTTGCCATTGGAAGGGCGAAAGGGACGACAGCGCCTTCTCGGCGCTTCGGAAAATCAGGATTCAAGGGGTAGGCGCTGACGCACTACCACCTGCACTCTCTATCCGCCCCCCTTTCCGGGTGCGGGTGTTTTTTGGATTGAAGTTGCCATGCATGTATGGTTTAAGTATTCAGCACCGAGGCTCCCCACCCACCTCGGAGCCCAACTGGGGAAAGGCTTTCTCACCCAGGGGGTGGCGGTTCCGCCAGGGCTGCCTCGGTGGTATACGGGGCGAACGACGCCTCCCACACGGCCAGGTGTAACCGGGGAGACTCATTCCCGTCCTGACCGTGGTTCAGCGCCATCGCCCCTTGACCGCTTAAGCCGCTGCGTGCGGCCAGGCCTCCCAAGCGGAGACCCGCACGGAGCACCCAGCCGCAGCGTGAGCGACAAGCCGCTAGATCCGTGTGGGGCCCCACGGGCCCCCGCGCCCCGGATATCCTGGCCAAAGTGGAGTGTTGGGACGCGCCCCTCAGTCACCAGGATCCGATCGACCCGGGGACGCGGGCGAGGGGGCACGGCGACCCCGATAAAACGAGGATTAGGAGTGATGAGTGGGCCGGATGCGGGAAAGCGGGTAATGGGAAGGGAGCGGGCAGGACAAGGAACGGGAGCTAACGTACCGGCAGGGTCGCTACGCCCTCAGAGGAACAGCTTGCGCTGCCCGCCCGTTACCGGAGCTGGGACCCGAGGGGTTGCTAGTCCCCTACACCGGCCAAGACCGGTGCCCCTGCGGAGAGTCTCCATCAAAGCGATTCTTGTGTTAAAAGAAATATGATCTTTCTTTCTAACGTTGTCGTTCTATGATATAAAGCTCTCCTCTCAGGGCCATTCCACAGCAGTTTGACCGGAGGATAACACGACAGCCCGTTCAAAATTTCCAACAACGCCCCCTCGGTCTTTTTTGGTTACATGACGTCATCGTACAGGCAGCGACCTTCACTATTTTCGCGTAATCATCGGCATTAACGACGTAGCCCTTGTACCTCTTAATATGCTTACATGCAACGGAACTAAAACAAAATTCATGCAATTTTTTGGTATCGGCGGATGCACAAGACATTTTTGAGCACTTCTAACGATTTCCTTTAGCTCTTCATGCAACACAATGGCAGTGTGCAATGCCAAATCTGTTTTCTCTCGCGCTTGTCAAACGGTCAGGTCGCTGAGCCTAAGGTGCAGAGAGAAGTGTGCGAAGCCTACGCCAAGTTGCGATGTGTGTGTCAGCATGCTCATAAACCATAAAGTTAATACTTCAACAGATGCTCCACGTAAGCGCACGTTGTAATCATTTGTGGATGCAGACCATTACTTAGCTTTAAGTTTGGTTAACTGGCATGGTACGTTGCACATTTTCGCAATTTCGTCTTCCAAAAGCTCATGTCCATTTTTGTCGCCGTCCATACCCGGTAAATCGGGAACTTGTTCACCCCTGCGGATTTCGCCGTTTACAACCAGCTACGTCACCGACGGTTTGTCCATGTCGGCTGATGTAGAGGCGAAACAGGAACAAAAGACAGAAGGTTCAAATCTTTGGTTGCTTATTCTGCACCGCTGGTTTCATGCGACTAAACCGCCTCACTCTCAATGTTCTACACTACTCATTCGTCACGGATTGCTTTAAATGTTCATCGAATTGCGTTCACTGATGTAAGTGCAACTTAGACGTGTTTCCCCAGGGTATATTATGATTTAGCTGAGCGTTCACCTCAGCGCTTTGGCCTTTTGCACCGTTTATCTAAGCGCTGCTGCGTTTTGTAGGTTTAATTAGCTGTTACACGCATGAAAAGTGTGGCAACGAATGCCAGTGAAGCGGTGAGGTTTAACTGCGCAAATTACAAAAAAAACAAGCTGCATAATTATTCGAAGAAAGATAGTGTGTGCGTATACGGGGAAAGATGACCTATGAGTGAAACGCACACATCCGTGCCTTTCCGTGTAGTGCTCCGTAAAGCATTAAATAATGTGTGTGTGCACTAGCGTTCAATATGGTCGGTGCATATGCGAAACATGTTCTGTGACCGCAGGACTTAATCCTGCTCTATACCCCACGGATTTGCATACTCCCTCAGATGTTTAACGGTTGCATGGCTATTTCCCACGAAAGGTCACAAAAAAAGGACGATGCATAACTAAGGCTCAAATCCTCAGTGTGGTGACACTTGTTGAGAAATTTAGAGTTGCATTTGTTTTGGATCAGACAGTCAGGGTGAAGCGATGAGCTTGTTTTAGACGTGTGTGTAAAATTGTCGGCATTGTTCACTTTTCCTCGCAAAGGTACGCTGCGGCTGTTAAGCGGTCATGGTTATTACTGATAACAAAGATCATTTCTCTAGAGAAACCAATAGCCATTTGAAAACATTTCGCGAATAGTTGTATATGGGGAAGTCGCTTGAGTGTTTTGCTGTTAACAACACTGGACCGTGTCTTGTACGGTGAGAAAACATTTTTGGAAAAATCGGTGGCCAGTTGACAAACGTTTCTCGCACAACAGCTAACTTCCTTTGTCCTCTCTTGAGCCGTCGTGCTTTCATTACTCTCCCTGCAAATGCAGGCGATTCGTTCACGAGCGCGGTGCCGTTGTCAAGCTGGCACATAAACACGACGTGTGTTTATGATTTCAGCCAATTTCTCCTCTACAAAGTATTGCCCACAAATGCCACCGTTATCATAATAGCACATAAGCACGCACAGACGAGTGGCAGCGGTTGGGGAGACATGCTCGTCTAGCCTATGGAGTATTTCCGTAGAAAAATGCATAAAATATTTGCAGCCCAGCGGACAGAATTGTATCCAGCCGCAGGCGTTTTAACAGGTTTTTGTTCCAAGGTGGCTGGTGATCTGGGCTATCGCTGCAGCGGCTTAGCTCTATCCTGCCGTTGACCGAAGCGTGTGTTCGCAGATTCCGTAACTCTGATATACCTACTCGCGGAGGGGACTTGATCAATATTTGAAATGGCAGGTGACGGTAATTTTTCCTGCGCTCTTCACGAGTTTTCATCAATATCTACAAAGCCTTTAGAGGAAATTTCTTCGCCAGATAATTGTCGGTTATTTGCGCTAACTCTTGCTGTTTCCTTTGTACTTAACTGGTCAAATGGCTTTGCACACGTCTTCACCTTGGCACAGAAAATCCGCATATATGTAGGAGTTTAACAAGTTAACAAGTCTTGTTTGTGATGATGACAAATGACTTACATCACACTCATCATAATATCGCTACGACGCGCATGCACTTTCTTTGTTCCTTTCCTGCTACCACAACTAACTTTCTCGACAAAATTTCCAATGTCTTCCAACTATTCTTATTGAGCATTTCCTGGCAGCTGTTGCTGAAAGGGGCAAAAACGCAGGGCTTCATTTGCCTAAGCTCCAAGGACACATTTTCCTTCTCGTCAAAGTTTTTTGAAATATTTTTTGAAAAAATGGTACCAATTTAGACTTTGCTCCATTATCACCAGATTTACTCGGAGCCAGCGTCGCATCAGATTTGTGCTGTGTCGAATTGCATGTGCCCGGTCCCAGATATTTTGGGCCAGCCCACAGGACGACTTTGTTCGAGCTGAAAGTCAGATTGGACAAACTAATGTCATTTCAGACCAGTTGCTTTTTTCTTTTTATATTGGGCTCCCACTCCACTTAAAATGATGGCTATTGATGTAATGTGATTACTCGAAGTACACCACGTTGCCATCTCCGCAACTCATTAAGGCCGACAGAAACGTCGTCGATGGGGCGTCGGTATTGTAGTGGTTAAAGCGTCTGCGTCTGCGCGTCTGGGAAACCAGAGGTACGTGGTTCGATTCCCCGCGGTGTCCGCCTTTCATGCCATGGTAAGAGGCAGGCGACGCCATATAACTTCACCAGCTGGGTGCGTCGTAAATCCCCAATGACATGGCGTGACATGAAACGTTGTCTATTAACACACATGCGTCATTCAGACCTTGTTCTGAAATCCCGGAAGAATGTCTTAATGACAGGTCCCGAGATCGAACTGAGTGATTTCGAGGCTGCGGTCACAGGAAGCGACGGAGTGAGCCTATCTGCCCGGCCACCCCATACCGAACAATTGGCTTATGGCGTGCCGCCGTACGAGATCCGACAATTTTCCAATTTGATTTCCGTGCGATTTGGAAAGGACTTGATCAGCGTGTGTTGGGTCTGAACGGCAGTAAATTGGTTTTCAACTACACATTATCTCAATGGAAATCTAAGGCACTGTGCATTTTCGGAAATTAAGATCAAAGTTCAAACTAGGTCTCCGCAAATTGTTTTCGCGGGAGCAAATTGACAAACAGGACTGATAACGTCATTGCGTCATTTTATTTCCTCTTGGTACCTTATTGATAACCTGTGAGACTATAGCACTTGCATAATCTTGCTAAGATCATCTATAATCATCCTATCTATAATATCATCCTTTCTATAATCATCCTATCTATTCAATCTATATAACCGTCCCTTACACAAATCTTCGTCAAAGGTGAAGGGATGTCGTACTGCAATGCACCAATTCCCGGTCGATTTGTCATGGAATAGCCCTGAAGGCAGATTCCTACTTTTCAAGCGTCAGCAGCTTTTCAATCACCACTGAAACAAGCATCGAGCCATTTGGAGGGCATTTACGTCTCGTGTGAGCGGTGAGCAGCAACGCCAGCTTCTGGAGAGGTGCGGGATGAGTTCCGCTCCTATAGCCATGACGCCGGGACGCCCGGGGGCGTGGCGTCATTGTCGACGGTGGCGGAGCTGAGGACAGCATTGCCGACGGTGGTGGAGCTGACAGCCAGCACTGCCGACGGTGTTGGAGCTGAAAGACAGCATTGCCGACGGTGGCGAAGATGAGGGCAGCATTGCCAACGGTGGTGGAGCTGACAGCCAGCATTGTCGACTGTGGCGGAGCTGAGGGCAGCATCGCCGACGGTGGCGAAGATGAGGGCAGCATTGCCAACGGTGGTGGAGCTGACAGCCAGCATTGTCGACTGTGGCGGAGCTGAGGGCAGCATCGCCGACGGTGGTGGAGCTGACAGCCAGCATTGTCGACTGTGGCAGAGCTGAGGACAGCATTGCAGACAGTGGCGGAGCTGAGGGCAGCATTGCCGACGGTGGCGGAGCTGAGGGCAGCACTGTCGACGCTGGCGGAGCTGATGGCCAGCATTGCCGACGGTGGCGAAGCTGAGGGCAGCATTGCCGACGGTCGCGGAGCTGAGGGCAGCACTGTCGACGGTGGCGGAGCTGATGGCCAGCATTGCCGACGGTGGCGAAGCTGAGGGCAGCATTGCCGACGGTCGCGGAGCTGAGGCCAGCACTGTCGACGGTGGCGGAGCTGATGGCCAGCATTGCCGACGGTGGCGGAGCTGAGGGCCAGCATTGTCGACGGTCGCGGAGCTGAGGCCAGCACTGTCGACGGTGGCGGAGCTGATGGCCAGCATTGCCGACGGTGGCGGAGCTGATGGCCAGCATTGTCGACGGTCGCGGAGCTGAGAGTTGGCATTGCCGACGGCGGCGGAGTTTAGGGCCAGCACAACGACAGGATCCCGTATGCAGTAGTAGGTGTACATTTGCTACGTGCGCGACACAGGTGTATGTCCGGATCCAACATTTCTGTGGAATTGTGACGGTGATCCCTGCCTAGCCAGCCTAACATTTTCACAATGTATACCAATCACCGTTTGATATCTTCGTTGAACCAGTTCATCTCGGTACATGAAACACCGACTCATTTCCGATTCAGTTTCTCCACCCCAACTCGAACAAGTTGCAGTCGTGTCGCTGAAATGGGTCGCCGTTCAGTGACTCGGCAGCGAATAATTATGACAGTCATGCCGTCACTGCCGCATCGATCCATTTAAAATGAGAACAGGTACCCAACTAAACGGCGTGGTCCGTGATGGGTGATTGTTACCAGGTATATGATTGTTTGTACTTCCCATATTCCCGCTTCCCCTTCCAGCGCAAGT
>NW_023596545.1:41091646-41137966 GCF_011947565.3 Pollicipes pollicipes | reverse complement strand
CGCCTGACATGGCGTCCCCACAAATACGGTCGGCTGCCAGGTGCACCTGCAGCGGCTTCGGCACAGGCTGCCGCTTCCCGTTGTGTAGAAAAGGGATTTGGAGGGCGGCTTATGCCGGCCTCCCGCGGCTCTAGCAGAAATCACGCCCCAGAGTGACAGCAAAACAGGCTCATATTGGGCCACTGTCAAAAATAACAGGCTCATACTGGGCCACTGTCAAAAATAACCCAGCAAGTGGACATTTTTTACCTCTCTCCAGATAACACACGTTTAATCTCCAGCGCGCGCGACCAAGGTCGTGATCAGCAGTACGTATGGTCGGTAGGATTAGGACGAGGAGAAACGTTGAAAGCCCACTAATCTTGTTAAGAACTAAAGTTGTTTCCTTGATAATCTTCAGAAACCAAGACATTCGCGGAGCGATTCGACAAAAAGCTGGACGGCGCGCTACTAGAGCGTAAAACACAGGTTCTGGACGTTTGGCCTGATTCAATTCCGTGCCGTATGCAGCCGTAAATGCCTTGCTCATCACCGTCTCAATATGTTTCACGTCGATTGCAGCAAGAAAACCGAGACAACAGTAAGAAAATGGTTTAACCAGAATGAGTGAAGCGATCGTGCCGAAAAAATAAATGCTTTTTGTATGTTCACGGACGTTTTTTAGGCCCGTCGGAAGCACCCTTTAGGCTTGTAACATTCATGAGAAAAAGTGAAAAACTAAATGTGAAGAAACGATGTAAAGAACATGTAGTACATACTGGAAATTCCTCAAACTGGAATGCAAGTTGGCTTGCTTGTTATGGTTATATGATACCTAACATCCAGATGTCTTCCCAACTTAATACATATTCAGTTACACAAGAGAGCTACAATCCATCAATCACTGGGGATCATCTACAAATATGACGGAATATGTCGCGTGCCAGGCATTGCAACATCGCAACGCTCCTTCTCTAAAAAATGTTAAGCAAAACACACGCGAACATGGGAAAAGAACTCGTTGCCTGTGAACAGAAGCGAAAACTGCTGGAAAGTGTGACGCACCTCGCCAAGTGTGATTTAAGCAGACCAGCGGCTTATTTCCCGGGGCCATGCTCGCTCACCCAACGCGCGTAACAAAACACCCGTGTACGCAGACGATTACTGATGCTAACCTGTGAGGAAATCGTTTTGATATCCAACGTCTACCATTAGCGGTGTGCTATCCTTATTCATACCAATCTTGATCTTTCCCAAGCGTTTTACCTCTTCACAAAAATAGCATGCGAAGGTCTTAAACTTACCAACGCAGTGGCAGGTGATTACAAGCTGGCGGCACTTTCGTCGTGGCAGCTTTTAAGCCTATAACGCCACGGCCGAAAATAAAACGTAAAACTGGGAATATTTCAGGTGTTCGAATACACCTGTGCGGTTGAAAAGCTGTTTCTTTGGGTCACAATGTTACGCTCTTATTTGAAACATTACACTGCAACACAGTTTTGCTCACACCACAGGAAGGCACTGTTTGAAACGCTTTTACGCTGCTTTAGCACACCCAGCTCTTAATGGGAAGCCATGGGTCCCGTCAGAGTGAAAGACTATCAACAAGTGGTGCGAGTATAGACGCTCTTCATCATTGGCGGCCATAGCATTCGCAACCATTATTTGATGCGGGGCTCCGCTGCAATGCAAATGCAAACGTATAGTATCTCAGTTCCCAAAAAGTGATGGATTTTTGCTGGCGATGATTTTCCGCCTAGCCTTTATTGATATCATTCAGCCTTTCACTGGCACAGTATTTACAGTATTTTACAGTATTTCACCTTTTTATTCACCTCACATTTTTATATCACCTTATTGTATTTCACGGGCACAGCATTTCACCGGCACCGGCACCCATCACTCGGGCCGGCCCTGAGTAGAACCCATTATCCCTTTTGTCAGCTCGGTACTAGACCGATGCGGGCCGCTCCCTTCTGCGCAAACGTAGCATAGCTTGTGCTACAACCAGATCAGCAGTTTACATAATGAAGGCCATTGGGCAACGGGTAAATGGACGCTTGGGATTGCTCGTTGCAAACAGAGGTAGTTAATTCTGAGAGATGCAAGTAGCTGACCATCTGGACACGATCATGACTCAGCACCGAACGTCAAACACTGTCACCAGCTTGTGTTGATGTATCGCACAATGTCCGTCTGTGCTTAAATGTGGCTTGCAGAGCATCGTTATATAGCGTAAACATAATTATCAGCCGCTTGCTCTGCACGGTACTACTGAAAGATGCTGTACTGAGCAAAAAGCATTATAAAAGGCCGGCTAACCCCTGTCCCCTTGCAATAAACTTAAGCGTTTTCGTTGCCCTTCATCCATTCTGGTCAAAAGACTGTTTTCGCAATTTTAATGTTTCCTTGCTATATCCACCATAAGGTGACAAGCAGTTGTGGCTCGCCGAGTATTTTTCATTGACAGTATGAACAGCAAACAGGAGAATTCGGATGTCAGTGATTTTTTTATTGTATCATTGAAAGCAATGCTACTTGAAGTGTGCTTGGGAACCAATTCAGTTTTTGCACACATAACGAGACCGTGTTTTCAGAATTCATCGGTACCTTACACTTCGAACATCTGAGGAGGAAACAGCTGGGTTTGCATTCAACATTGCATTCAACATTAGCTTGGTTGATGCACCGCTCGCGCGGCTTGGTCAGAAATAATTTTTCCGTCGCCCAGGGAGGCTGTCATTGAGCCATTTTAGCACGTAACAGGGCGGCGGGCTGGATATCCTTCACTAGGTTGAATGGGGATCGGGTAGGGATCTCAAAAACTATTATAGCTAGAGACGCCAAATATAAAGGGTGGGTTGACCGTAATGTGAACTTATTTGTGGCAAAATCTGGAGTTCCTAGGTCATGACCTCAGGGTTAAACAAGGTCAAACTCCCGATTGGTGTCTCAAGTGCCCCCAGATCTTATACAGCCGGCCTGAAGCTAGATGCCTGCTCTAAGTAAAAGGTTAGTGGTGTTTAATTAATGCCAGTGGCCTTGTTTGAACTTCGTAAGGTCAAGGTGACCAGAAATTTAGAAGATTTCTCCTATTTTGTGATTCAACTAAGCGTCATGACTAACCCTAGGAGGTGAACAAAACGCTTACCTGGGTCGTTTTAGGTCAGTGATCTATTCTGACCTTTGAAGTAAAAGTCCATGTTTGCTGCATTTTCTGTCATTGATAAATCAGAAGTAAACACCAGAAACTACCTTATAAGCCAAGCTCTCAAGTAAAAATGCAGGTTAGTTTTCACCTGATTTTGACCTTCATACCTGACTCTAAGCCAATGGATCACAGACGTGTAAGGCTTCGTCAAACACTTCGTCACATCACATTGAACGATTTCCTAGAAAGGCCATGCGCTGACAGCCACGGCCTGTCATTGACCTGCCACAGATCCGTGACATTACAAGGCGAACCTAATTTTTGCATCAAGCTATTTGCCTTTCAGTTTTCTACAGCTATGCAAAGTTTGGCGCAGCTACGCCGCGTCGTTCGAATATCTTTCTGGAAAACCCCTCGGGAGGGAGCGAGTAATTGACTCCCCATCTAAAGGCGTGTTAACGCACCAGAGCCAATGCTGGCCGGGTGAAGAGCGCTGCAACTGCCTCCACATATCATTGGAGGCTACAATTGCCTTCAAACACCAGCCCAGTGCAGCTGGTACATCACGCATAATCCTCGTCTATATCGGTCCCCACCAAATGAGTGTCGAGATGTTACGTACGGAAAAACACACGTGCAAAATAACATTAAGCACCAGGAAACACCGAAGCCCAGACAAAACAGCGGCGGGCAACGTTAGAATAGTGTTTTGCTTCAGCAACAGACATTTATAACGCCCCGGCACGACACCACGTGCCATGCGGAGGTCCAGGCGCTCGGACGAGGCGGGCTGTCATTACTGGATGAAGTCCAGAAGGCCCGGCACCGCACCCCGAGCGAGCCCGCGCCGCCACGCGCGCCTGGCGCCGCTGGCCCGTCTGGACTGGCCCCTTTGGGGTCGGTCGCCGCCCCGCAGATCGCCCGGCTGTCTGGCGGGGTCAGTGGCCGCACCCCAGCGACCGACACCAGGTCCCGGTTGACCCGCGCCGCGACGAGCGATAGTGACCATCGGTCCGAGCCGGCGACGCTGACGGAGGCGGATCTCGATTGGCACTGTATAGGGGCTGGTAGCCGGCTGGTAGTAACGTGTGGTAAGACGCATGACTCGCAGTGGAGGTCTTCACGGAAGGGATCTCTTTTACTCAATCCCGCTACCCATAGGTCTGCGCCGCGTATCCATCCGCCGCCCATTCCTGATGCGCTGTATCTATAACGTTGCGGTGGGATGTACGCTGTGTGCTTTGCAATGTTTTGTGCAATTTTGCAACATTTTCTCAAATTGGCAGTTTGGGGCTTTCTGACCTTACGAGAATAATGGAAGTGGTCCTTAAGCTCTATGACGTTTCGTTTTGCCGCAAATCACTCTTGCAGCCTTTTACAGTTTTTGCAACAATTTGTAACATTTGCCTTCAGGATCTCCTGGCGAGAACACTGAATGTGGTTTTAGGGTGCTATCTTAATTCGTTGCGCAGTGAACTGCTCTTGCAACATTCTGCAACTTTTGCAACATTTTTCGAAATCCTCTCACAAGAGCTCTCTGGTGCTTCGGAAGACCACTGAAGGTAGTTTTAGGATACTTATTTTCCTCGTTATGTTCATACATACCCTTGTCCATTTGATGTTCGGAATGCCCTCATATGTTCAGGTCACCTGGCCGTCTAGGAAAGAAAACTGCACTCAGAAATGTAGAGCACCCCGCGCTCCTTCCAAACCATATGCAAGTGTGAGGCTGGCCAATTCCGTGTGAGACACATAGGTACTTCATTGCTCGAGATGGAGGGTGACGTTGAGGTAATGGATATATTGATATCGAGAGGAGTCCGTGGAATGGTTCTTCCCCTGCTACACCAGTTTGACACGACTTGGGTTACGAACGCCCTGTCGGGCATCTCGCCTACTTACCCAGTCTGTCTGGTTTCAACATTAACTGACTTTAAATGCAATCTTGATTCATCCATTCCTTTTCTATGCTGAGTGGCTGTTGTTTCCACTCGTCCTTATAATTAACCGACGTCCATTCAAATTCCTCGCATTTGTTTGGAATTGATGCGTATCGCCATACGCTGCATTTATTCGCCATACTCCTAGTCAACTTAGACCCCACGAATTTACCTCCCTTTTTTTACCTCCCTTCAATTATCCCCCCCCCCCCCCTCTCTCTCCCAGTGGCACAAGGGTCGGAGTGGAATAATACTGCTTAATATACTGCCAAAGTAGTCGGAGGTTTTAGGAACCTTGAGCACACGTTTGCAATGTTCATTCCTCGTCATCTCAACACGCCAGGCTCTGTCACACGAGACGTTCGGGTTCACTCGGGTGAGGGGTAAAAGCGTGTAAATAAACATCTTCTCCTCGAAAACAGAAGTCCCTCGTCCTTAGCGTCGCTCGGGTAGCGTCCTTGCCCCTAAGGAGGGCCTGCCCCTCACACAGGTATTTCTTGGCTGAGATCCTATGTCTTTTCCACCGACCACAACTTTCGTAAACGTCTTTACGAGAAACGTGTGTCATGCACCTAGGCGCATGACGCTTATTTACATGCACGCGATACAACTCCTCTCCGCGATGGTCCTAATGGCATAAACTCACATGCACGCGATACAACTCCTCTCCACGATGGTACTAATGACATAACCTCACATGTAACGCGATACAACTCCTCTCCGCGATGGTCCTAATGACAAGGCCTCACATGTAACGCGATACAACTCCTCTCCGCGATGGTCCTAATGACATAACCTCACATGCACGCGATACAACTCCTCTCCACGATGGTCCTAATGACATAACCTCACATGTAACGCGATCTGCCCCGCGCGCGACCCCGACCCTCCGCCCCTCCGCGCATAGTTGTCCCCAGCGGCACGTGGCATACCCGTCCTGTGTGGTCAGTGCTCTTTAAATTGGCAATGTCCCATCAGCATTTTCGCACCTAGTTGGCGTCTGACAAATGAAGCGAGGAAGAGGGGGGGGGGGGGGGGACGGAGAAGTGAGGAGACATGGCCGAAGAGAGATGGAAACGGAGAGCAGAATACAGTGCCTCGCTGTTCGTCGCAGCTCTTCCACTGCATGTTGATGACCGCGGTCACCAGGGGCAGAGCGCCTCCGTCCATTGGCAGCCCCGAGTCCAATTGCTGATCTCCTCGCAGTCGTAGTCCTCAGTGGTCACCCCCTTTCTCAATGTGACCTCAATGACCCTCTTTCTAATGTGATGCTCCCCGGTCTTGTCCGAAATGCTCCTCCTCCGGGCTCAGCGTCTGAGCTCAGCTCGCCCCCATTCTTGCTCATGCTCATGTCCGTTTGGCGTGGGCTCTATCCGACTGGCCGGGACTGGGTCTCAGGCTCGGGCTAGGACCGGACTCCGAACTTACCCGCGGCGGGTGCTTGCAAGAACTGGCGCGGCTCTGGTCCGCTGCTCGGCTCTGCACGGGTCTTTCTCGGTCGTTCACTGGCGGTTCGTCGACCCCGGCGTGGCGGAGCGTGGGGCACGGCTCCGTCGGATGCTCCGCTCCCCGGCTGCACGGCTCCGTCGGATGCCCCGCTCCCCGGCTGCACGGCTCCGTCGGATGTCCCGCTCCCCGGCTGCACGGCTCCGTCGGATGCCCCGCTCCCCGGCTGCACGGCTCCGTCGGATGCGCCCTCCTCGGCTGCCTCCTGCTCCGGACATGCTTTTAAAACTTGGGATGTGGGGTGCAGCTTATCCCGGGTCGCATCCTGGGTTTCGACCAGAGCGTCTCGCCTTGATTTTTGTTTTCGTCCAGGCTCGCGGCCGCCCTTACAGCCCGGCCTGTGCGCTCAGCCGCCTCGCCCGGTCGGCTGACCCGTCGCTGGTGTTATGTCTTACATATCGCGGCCTGGCTGCTATACCAAGAAGGAAGGAACTGCAACGGGAGATGTAATAGGAACGATGCCAATGGGACGAGACATATACACTCGGTATTAGTCAGATGTAGGTTCCACCTTACAAATCCACTAGTTTGCATTTGTGTCCACCCGTTGGCCACCACCCGTAGGCATTTTTAGCACTTTAGCTCGAAAGTATTACGGAGTTCCCGAGCGGTTCAAACGCAGACTCACTAGTGCAGTGATAGTTCCAAAAGCAGTGTCACTGATATGATTCAAAGAAGCACAAGTAATAACTTTGTCGGCATTTCTTGAACTGTTTGCCCAGCATTTCTTGAATATTTTACATACGCTTGTGTTCATACCTATATCTTTCCCAACATACGCATTCAACCCAGCCCGTTACGCACTTCAGATGGGTATCCACGGGTGTGCTCGGCCTGTGAGGGTTTCTAGCTTGCAGGCGGTCGGCTGGGTTGCGGCAGGTCAAGCCTCGTTTGACGTTGCCTTGGCGTTGCTCCGACATCGCAGGCGGGTGCCCTGAAGGCTGGCGCCCATTTAGAATGGACGATGGCATTGCTGCTAAGGGCTTCTACACCGTGAACGGAACACATCACACCGCAACCGAAGCGCAGCGTTAGGCAAAGGCACCAGTGGAGCTGACGTTCAGAAACCATTGCACGGCAGTGATAAATTTACACATTTCTCTGCAGGCAACGGTGGGATAGAACACCATTAGTCCAGAAGCTGCGGGAAAACGCGAGCTTGACGCGTGGGATAAAAGTGCGTTTGAGTGACCTTGACCCCTGTTCCCCGACATCTTCCTGGTCGATAGCAGCCATGGCTGTGTACCGCGCACAGTCGCTCGGTTTAATCATCGCTGAACATGCTACGTGGGCATCCTCCCACAGCACAACCGGGACGCAGCAACCACGCCGCTGAAATAATCTTGCATACACGGACGCAACCAAGATTTTCTTAGGATTTCCTCAGGATTTTCTTCTTACGGGCGGGGGTGGGGCTTAGTCACTTCCCATGAGAACCGCAGGAGGCATTAAAGCGGCATTAAAGTAACATTACCGCATTAAAGTAGCAAATGCTTGCATGCGGGATGGGGTGTGGCATACCCCCCCCCCCCCCACCCCCTGGCTGTGTGAGCAGCTGGTGCTCTGAATCGGCCCGCTCTGAGTCTGAGTGGCATGGCCTGAATCGGCCTGAGTAATTGTCAACTCAGGCCGTCTAACCGTGTTTTAAGTATCATGTCGTTATTTTTGGTGGGTCACGACGGAGGGCAGTCCTACGGGTTTGTGTCTTTTATCAGAATAAAAGGATAATAAACCTGCAAATCAAGTAGCTTACAACGGCTGCACGATTAATTTCCGTCTTTTTCTCAGTTTGATATAATTCCAAAATTTTTCCTCGTGGCTTTGGGGAAGATGACTAAGCTTTACACAAAGGCAGCGCATATTTGGACTTTTTTCCAGAGAGAACAAATCTAGGTAAATTGCCTCCTAAGCTACAGAAGTACTACGGATATAAATGTCCTAAAAATACGTTGATCATGCTTAGGGGAGAGCAGGGAGAGTTGTGTCAGTTTTACCCCGAGCTCGCCCATACCATGACTGCTGAGGATATGACTAAGATTCTGACATTTGAAGCCAGCTAAAACCTTTATCTTCATGTGCAGCGGCAACTTTTTGAAGAGAATATCTTCGTCTTTCACTTAATGACTTCTGAATGAATCCATTCTAAGTTGTACAACCTATCCTAACCCGAGGCCAATTGCACCGCATGGTGTGCTAAGTTATATTGATGCTTTATGGATGAAGTAAGTTGCATCGCAAACCGGCGCGCAGCGATGATTTTCCTAATGAACGGGGATTGGAGATAGCCCAGAGTTTGGTAAAAATCCAAGTTGCCAATTTTAACTTTCAATTTGGGGCCATCTATGGCAATTTAATTTAAATGCGGGCCTAAGTAGCGGCGTCCTCTCCGTGCCCTCCCCCTTCCCCCCATCCTCCGTTGGCTGTGCCTCTGATCGTACGCATGCCGAATGCGTTATGCGACGCCGACAAAAAGCCTTCTTCTCTACTACATCAAAACTGGTCTTGATTGTGAAATGACAAAAATATGCCCTACGTAATCAGACATTGTTTGCTTTACAACTACTACCACCTCTGTTTAGGTTTCTCATGCAGAAATTGTGAATTTACATGGGCAATGTCGTCAATGTTGACTTATTGTCTGAATGATAAGAAGTCTTGACAACCATTTCAGTCAATAAATGATAGAAAATCAGCCGATAACAAAACGGTCGGTACGTTGCATCGTTCATGCAACGTGCCCCATACATGGCTTACACATGTATCGCCCGGTATCTTGCAGTAAATTGGCGCCACGCCGAAATTGTTGGCTAGCAGACATCAAATAAGTATTTTACGGCACATGCGGTAAACGTGCTTCCCCACCACTCAGTGTGGCAGTTAGACTGCTCTGGTTATGTTATTTGTCGTACTCACACCGAGCGGCGTACACGTATGGTGCCGGAAGTAAACTGGAAGGTGAAAGGCACTGTTGTGCGTCATAGAGCTCTTAACAGATTGCATTCTTAGCAGGCGGTCCGGTGCAGTCCGACTCGTCCAGATCCTATATGCCCGCCAATCCGCGTTTCCCAGATTTTTTCAATCCAATCAGGTCCGATTCAGTTCGCTAGAAAATTCATCAAATGAATCCTCGCCAATCCGCTCACACATGAAGGACTTTTTTACATTTCAACATCAAATTTTGTGTCTCTGAGTACCTTAAAATTTAAGTTGCTCGTTAATTTTTGTTGGAAAATTCACAAAAGTTGCAGAAAGCCATTAGTTGATGAGATACTTAACACAGCTTGGTGCATGTTGAAAGTGCACTGTTGCATGAGGATCAGGATAAACAAGGCTTATCATGCCATAAATAATGCTGAAATTATTTGGGTAAAAAATCCTAAAAAATCACCACATCACAGAGACCAAATTAGTTTCCAGTTTCAAAAAGCTCAAGACATGAGCACTTCATCCAACATATTCAGACTCGAGGTTACTAGCAACATTCCTGCACATGTCACTCGAGTATTAGCAGCACCCAATTTACAAGCGCAGGACAACGCTCATTTGGCCTTCTTTCTGAGCAAATAAAATGACCATCTGACGTCATCCACGATACGTCTGTATCTGTTCTTATGCACACCGACGGACGAAACAGTCTCAACTGCGATCATTATTGCCTTCTAGATTACCGGCTGCGCAAAAGTGAGTGCCCTGGAAGGCGCCTGCAGTTCTCTTTCATACAATATAATGAAACAGTTAAAAGGCAGCTACTAACTGCCCCCTTTTTGCTCACACTGGAAACAATTGCAAAAATATCTCTGTTTGTAATTGTGCGCCGCATCGTGCGTAATCGCATTTGAACAGTTCGAAACCATTTTTTTCAGTCATGCTGCCCATGGTATGTCACTTCGTATCTTTTTTTTGCGCACTTAGATGGTACCACAAGTACTTAATTACATGGCGCAGCGTTTTAGTCGAAATGCTTAACGGCTACCGTGGCCGTAACTGCCACAGACACAATGATAAATTCCACCAATATTCACGAGACATAGTGCGAGAATAATGCGCATTTCGCCTGTTTCCTGACATCTGTCATGACCGCTGGTGCTTTTACGTTCCATAACATGCTAATCACTTGCCAAAGGCTCGGGTGATAGCACAAGCTTCTCCAAACCTTACCAAATCTTCATTTGAGGTATGAATGGGCGGCCTGGGTGATATATTTCGTCACGTTAGTTTCCTGTTGTTTATTTTTGCACACTACCTTTGACCTTCTCAATGTTAACATATAAATGATTCAAATATTCACAAATGATTAATGTAAATGTTTAATGTAAATGTAACTGATATGTATCATCATATGCATAATGATATGCATCATGATATGCATAATGATATGCATCATGATATGCATAATGATATGCATCATGATATGCATCATGATATGCATCATGATATGCATAATGGTAAGCATAATGATATAATGGTTTGCAAAATGCATACGTTTTTAACGATGCAAAGAGCACAAGAACCCCGAGAAAAGCATTGCGTCAACAAGCTTAAAAGGAATATTCCATATCTAAAGGTATTGAAGGAAGCATCAGATATGATGAAGCAACCTCAGTTATAGCTATTGTTCTACATTTAAGCGGAAAAGACTGCTTTAGCCTCCTGATAACACAGATCCTCTTGTTAGTAAATACGCTCCTTAATACGCCATTGTTTGCTTGCGTCATCGAACGTTTGCATGACACTGAGGTGCTGCCAAACTAGCCGTGCAAAATTGCCACCCTAGCACTCAATTGTAGCATTTCAGTCGTCCGGGAGATGACCCCGGTGGTGCTGGAGGAGTGGCCGCGGCGGTAACAACCCAACTATCGTTATGCATTCGTGTTTTTGCCGATTCTCGCGGTGTTGTGCATGTTTATCCGTGAGCTTAAATTGTTTACTTGTATTTACGTACCTGGTTAAGACGCTTTCCTCCAGTGATCCGATCTACAAGTCGCATTTCCGCAATAAGTAGTAAGGGTATCTAACTTTGTTGTATTATTTAGCACAAAACATGATTCGTGGTTGAAGCTTGCACGGTCTGCGCGCCATTGGTTGAGAGTTCATTGGCGACCGCTATGCCTGTAAATCGCGTTGACGAAGCAGATATGAACAGCTGGACGATTACATTCTTGTTAGCCTTGGACGATACACGGCCGATACGGTGGCAGGATATGAATGGCATTTATATGATGCCATGCATGCCTGAATGAACTTGAAGTGGTCTGTACGAAATAGCTTGCGCGCCTTCGCGTGCGTACAGTTCACAAACTAGGGGGTGTTGGGGATTAACAAGGGCTGGATTGTCAACTCCACCAAATAATCTTATAATCCAAATAAAATACTCCACCAAATCATTCCTCACAAATGTGCAACACTCTGAAATGCTCGCCCTAATTCGCCGTTTTTCATAACGCGGAATAATAGATGGGTCGATGCAAACCTCGTATCACGCTGTTTCTAGACTAGAAATAGACCTTAGCAGAAAACACCAGTCGATTGATCTTAACAAGATCTCGTGATCGGTGTTTCATTGTATGTCGCTAGGTCCAAAACATGATCCCATTATACCAAGTCAAGGGTCAAATTTTCCCGGAAAATGCGTTTTCAGATTTACAAACTCGTGCTTACGAAACTATGCCCTGTAGCAACACAAAACCCAAGCACACATGTTCATTGCTCAATTCACAGTATGTTGATGCGTAATTGTATGTGTTTTGACAATAAATTTACAATATATGGTTCTATAACCTAAGGATTTTGACCCACCACCATCGTTTTGCAGCAGCGTCATTTGTCGCCCGCCGCGCAAGCAGGCCGTAGATCGGCATGTAGTGTTTTTCAAAGATCGCCGCGGCGTCAAAACCTCAGTATCTTATCCAGTGAAGTATCGCGATTCAGTATCGCGATCCAGTGAAGCGAGTAACAGCATTAGTTCTCACATAGAATGTTAAACGTACTTGACATAGCTCTTTACGTCACCGTGGACGTAATGAACCAAACACACTTACCGCGAACACTCCAACGGTAGCTTTTCGCATCTAAAAAACGCCATAACTTGTGTCTGCCACTTCGCTTGCCCAGCGCCTTTCATGCGTTTCTCGGCAGTTGCTAAGCGGGAATGGAACTTTGCGTCTTTTTAAACAGGTCACGTCCCCCATTGTGAGGTGTTTCTCCCCTTCTGAGTGTTGTGCTGGGCACCTGCAATGTATATACTGGCCCCACCCACCATTTTTCAAGGAATAACGGCTCAGAATTTGACCGGCGTAAAAGGCATTTAAAAACGGTTATATTTGTGTTCGTTGGTAAGATATGGCAGACGTTTGCTGGGCGTTTTCAGCCTGTTATACCTGCATAATGAAATGAGGCAAGAACACCGCATGTGCATCGCATTATCGTTATACTGCTGCAGCCTTGCTTGTAGCAAAAGTAACTTATCGGTATATGTTTCGTAGGTTGCTGGTTAGAACTGTGGGTGCACGATAGGGCAAACGTATAAAACGCGCGATTGTTTTTCAGGCTGACCACATACTGACAAAATGAAAGGCATTCACCCTTAAAGGTGGCCAGGCAAGTCAGTAAGTAATACAGGAGAGTTATCATAGATAACATTTGAAAGTGTGCGTATTATACGACGGCACTTTGGAACCAGGACCAGGACGTGTGCCTCTGACAGTCACAAATCATCTATTCAAAATCAGCGATGCTGAGGCTTTTTCAGCATGGCATCCGAGTTTCCAAACTTCCGTACTCGACTTGACTCAGCCACTTAAAGGCTAGTAGCCATTGCGCTAAAGGAACATCAACTACAATACCACATTACGATATTGCTCTCTTTAATCACAATGCGCCACTTTTACCAACTTATCCCTTGCAGTTCTGCTTCTTCCTTGCTTATTCGGAACTCCCCTGCCACTCCACCCCTCCCAGATAAAAATACCATTGCTCTGCGTGACTGCTTTTGCGCTCATAGCACTCGCTGCACGGAGGAGCTTGTTGCGTCATCCGTGATCCCAGTCCAAAAATAAACCGCCCAACAGGACTGGCGACGGTCTTACGTGTCGTCCAGCGCCCAGACACAGCCGCTCGGGTCAGGCTGGCCGCATTTGGCCAGCTGTCAAAGACCTTTCTTCGACAGCCAGGCGGCACAATGTGCCCGCCCCGGGCTCATACCCAGTACCGTCGTGCTGCAAGCCAAGCTCCCTTCTATTGACCAAGGGGCGCCCGAGCCTCGCGCCCGTGGCAATGGCAGCACTGCGCGTTCCTGCATTCGTGCTGGAATTCAATGCACAAAATAAACACGTCGAAGTGGTCTGGAGCTCCCGCAGAATTAAGCGATGTTAGTACTGTGAGTCAACTAAGGTTTAATTACTTAATGCAGCCAGAGCAAAGACCACCACGAATTCCATACCATTGAGTTCAGAAACTCTCTCCGCCGGCGTCTACAGCAAAAGGCCTTTCATGGCTCGCGCTAGGTGACGGCATAACACAAGTGAATCAGCCGCTTGTTCACATTCTCCGAGACACCAGTTGCGTATCGAACGAATGCAAAGCCTTTTGAACGCATTAGGACGCATTTTGCTTCCTCGATTCTCCTACGGAAATCAGACTTGTCGCTACGCGCCTTTTCGCTTCTCATTGGTGCGTTAGACGCTTCTGTGTTGTGGCATCCCACGCTTTTCCTACGTGATTGCTTTTGAGGATCTTGCTTAAATGAGGACAAAGAAGAATCCACCTCGTATCTTACGACTCTGCTTCGCCGTGCAAATACTCGCCTGAAATGATATGGTTCGACCAGAAGTGATGGAAGTGTTAAGGTGCGCGTTCGCCGTCGATAGATTTGGCAAGTCTATAAAAACAAGTGGTCTGCGCCGCGACTTAACTAGGCTTTCAGCTGATGCACGAGCTCATCCTATGTAGCATTAAGAGCTTCACTTATGGCACCTATTTAAAGTAGTATCCAGCAATTCATAAGACGTCTCCCTAATCCCCGACTCTATTAGCACCCGTTGTATTAGGTTTGTACCGTACTCCTTCGTACCAGGACCTTCTAAAAAAAAGCCTGCGAGAATATGTGATTGATCGCAGGCTGAGAACAGTCCTGAGTCTTGCGTGGGATCGTTCACTATCGCAACAAATGTGCGTGACCACTTCAACCGTCAGTAACATTTCCCTCTTGGAACGCTTAGACGCACAACATATTTTGTCGTTTCGGCATGGTTAGATCACGGCGTTATTTCCAGTGTAGGCACTTATTTAAGCGTATCCAGGAACGCATACAGTTTCGGTGAACACGACCAGGAAACACCAGCACGGAGAGCGGACAAACTGTCTATTTGCAGTGGATTGCAGAATGTAAAGACTATTTCCACATGACCTCCAATTTGGTGGCGCATTTCGGGTGCACAAAGACCCCTGATTTCGATTACTTGCTAAAATGTGAGCCACCACCCTCAAGCAATGCCCATTTTCAGGGAGAAGTGTGTTGATTGTCAGTCAATAGAAGTGCTCTTGTTTACATAGAATGATACAGCTGTTCTGTGCGTGTCTGGACCAGACTACTTACATAAGGGGGCCAAACATACTGGGGAGCAGCTTACTTACATAAGGAGGTTAAACATTACTGCAGTGCTTTGATGATCCAGAAGGTGCTTACGAAACCGACCAATGTCACTTACGTAACCGTTGTCGCTGGGTTTGAAATAGTCGTCACGCCGTGGAACGTGTCTCATGGCCGCCGGGGAGCAACAGCCCCACGTCGTCACGTCATTACACCGCTCTGGTCATCCCGCCATTTGATAACGATCACAATATCGCCAACGCTGCTTGCTGAGATCTTGGGTGCAAGACGGCGGTCTCTGCGGCCCCGGTGTTACCTCAGGCGGGAGGGGCAATCTCTGTACCGACGGCACTACAGACCCTGAGGCGGCCCCGAGTGTCACCTCAGACCGCGAGCTGAGACGGCTGGGTCAGCATACAGGCCGCCTGACCGCGGCGGTGCTCACCGCGACACTCAGGAACGAGGGTGGGGTGAAACAGTGTCCGTGCGGAGCTCCGCCGACGCGTTTTGCTTGAGACCTGCGTTGTGAGACATGCGATCTGTAATTACATTAGGCGGCCCTTGTGCTGGCCATGGACGGTTCCCACGCAAGCTGTCAGGAGGGTGAGACGTTTCCAAGCCATAGTTGGCATCAGATTACTTGCGACCAAGGCTCAGGGACCCCTCAGATTGCCCCCCCCCCCCCTATCGACATGACCCGGAAATGTGAGCACTGGATTGAAGGTCGACACTTCTCATAAAGCATGTTGATGGTTACTTGTTGCCGCATTTTGATCGGGATCTTCTGGTATGTTGAAAGCCGGTTATTTTCGACGCAGAACCTCATCATGCGAATAAAACCGCAAGCTCTGGCACAGCTCGCAGTCGCGCTCGATATTAAAGTAACAGGTTCACGTGACTGCTTCATTCATTTGTGCGCAATGACAGAGCGAGCGCAACAAGTGCGCGTGGGCCAATTTGCAGGAGACTTTAAATCCATCTCTCGTGCCTTGCGGACCTAGCCAATTTGTGCATCTCATGCGTATTTGAAATTACGTCCGGGAAGCTGATCGTTATGTTAGGTTTTCGTTATGAGTCCTCACGCTAAAAGTCACCAAGTCCACACATCCCAGGAGGTTGAACTGGTTGAACGACGATTTCATGCAACCTGATTTCAAGGTTTTCATTGAACATGCTGGTAAACTGAACAACGAGCATTTTATCAAAGGAGCTTGAAGGTCGCAAAACGAGAAGTTCAAGTTCCTTGTTGATTCCATGTTTTGTTATCTCCGCACTCTGTCTGTGAAGGTCGGCATTTTGTATTCAGTTTGCATGTAGGTGGCACTGCTCGACTGACGCATTATGATCTCCCTGTAATGTAACTGCACTATGCTGCCCTTCGTTGGCAGCATTGATCATCACGGAGGCAACGTCACACACGCCATTTATTTCGTGTTGAACACAACTAATGTGACATCTATGGGAGTGAAAAACTCTGGTTGAAGCACCATTTCGGATTAATAAGAGGAAAACTGCAAACATTGCATGTCGTTGGCACCAGGATTTAGATTAATTTGCACTTAGCCGCGAGACTGCTTTAAATCGTTCGCAATTTGTGTAGTTAATGACACTGTACCTGCGTACTTTGGACTATTCCTATGCAGAACTCATCCTGAGCAACATGTGCCACCGCTGTGATATAGGAGACAGCATAAAGCACAACATTTTACAGATGTACAGAGAACTAGGCGTGTCATCGCCCGAAGTGCTCTCCTGCCAAGAAGGAGGTTGTCCGTAAGTTGTTCGCTTAGTGTTCCTTCTTACAGCCGGAGCGCTCCACCGAGGGCCTCGCCTCCGCTCCAGGCCTCCGTGAGGGAGGACCCAATGAGCATTGCGGTCACTCCCCACGCGCGCAGCAGATGGTATGGCGCGCAGCCCCGCCCGTTGCCATCCAGACCGATCCGTGTCCGTGCCCCTGCAATACCAGGCGCCGTTGCCGGCCGGCGGGCCTCTAACATGCAGCAGCAACCCCCCCCCCCCCCCCCGCCGCCCCCTCAGCGCCGGGGCGAAGGGCGCGCCGGCGGCTGTATATAAGGTCTGCGTGTTGGGCGGGCGTCACTCGCCATCATGAAGCTTCTGGCCGTGCTGTGCGCGTGCGCGCTCGTCGCCGCCGACCATCACGGCGGAGAGGACCATGCGCCCTCTTCGGCCCAGCTGGGCACAGGCCTCAACTACCTGTTCCGCCGCTTCCTGACCATGTCGCAGCCGGACCAGATCAAGCTGCAGGACGCGCTGGACGTCAGGTGGAGGCAAGACATGTACTCCAGCAACCCCGTCGAGTCGTCGGTAAACAATTGCGGTCGGCGGCGAAGTCCGTCTGGCAGCCGTAGGGCTGAGCTGAGCTAGATGATGCGGAACAGACGTCAGCATGTCAAGTGAAGTGCAGGTTTTCCAGGGCCTGAGCCTTTCCAGGGCCAGAGCAGGGCCAGGGCTTTTCCAGGGGTTTTCATGGTACCTGACGTTCCGGAGATTTAGAAGTTCCAAGCGTTTATGTTAACCATGTTAACCATGTCGCCGTGCAGCTGCTTACAATCATGCCTTTTAGGGCTTGCATTACAGCAATGCTCTGCAACAGTGTGAGTTAGAACCCATCTCCTTTCATGACCAAGCGTCTCGTTGTCACCCAATGACCGGAGTACGCCTTGTCCCCGCAGCGGAAGGCAATCTTTGACGGGGCCGAGAAGAACACCTTCTCCCACATTTACAGCATCATCTCGCCTGAGGCGAAGGGCTTCGACGGCACCGGACAGTGGATACGGCACAACGCCCTTGACGTCCTGATCGGCTGGCATCATGGGGCGGCCTTCAAGGTGAGGCAAACGACGAGGTCAGACGGAGAAGCTTGCGCTCGCCCACAGAGATCGTCGACACCGGTGCACGGAAGCAGACGCTCGAACCACACAGGTGGAAATACCGGACATCTTCACCCGGAGGGCATCGGCAGGGGGGAACGCCTACCACGCGACGTCCATTGTTTTTGTATTCAAAATCAGTGGCATGGCAGACACACACACACCAACTGTGTATTTTTAGTGGCGTAGGTTATAGCTGTAAATCGTGTAGTTTTGCTCTGAGAAACTGGATTATGCGACTTTTACGCCAAAAACGTAAAGTGATACCCAAAAATATACGAATGTCTGCCTTGAGACGCTGGCTACAGGTGTTTTCTGTGAAAACGCTGTAGGCTGAAACCTGTATTGCAAAACCACTGTCGTTGTTTCACTTCGATCACACTCTCGTGTTCTAGATCCACATGTTAACGGATGGCGGAATCCACAAGGAAGTTGTGCTCGGCAATCCTCTGGACCGCGAAGGCGCCAAGTTCGTCGCTATCGCCCCCAAGTCCACCCTCTGGACCATCGAATCCGCCTCGGATGAGACCTTCGCCTTGTTTTCCCTCGTCGCTGTCCCAGGTAAGTGGTATTATTCGCACTGGAGGTAGGAATCGGTGCCTCGTGGGTTTACGCCCAGTTTGTGCCTGAGCATTCGTACCAGAGCAACCTTTAGACCAACATTGTTTTGCTGAATTAAACGTGCATGAAATTTTTAAAAACTTGCACACTTGCGCACATAGTAATTTATGGGGCACTGTTTCACGAATAAGCTACCTTAAATGGACTGCATCCACACACGGTGTCGTTCACCGGCAAAGTGAAGACGAAAAACGACAGTCCAGTAGTTTAGCATATCAAGCTATTATAATATTAGTTACTCATTTTTGTCACTGTCCCCGCCACCAGCATAAAGTTTGTGCGTAAATCACAGCTGTTAACGACTAAGGACAACAGGAAAGCTCAGGGCGTGAATTTCTCATGATTGCAGGCTGGACAGAAGAGGGTTTCGAAGAGTTCTCGCTCAAGGACATGGGGACCAAGTTCCCTGATCACTCGGAACTCTTCAAGGCTCTGGCCACGCCAGGCATCAGCAAGAGTGGCGACCACGACCAAGATGATGACGGCCACCGCCATCACGACCACGATGATGATCATCATGGTTACCATCACCACGGCCGCTACGGCTATCGCAGCCATCACCGCCGCTAGTCCTTTACAATGTGGTGATATGCCTCATACGAGCATATCTTCGGCTTGAGATGGACATCGGGAGCAAAGTGACCCGCTTCGATTGTTTCTCACCTCTCACGCGAATAAACCCCGATCGCGAGAGTGAACACCTCGCGCAGAATGTGACGGCTCGAGCTGAGTTGAAGGCGCGAGCTGCGACTGCCCGGCTGACTAGAGCTCGACAAACCCGTCAAACCGTCTCGCCCTTGGGGGCATGAATCTTGCAACGAATGGGCCTGCTGCCTGCCTTCTTGGCGGATGTCAACGTTTCCTGAGTCTTTTCTCATCTCCTGCCTATGTGTCGACGCCGCTGCCCCAGCCCAGGGTGTTCTTAAGCGGCCCGACGGGGAGGGCGCAGAAGGCGGGCCGGCGGCCGCGTGATCTTTACCTCGGGTTATCGGACCGGCCGGCTGACGACGACGGTGGGGGAGCGGTGGTCCAGTACCAGAGGCTCACCTCACCAATGGAGGAAGCAGTAGTCAGGTACCAGAGACTCACCTCACCGGCGGAGGGAGCGGCAGTCAGGCAGCAGAGTCTCACCTCACCGGCGGAGGGAGCGTGGCTTGCCTCACCAGTGGATGGAGTGGCGATCCACCGATGGATATGCGCGCGAAAAAAAGAATTATCTCTGAGTATATTGCGCCGTTCATTATGACTTCCTGATATGTCATCTCACTGAAACCCCATGCTGATGAGGAGCACGCGTAGTCCAGAAGGTCTAGGCTAAGAATGGTTAAGATTTCCAGGTTTGATCGTTGCTAAATTCGACTTAAAAAGGAAAGAGACTGGGAGAAGGTGAGAAAAAGCTACACTGCTACAGCTACTGGGTATGAAATAACACTGAGTGGTGCATCATTCATCAATGCCACTAAAGCGCACTTTTGCCAGTCTTTATCAAAGCTCTTTTGTTGTTGTTAATTAGGGCCTTTGGGCGCACCGACTGCATAGGTCATATTGCGCCCATAACGTTGTCATTTAGCAACGAGGTGAATATATAGAGCGAGATCCGATCTCTGCAAGGAATGAAAACAGTCGGCCATCTTCAAGAAGTTGCGAGTGATTGTCAAGAATGTCAGTTAGCGTAAGGGAGTCATTCATTTCGCCCAAAGTAAGGCGAGCGCTCCCGGGCGAAATGTGGACAAAGCATTACTACGTGGTGCACGGTAAGAATCGCGGAACAACGAGGGCATCGGGGTCTGTCACAACCACACAACAAATACTAGTGAGTTTCGTACGTATGGCTAGTAAGCAGCCTGCAAAGCACAACTTCTCGTCTCGAAGCGGGGAAGCTGGAAGACCACAGGCCCAATTCGGGTTTCATATGTTTCAGTTTGCTGCTTGTGTCATTATTCCAACAGAGCTGCCACCTGTGTTGCAAGAAAGGAAAAATGGCTGGATAAAAATTTCGAGTTGGAAGAGGTAATCTGCGCGTACATGGTGCATGTGATGCCCGTTTTGCGGCTGCGTCAGCGAGCTTGTTTCCAACGATACCAACATGACTAGGAATCCAACACAGTGTCACCTTCTTTCCAACTCGGTCCAATGCAGTGAGACGTATCAAGATGTCCTGTAAAAGGGGACATGATGGGTTGAAATTTCTCAAGACCAAGAGGCCACTCAAAGAATCTGTTAAAACAAGATGCAAGGACTCATTCCCAACTTCAATAACACAAAGCGCCTTGATTATAGCTACCAGTTCAGAGGTGAATACCGACGCGTGCCCTGACAGTGTATATGATCGAGAAACGGTTCCACTTACAAATGCACAGCCGACACCGTCTGAAGTTTTGGATCCGTCCATATAAGTTATTGTGTCCCCTCGTACGACGCCACGTGCCCTAGCCCCATGAAACGGAACAAGTCAGGTGCCAGGGTATGTTTCCTTGTTTCAGCCAGCGAAGTGTCTACTCTGGGCGCAATCAGAAGCCATGGAGGGTGTGGCATATGCTGCACCCGCATCATGCTGCAAAGAGGAATGTCACTGGCATCAAGTGGAGGCCTTATTCTAGCGCAAAAAGGGGATTATGTTGATCCGGACCACCATGAAACACAGCCGTTGTTCGACGCAAGAAAACTACATCATATGTAGGGTGAGAAAGGAATTGCCTCAGCTTTAGAGCATATCTCATGCCAAGCATTTCTTGCCTAGCCAACAGCTGCGGCTCGTTGGCTTCAACAAGAAGGCTTGCGACAGGTGACGTTCGAAACGCTCCTGTGATGATGCGGAGTGCTGTGTGGTGGATAGTGTCCAAAGGACGCTTGTTTGACTCACTTGCGCTGTCATATGCAAAACATGCGTAATCAAGCTTAGAACGGATAAGTGAACGGTGTAAAAGCATGAGCGTCTTCCTATCCGCACCGCATGACGTACGTGCCACACATTTTAAAATGTTCAAAGCTTTAAAGCATCTATCTCGTAGGGTTTTAAAATGCGCCCTATATGTGAGACGACTGCCGGGATATACCCCAAGGTATCTGGTTACTGACTCAGTGGGAATGGGTTGGTCGTAAAGACAGAGAGCCAAGCCACCACATTGACGGCGGCGACAGAGGTGCGTGGCGACCATTTTCACGGCGGAAAACCGAAACCCATTAATGGTGCTCCACCTTTCCAGATGGTTAACAGCCAACTGGAGCTGGCGCTCCATTACATGCGTTCTTAATGCGCTGGTCCATACTTGATGCGCTGGTCCGTATGGTGAAATCATCTAAGAAGAGAGCGCGGTCGACTGACTGCGATATGACGTCAACGATGTCGTTTATCGTGATAGCAAAAAGCGTCTAAAACGATCCCCTGAGGTACACCATTCACCTGTCAAAAAGGTGCTGACATCTCATTACCCACACGCACACAGGCTGTGGTGATTGACCAGGAGGATACCACCGTGCGCAACAGTGCCAGCAGACACGTCACTGCGGAAAACTGCGTAGCCTTTTAACGCGAAGGAGTTCGGCGCCAGCTTTGGATCTTGCAGAGCTACAGTTACGGGATACTTCCGGCCAACCTCAGCATGGAGGTTGAGCGCGTTAGCTCTTACTCCCCTGCAGTTCCGCTGTAAAATCGTCTTAAAAAGGACGTGTTAAAAGAAGATAAATATCTCACACTAAAAAGATGATATTTAAAAGAATTGCACCGCTCCAGATGAAGCACCAGATATCTCAGATCTGCAACCCAGTTCCACAGATCGGTGCCCCAGCCTGGGGCGGGACCTTGGGCTACCCCTGTCACTTAGGAACAAGACCCCAGACGGGACATGCTTGGAGCCAACATATCTTGTACGTGGTGGTGGCGGAGGAGGGGCCATCACTGAGTCCCTGCCCACCACATGGTGCCGAGGTGGAGCCTCAACCGGTCTTCGCGGTGAGGAAGTACTGCTCCGGGGAGCAGGCTCCTTGCCCGCTCCTGACAGCCTGTTGGTTGCTTTGGCCCGCTCCTGCTCAGCCAGTCGCTCCCGCTTAGGCTCATGGGCGCGCCTGTCTACCTCGTGACACTCTAGGGTTTCAAGCGCTCTCCAGAAGTGCTTGCAACGGATGTCACTGGAGACGACGGCAACTGGGTGCCGGATGGTGAGGCCGGCGAAGTTCGCAGGCCCCGGCTACGCTGAACGACCGTCCATCCCTCTCCCTCCGCCGGCGCGTCAGATGATGCCGCGGAGGTCGGCACCGGGCGCTCCGGCACCGGGGAGGGGTGAGACGGCCAGGTAACAACTGGCGAGCTGGCCTGTGCCTCAGAGGGGGCGCAGGGTACCGACACGGGGGACGATGATGTTGCCGACACGGTGTTGTGCACCTGGGACGCCGGTACAACCGACAGCCCGAATGATGTAAGTAGTTTAGTGAGTTGCGTCCCAGTTATCTGATCTAAGGAGACTCAGGTGCGACAGGAGCCTTGGCCGCTGTGGCATATGATGTCTTAGGGTGGCTCAGTTCATATAGATCCCTTGCTTCACGAAATGAGATCTTCTTCGTGGCTTTCAGTGCAATAATCTCCTCTCTGGCGTACGCCGGGCACGCACTATCGAAAGTAGAATGAGGTTTTTGGTTTTTCCCACAGTTCACACACCATGGGCTCGCTGCAGTGCACTGATCGCTCGGGTGCTCCGGAGAAGCACACTTACCACATGCTGGCTGGTTACGGCAGAAAGCCCTCGTATGTCCAAACATCTGGTGCTTAAAACATCTCATGGGGTTCGGAATAAAGAGGCGCACGTTCACCCTCACATAGCCTGCCCTTACTTCAGATGGTATGTCAGGACGGTTAAAGTCAGCACGATGTTGTTGATGAGGACCAACTCCGCACCTCTGCGCACCTTGATGCGGCAAGCATCTGGTACGCCGAACTCGGCGAGGCCGTCGTCTATTTCGTCATCATTGACATCTTTCAGGTAAAAGCAGTTGATACCCTTGACGAGTTATTTTTCCCATGAACCTCAACGGTCATCGCTATTAACACGGACTTTTTCTCTTCCGCATCCCGCACACAGTACACAAACGTTTCCGCAGTCAGGGCCCGTTTCGCCTCCTCTTCGTTCTGAAACTCGACCTCGATCCCACCGTCCTTGAGCTTATCGCATCGGAGCACCTTTCCAAACCGATCGCACCCATTTCGTCATTGGAAGGGCGAAAGGGACGACAGCGCCTTCTCGGCGTTTCGGAAAATCAGGATTTAAGGGGTAGGCGCTGACGCACTACCACCTGCACTCTCTATCCGCTCCCCTTTCCGGGTGCGGGCGTTTTTTGGATTGAAGTTGCCATGCATGTATGGTTTAAGTATTCGGCACCGAGGCTCCCCACCCACCTCGGAGCCCAACTGGGGAAAGGCCTTCTCACCCAGGGGGTGGCGGTTCCGCCAGGGCTGCCTCGGTGGTATACGGGGCGAACGACGCCTCCCACACGGCCAGGTGTAACCGGGGAGACTCATCCCCGTCCTGACCGTGGTTCAGCGCCATCGCCCCTTGACCGCTTAAGCCGCTGCGTGCGGCCAGGCTTCCCAAGCGGAGACCCGCACGGAGCACCCAGCCGCAGCGTGAGCGACAAGCCGCTAGACCCGTGTGGGGCCCCACGGGCCCCCGCGCCCCGGATATCCTGGCCAAAGTGGAGTGTTGGGACGCGCCCCTCAGTCGCCAGGATCCGATCGACCCGGGGACGCGGGCGAGGGGGCACGGCGACCCCGATAAAACGAGGATTAGGAGTGATGAGTGGGCCGGATGCGGGAAAGCGGGTAATGGGAAGGGAGCGGGCAGGACAAGGAGCGGGAGCTAACGTACCGGCAGGGTCGCTACGCCCTCAGAGGAACAGCTTGCACTGCCCGCCCGTTACCGGAGCTGGGACCCGAGGGGTTGCTAGTCCCCTACACCGGCTGAAGCCGGTGCCCCTGCGGAGAGTCTTCATCAAAGCGATTCTTGTGTTAAACGAAATATGATCTTTCTTTCTAACGTTGTCGTTCTATGATATAAAGCTCTCCTCTCAGGGCCATTCCACAGCAGTTTGACCGGAGGATAACACGACAGCCCGTTCAAAATTTCCAACAACGCCCCCTCGGTCTTTTTTGGTTACATGACGTCATCGTACAGGCAGCGACCTTCACTATTTTCGCGTAATCATCGGCATTAACAACGTAGCCCTTGTACCTCTTAATATGCTTACATGCAACGGAACTAAAACAAAATTCATGCAATTTTTTGGCATCAGCGGATGCACAAGACATTTTTGAGCACTTCTAACGATTTCCTTTAGCTCTTCATGCAACACAATGGCAGTGTGCAATGCCAAATCTGTTTTCTCTCGCGCTTGTCAAACGGTCAGGTCGCTGAGCCTAAGGTGCAGAGAGAATTGTGCGAAGCCTACGCCAAGTTGCGATGTGTGTGTCAGCATGCTCATAAACCATAAAGTTAATACTTCAACAGATGCTCCACGTAAGCGCACGCTGTAATCATTTGTGGATGCAGACCATTACTTAGTCTTAGGTTTGGCTTAACTGGCATGGTACGTTGTACATTTTCGCAATTTCGGCTTCCAATAGCTCATGTACATTGTTGTCGCCGTCCATACCCGGTAAATCGGGAACTTGTTCACCCCTGCGGATTTCGCCGTTTACAACCAGCTACGTCACCGATGGTTTGTCCATGTCGGCTGATATAGAGGCGAAACAGGAACAAAAGACAGAAGGTTCAAATCTTTGGCTGCTTATTCTGCACCGCTGGTTTCATGCGACTAAACCGCCTCACTCTCAATGTTCTACACTACTCATTCGTCACGGATTGCTTTAAATGTTCATCGAATTGCGTTCACTGATGTACGTGCAACTTAGACGTGTTTCCCCAGGGTATATTATGATTGTAGCTGAGCGTTCACCTCAGTGCTTTGGCCTCTTGCACCGTTTATCTAAGCGCTGCTGCGTTTTGTAGGTTTAATCAGCTGTTACACGCATGAAGAGTGTGCCAACAAATGCCAATGAAGCGGTGAGGTTTAACTGCGCAAATTACAAAAAAAACAAGCCGCATAATTATTCGAAGAAGGATAGTGTGTGCGTATACGGGTGATAGATGACCTATGAGTGAAACGCACACATCCGTGCCTTTCCGTGTAGCGCTCCGTAAAGCATTTAATGATGTGTGTGTGTGCACTAGCGTTCAATATGGTCGGTGCACGTGCGAAACATGTTCTGTAACAGCAGGACTTAATCCTGCTCTACACCCCACGGATTTGTATACTCCCTCAGATGTTTAACGGTTGCATGGCTATTTCCCGCGAAAGGTCGCGAAAAAGGACGATGCATAACTAAGGCTCAAATCCTCAGTGTGGTGACACTTGTTGAGAAATTTAGATTTGCATTTGTTTTGTATCAGACATACAGGGTGAAGCGATGAGCTTGTTTTAGACGTGTGTGTAAAATTGTCGGCATTGTTCACTTTTCCTCGCAAAGGTACGCTGCGGCTGTTAAGTTGTCATGGTTATTACTGATAACAGAGATCATTTCTCTGGAGAAACCAATGGCCATTTGAAAACATTTCGCGAATAGTTGTATATGGGGAAGTCGCTTGAGTGTTTTGCTGTTAACAACACTGGACCGTGTCTTGTACGGTGAGATAACATTTTTGGAAAAATCGGTGGCCAGTTGACAAACGTTTCTCGCACAACAACAGCTAACTTCCTTTGTCATTTCTTGAGCCGTCGCGCTTTCATTACTCTCCCTGCAAACGCAGGCGATTCGTTCACGAGCGCGGTGCCGTTGTCAAGCTGGCACATAAACACGACGTGTGTTTATGATTTCAGCCAATTTCTCCTCTACAAAGTATTGCCCACAAATGCCACCGTTATCATAATAGCGCATAAGCACGCACAGACGAGTGGCAGCGGTTGGGGAGACATGCTCGTCTAGCCTATGGAGTATTTCCGTAGAAAAATGCATAAAATATTTGCAGCACAACGGACAGAATTGTATCCAGCCGCAGACGTTTTAACAGGTTTTTGTTCCAAGGTGGCTGGTGATCTGGGCTATCGCTGCAGCGGCTTAGCTCGATCCTGCCGTTGACCGAAGCGTGTGTTCGCAGATTCCGTAACTCTGATATACCTACTCGCGGAGGGGACTTGATCAATATTTGAAATGGCAGGTGACGGTAGTTTTTCCTGCGCTCTTCACGAGTTTTCATCAATATCTACAGAGCCTTTTAGAGGAAATTTCTTCGCCAGATAATTGTCGGTTATTTTGCGCTAACTCTTGCTTGTTCCTTTGTACTTAACTGGTCAAATGGCTTTGCACACGTCTTCACCTTGGCACAGAAAATCCGCATATTTGTAGGAGTTTAACAAGTTAACAAGTCTTGTTTGTGATGATGGCAAATGACTTACATCACACTCATCATAATATCGCTACGACGCGCATGCACTTTCTTTGTTCCTTTCCTGCTACCACAACTAACTTTTTCGACAAAATTTCCAATGTCTTCCAACTACTCTTATTGAGCATTTCCTGGCAGCTGTTGCTGAGAGGGGCAAAACCGCAGGGGTTCATTTTTCTAACTTCCAAGGACACATTTTCCTTCTCGTCAAAGTTTTTTGAAATACTTTTTTGAAAAAAAATGGTACCAATTTAGACTTTGCTCCATTATCACCAGATTTACTCGGAGCCAGCGTCGCATCAGATTTGTGCTGTGTCGAATTGCATGTGCCCGGTCCCAGATATTCTGGGCCAGCCCACAGGACGACTTTGTTCGAGCTGAATGTCAGATTGGACGAACTAATGTCATTTCAGACCAGTTGCTTTTTTCTCTTTATATTGAACTCCCACTCCACTTAAAATGATGGCTATTGATGTAATGTGATGACTCGAAGTACCCCACGTTGCCATCTACGCTACTCATCAAGGCCGACAGAAACGTCGTCGATGGGGTGCCGGTATTGTAGTGGCTAACGCGTCTGCGTTGCCCACTGCACGTCTGGGAAACCAGGGGTACGGGGTTCGATTCCAGCGGTGCCCGCCTTTCATGCCATGGTAAGAGGCAGGCGACGCCATATAGCTTCACCAGCTGGGCGCGTCATAAAGCCCCAGTGAAATGACATGACATGAAACGTCGTCGATGAGCACACATGCGTCATTCAGACCTTGTTCTGAAATCCCGGAAGAATGTCTAAATGACAGGTCCCGAGATCGAACTGAGTGATTTCGAGGCCGCGGTCACAAGGAACGACGGAGTGAGCCTATCTGCCCGGCCACCCCATGCAGAACAATTGGGTTGTGGCGTGCCACCGCACGTGATCCGACAATATTCCAATTTGATTTCCGTACGATCTAGAAGGGACTTGATCAGTGTGTGTTTGGTCTGAACGGCAATAAATTGGTTTTCAACTACATATTATCTTAATGGAAATCTAAGGCACTGTGCATTTTCGGAAATTAAGATCAAAGTTCGAACTAGGTCTCCGCAAATTGTTTTCACGGGAGCAAGTTGACAAACAGGACTGATAACGTCATCGCGTCATTTTATTTGCTCTTGGTACCTTATTGGTAACCTGTGCGACTGTAGCACTTGCAGAATCGTGTTAAGATCGTATAATCATCCCTTACACAAATCTTCGTCAAAGGTGAAGGGATGTCGTACTGCAATGCACTAATTCCCGATCGATTTGTCATGGACAACCCTGAAGGCAAACTCCTACTTTTCAAGCGTCAGCAGCTTTTCAATCACCACTGAAACAAGCATCAAGCCATTTGGAGGGCATTTACGTCTCGTGTGAGCGGTGAGCAGCAACGCCAGCTTCTGGAGAGGTGTGGGATGAGTTGCGCTCCCATAGCCATGACGCCGGGACGCCCGGGGGCGTGGCCTGCATTGTCGGCGGTGGCGGAGCTGAGCGCCAGCATTGCCGACGGTGGTGGAGCTGAGGATCAGCATTGTCGACGGCGGTGGAGCTGAGGGCCAGCATTGCCGACGGTGGCGGAGATGAGAGCCAGCATTGCCGACGGTGGTGGAGCTGAGGACAGCATTGCAGACAGTGGCGGAGCTGAGGGCAGCATTGCCGACGGTGGTGGAGCTGAGGGTCAGCATTGCCGACGGTGGTGGAGCTGAGGACAGCATTGCCAGCGGTCGCAGAGCTGAGGGCAGCACTGTCGACGGTGGCGGATCTGAGGGCCAGCATTGTCGACGTAGGCGGAGCTGAGGGCAGCATTGCCGACGGTCGAGCTGAGGGCAGCACTGTCACGGTGGCGGAGCTGAGGCCAGCACGGTCGACGGTCGGAGCTGAGGGCAGCATTGCCGACGGTCGCGGAGCTGAGGGCAGCATGTCGACGGTGGCGGAGCTGAGGGCCAGCATTGTCGACGGTGGCGGAGCTGAGGGCAGCATTGCCGACGGTGGCGGAGCTGAGGCCAGCATTGTCGACGGTGGCGAGCTGAGGGCAGCATTGCCGGTGGCGGAGCTGAGGGCCAGCATTGTCGACGGTGGCGGCGGAGCTGAGAGTTGGCATTGCCGACGGCGGCGGAGTTTAGGGCCAGCACAACGACAGGATCCCGTATATGCAGTAGTAGGTGTACATTTGCTACGTGCGCGACACAGGTGTATGTCCGGATCCAACATTTCTGTGGAATTGTGACGGTGATCCCTGCCTAGCCAGCCTAACATTTTCATAATGTATACCAATCACTGTTTGATATCTTCGTTGAACCAGTTCATCTCGGTACATGAAACACCTACTCATTTCCGATTAAGTTTCTCCACCCCAACTTGAACGAGTTGCAGTCGTGTCGCTGAAATGGGTCGCCGTTCGGTGACTCGGCAGCGAATAATTATGACAGTCATGCCGTCACTGCCGCATCGATCCATTTAAAATGAGAACAGGTACCCAACTAAACGGCGTGGTCCGTGGTAGGTGATTGTTACCAGGTACATGATTGTTTGTACTTCCCATATTCCCGCTTCCCCTTCCAGCGCAAGTCACGGCAGGGCGCTATCTAGTGCACCCAAGAGGCACGCCTACTCCACACCGGTACTGACTTAACTCGTCCATGTGATTGCTTTATCCAATTTGAGCGTAACTAACGAGCGAGAACGTCAGGCGAGTGGAGTTAATCTCACAAGCAGCTTTAAATCTTCCCAGGCTGGTGTGGGCCTTAGCAGTTTGTTTAACTGTACGGATGTTTGGATCATTGACCTAAGAAATGCATTCTCACGCATTGTTACCCAAATACTCCGTCCAGAAATGACGGTACGGCAATTCAGATAACACGTCGATTATATTGCGCCTGTGACAGCGACATGATCTGTCTTTTGACACCAACATGGCCAGTAATCCATACACATAAGAATGCATGCCCGTAGCGCCCTCAGCTGCAGTGTCAGCCAATCACCAGCCGCTGCGATACATTCCGCCGTTACACAAGCGCAGTCGTTAAGATTCACCACAATATCGCGCGAATGCGGAGAGCTTGGTTGATGCTTGTCTGGAGTGGTGTAGCGTGCGTGTGGAACAGGGTCCGCACATGTGACATATTTCCCGAGCTTGGCCGTTTTTAAGATCAGACTGGCTGAAGACAGAAAGATGCACGTCATGGCAACGGCGCCTTTAAGCGGGCTTTTATTTTTGGGGTACGTTGCACGTGTATGTGCCGTGCACTTCTACATACGTCACTGATGTGGGACGTAAACCATGCTATGAACGTTTCGGAAGTGTCTGATTGATTGGTTACTTAAGTGATATAAGTGGTAAGTGGTAGGTGACCCAAAATGCGGCCATTCACAGCAATAGAGCGGAGAAGGCAGCATGTCCGTAACCTGTGTCAAATCAAACGCAAGTTCTGAGAGACTTCTGTGAGCAAAGAGCTGCCAGTTGTATGAAATTTGTGATTTGCAAAATACACTATATGCATATTTTCCTGACATCGAAGCACAAATTTCTAAATTACCACAACCCGAAGCCAACCATGAAACCGAATGTCCGCAAGCATTCGATTATGGTTATAAGCACAACCAATCTAGCTGAACCCATGCTGACGGTCCAATTTCAGTTCAAGAAAGCAATTCAGCTTCATGAATGATGCTATCGTTTTATGCGGTAATTTGCAGTTTGTACATCTCGTAAGGTTATCCGAACAAACGTCACATCCTTTCTTTGCGGAGTATCCCGGGCAAGACGTAGCAAACTGTAATGGGGTAAAGAACAATGACGACAGCAATGGAGTAAAGAACAATGACCGTCTGTGGCAAACTTTCTTTCTTCTCTAAAAATATTTCCTTAGACGGTAAAGTTCCTCCAAACGGAGCGCTCGGTCAAAGATTTTCCTTCCGCCCGAGGCCTCTGCCCGGGAGGGCCCAAATGCCAGCCCGGTAGCTTTCCATCGGCGCAGCAGATGGCAAGGGGATCGGTGGAGTACGCCGCCAGCGCGGCGGCAAATGTGGCGCGCGGCCCCGCCCGCTACCACCCAGACCCATCCGTACTCGTGGCCCTCTGCGTCTGCGTTACCAGGCGCCGTTGACGGCCAGCCGACCTCTAACAGACAGCAGCCCCCCAGCGCCGGGGCGAAGGGCGCGCCGGCGGCTGTATATAAGGTCCGCGGGCGAGGCGGGCGTCACTCATCATCATGAAGCTTCTGGCCGTGCTGTGCGCGTGCGCGCTGGTCGCCGCCGGCGAGGAAGGCGGAGAGGGCAAGGCACCCTCCACGGCCAAGCTGGCTATCGGCCTAGGCTACCTGTACCGCCGTTTCCTGACCATGACGCAGCCAGAGCAGATCAAGCTGCAGGACGCGCTGGACGTCAGGTGGAGGCGCGACATGATGGGGAGCATCCCCATCCGTTCGGCGGTGAGCAGCTGGGGTCGGTGACGACGTCCCTCCGGTGTGACGTGGCAGGCGCCCGGCTGGGCTGAGCGGGGAGGGGGGGGGGGGGGTAGCTGGATGATGTCGTACTAGCGTCGGCGTGCCAGTTGCAGTGCTGGCTTTCCAGAGCGGGAATAAGGCACCGGAAGTTTCGGAACTTTAAAATTCCCAAATGCTTACTTTCACCACGTTCTTCATGTTTTCTTTTACCTGTCTAACAGTGCACTGCGCCCGTGTGAGTTTGGACCCGTGTCGTTTCTGGATCAAGCGTACCGCTCTTTCACCCACTGACCGGAGCACACCTTGCCCCACCCTCCCTCAGTGGAAAGCGACCTTCGACGGCACCGACAGGAACACCTTCTCTCAAATCTACAGCATCATCTCACCTGAGGTGAAGGGCTTCAACGGCATCGGAATGTGGGTCCAGAACACCGTCTCCGACGTCATGGTCACCTGGCACCATGGGGCGGCCCTCAAGGTAAGACAGACGACAGGGTCAGACGGAGAAGCCTGCGCTTTCCCCACAGACATTGCCGACGCCGGTGCACGGAAACAAATGCTCGAACCAGAGAGGTGGAAATCTCGCATATTTATGGGGAGCGCTTCAGCATTTTAAGTGAACTCTTAATCCGCAACACGCATGGCGCCTCTATTCACATCTGGGGTCATGGTGAGCCCGCAAACACAAAAGTAGGAATAGTCTCAGATATAAGTAGGAAGGGTCTCTGGTGTAAGTATGAATAGTCTCTGATATCAGCAAGAATTGACAGCTCTTTCAGTGGTGAATGCGTTTGATGGTCCCAGAAACGAGACCTGTTTTCATTAAATCTTCATCGAAGGAGTGATTGGAACACTTGTGCTCACGAGCCTAAATAGCCCCTGTAGTAAGGGCAATATGGTGGAAATAACTCAAAGCCTATATTATTTGCTTATACTGCTTAATTAGCGCAGTGCCGCTGTCGTTGCTTCGCGACTTAACCTGATCACGCCATCGCGTTCCAGATCCACATGTTAACGGATGGAGGAGCCCACAAGGAGGCCGTGCTCGGCAATCCTCTGGACTACGACGGCGCTAAGTTCGCCGTTGTCATCCCCAAGTCCACCTTCTGCACGGTCGAGTCTACCTCGGATAAGACCTTCGCCTTCCTCTCCTACATCGCCATCCCAGGTAAGTGGTTTTTTTCGCACTGGAGATAGAAATCCATGCCTTGTGGGTTAAACCACAGTTTGTGCATGACTTTAGGTCCCAGTACAAGTTAAGGCCGACATTGCCTTGTTGAATTTGACGTGCGTGACATTAAGACAAAATTGCACACGGAACATGCACCACAATTAATGAATATTGTTCTCTTTTGCTATTTAAGTCATCTGTAAATGACTGCATCTATACGCGGTGCCGTTCGAGCAATTTGAAAAAGAAACGTGCAACTAAAATGGCTAGACCATTAAGCTATTGAAACATTCCTTACCCAAATTTGTTACTGCACATATTTATTAGTGGACAGGCTACGCGTAGACCACAGCTGTCAATTTCTCTTCATTGCAGGTTGGACGATGGAGGGACACAATGAGTTTTCGCTCAAGGACATGGAGGCCAAGTTCCCTGATCACTCGGAACTCTTCAAGGCTCTGGCCACGCCGGGCATCAGCAAGAGTGGCCACCACGACCGCCATGATGATCATGATGATCACGATGATCATGATGACGACCATCATCACGGCCATCACGGTCACCGCAGCCACCGCCGTCGCTAGTCTTTCACAATTTGATGGTATGCTGCATACAAGCATATCTTCGGTTTCGAGGTGGACCTCAGCAGCAAAGTGACCCGTCACGATCGCCACTCACCAGTGACACACTCACCTATCACGTCAATAAACTCGGAGTGCAGGAGCCAACAACTCTCTGCACGGAATGTGGCGGCTCGAGCCGAGTCGAACGCGTGACCTGCGATTGTGTAGCCCGCTGAGCGAAACCGCCGAACCGTCCAGCCATTGAAGGTATAAATCAGGCGACGAATGAGGTATCTGCTGGCATTGTCAACGGACGCACCAGCTCCAGACGTCCGTGTCGCAGTTTTCCCTCGCGGGCCGACACGAGGGGTGTCTCGCGGGCCGACACGCAGTTTTCCCTCGCCGCACCACAGGGCTGCGACCGTCGGGGCCTCAGTGTCCTGGGCTGCTTGCCGTTGCAGGACCGGCCGTGGTCGCTGCGCAGAGCCTCGCGCCCTGCTGTCTTGATCCGGAAGCCAGCACATGTCAACGACTGAGACAGGACTGAGGCGCGCCACGAGAAAACCCCTTGCGTGTCTGATAGTAAGTTACATGGAACGTTTCACATACTACCGCGGATTTCATAGTTTCGCTACACAGCCAAAGAAATACCAATGCTTATTAATAGCAGTGAAAGGGCCTTAGAGATCTGAATGCCGCTGGTAGAGGGGAAAGGCATGTTAAGAAATTCCTTTCTTTCTTCCCGCTCAAAGCACAGCCGAAGATGTCATAGCTGCTCCGCCATACAGAGCCAAAAAGGCCGTCATCGGGTCACTGCTCTTCCCTGCACTCGTTGCGATCGCCATTCGGTGTCGATCCTCGGTGACCGCACGTAATTGTTTCCCTACCGTCCACCGTTCCGGCCCAGCGTGGGTCAACAGCGGTCTGCGGGTACCCAGCCACTCCAGCCACTCCAGCTGGAGTGATCAGGTCATCAGGCCACTCCGGGAGCGGCAGCCGCCACTGGACGTGTTGTCGTCTGCTGCAGACAGTCCGTCCGATTCAGGTTCGGGTTCAGATGTGTATTCGTCAAGGATTCCCTGTCCGGTTCAGGTTCGGGTTCAGATGTGTATTCGCCAGGGGCCCACAACCATGCTGGTTTTATCTGACATCAGTAAAAATAAAACGTTGAGGATGAAGACGTGGTCACCCCCTAACGAAGCACAGACTGCATACACCGACTTTACAGTGGCGTCTTGGTAGTTTCATGATCGCACGTTTCAAACCTCCAATGAATAATGGTGGATGCGGATCAACGTTGGTACGCCTCAGTTTAGTGACTCTTCGGAAGCACAGTCGGTGCCCGTCCGTTTCAGTTTCAGTTCAGGCTCGAGGTGCCTATCCGAGAGGGACGGGGGAGGGCACAGCAGGCAGTGGCCTGTCTTTCCACAGACGTGCGATGCCCGGAGGTGGTGTGTTATTCACTTGAGCAATATGTATGACGTGATTCGTTTCACTAGTTGTCGCATGCGATATTGAATGCTGAAGAAACTGCGACAGATTTAAGTGGCATACAATCCCGCTTTGGAACACTATGTGTGATGTTTCTATAATTCCAAGTATTCCATTGAGTCCACGCAAGGAACGCACAGGCCATCTTGTTCTCGGACGAGCGACAGTGCTAATTCGCCACCCGAGAAGTTTGGATGGGTTCTGGGGTGAGAAGCAATGCAATAGCAAACTATTTTTGATGGACAAGCTGATGTCTTTAACTAATTTAATGTTTTGTCCAGAAAAAAAACATACAGGTGTGTCTGTGTACGTGATTCCAAGTATTGATATCGAAGCTGGCATGACCTTGTATAAAGCAAAATACCACAGTCTGTATAAACACACTGTGGTGAGAGCCTACATAACAGCCGTAATTACCAAGCCATTGTATTGTCCACCGTGCGGCAGAATCTTGGTTAGCGGTCCCTGGCATTGTTTGTTGTCCTGAACGTAGTGTCTAACCACGGACATCAGGTTTAATGTCAGATTTGGCCATTGGTTATAAGCTATGTTTCCGTTGCATGGTGTCAAAATATCGTCTAAGCTTCAGGCTATCGACGTTAGCCGTACATTTACGTTCGAAGCACAAGGAGGGAAAGCCATTGCAAACACGCGCGGCGCCTCGCCAGTCAACCTCGCCTATGGGGGTTTGACGACGCATTCAACAGCTCACGTCATTGAGCGTCGAAATCCCCGCGCTGCTCCCCGCGGTGGACCCTGAAACCCTTGGCCCGGAGCCAGGCTTGAACTTCCATCTTACACTTGTGATGCGACCGCTCCCCCGACCGGGCTAAGCCTTTCAACGCGCAACAATTGGGAGCTGCGACAGAGGGGCCCAGAATGCAACAAGCAACGCTCCTAATGCAAAGAGGAATTATTCGTTTTCAACTCATTAACACTGCTTTAAATGTAGCAGTCAGGGGCGTATTCCTTGGTGCTGGTCAATTTTGTATCCGACAATATCCCGTGGGTGAATCTGTTTCCGAAGTCAACACGTACCGTCATGCCTTTGAAGCCGGCCAGGCCCAATGCACCCGCGGGGAATAACTCGCCTTGAATATATTCCCTGCACGAAGGCATCCTTATTCCAGGGAGGGGGGGGGGGCGGACGACATCCAACTCAGATCATCGGGCCGGGCCCACCGGACCAGCCGGCTGACAGCGACGGCGGAGGGGCAACGACACCAGAGGCTCACCTCACCACCAAAGGCTCGCCTCACCGGCGGAGAATCGGCAGTCAGGCACCAGAGTCTTACGTCGCCAGTGGAGGGAGCGGTAGTCCGACACCAGAGTCTCACCTCACCGGAGGAGGGAGCGGTAGTCCGGCACCAGAGTCTCACCCCACCGGAGGAGGGAGCAGCAGTCCGGCAGCAGAGTCTCACCTCACCAGTGGAGGGAGCGGTAGTCAGGTACCAGAGTCTCACCTCACCAGTGGGGGGTGCGTTCAGGCCCAGAGTCTTACCTCACCAGTGAGGGAGCGGTAGTCCGGCACCAGAGTCTCACCCCCCGAAGAGGGAGCGCGGTCCGGCAGCAGAGTTTCACCACCTCACCGAGGAGGGAGCGGTAGTCAGGCACCAGAGTCTCACCTCACCGAAGGAGGGAGCAGCAGTCCGGCACCAGAGTCTCACTCGCCAATGGAGGGAGCAGCAGTCCGGCACCAGAGTCTCACCTCACCGGCGAAGGAGCGGTCCACGATGGATCCGCATGTAATAAGTGCACAAAATAACATAATTATCTCTGCACTACGGAAATCTCGTCAGAGACAGGCTTGCGATTATCTGATTATGTGCTGTTGGAATATCAGTCCACTGGGACGCCGCGATGAGGCACGAGCGCACATAAGACTGGTCTCCCTGGGGAATAGTATTTGGTAAGTATTTGGCAGCGCAACCCATAAGAGCCGCCGCTTCTCGTTCTGACCATTCCCGAGTTGAACGCCAGAGCCTCGCCGATAGACTCATTTCCGAGAGACTTATACATGAACTTTTAGTGCAACAAAACGAGAAGGAAAAGAGAGTGCTCGGCTATAAAAAGAATGTGTGTAACACTGAGTGGCGCATTAGTAATCAATACCTTCGACAGGCGACACCGCTGCTCTCCATCACGGGAATGCTCGTACTTAACAACGCATAGCAAAATACAACCGTCATAACTGGCGAAACAGCCAAAATTTCGCTCTTTCAAACGTCAACAACTTTCCAAGCACCATGAGAACGATCATTTTGCGCTCCGGTGGTAATGGCTGCACCCACATCAGCAATCAGCTGATGCTGAGGGTGGGGGGGAGGAGATTCCTAGCCTGCGGTGGAGTGGCATGGAGTGGGAGGCTCCCCCACCGCTCTCATGCAGCCCAGGACGCCTCTCCCCCCCCCCCCCCCCCCCCGGTGCGCTCTTCGCCGCCGGTGATGGCGAAGCAGTGGCCTTTCAGCACGCGGAGGACACGGACGCCATTTGGACAGAAGGAGACCAACATGGCGCGAGGCTGTGACCGACAGCTCCATGGATCCGCCGTGGGCTCCGGCGGGGCACGGGCTGACCTGGGCGGCAGTCGGTGGCGGCAGTGACGTTACAAGACCCAGGTCTCACGTAGGAGCCCTGAAGATAACGGCCGATAAATCATGGCTTTGAAGCTATTATGCCCACAATGATGGACATTCAGCATACGGGGAGGTACTGGTTAAACGATTAGCAAGCAAACATTGGTTATATTGTTGGGGGTTTCACATATAACCGATGTTTTCTAAATATCGTGGTTTACCCGGTACCTCATTGCATGTTGAAGGTCAGTAAATGCCAGCATATGAATTTTAAACCTACGCAAGCAACAGCGAAGGAAACAGCGCCGAAACGCAGGGAGCTTACGGATTGCCTTGCTCGCATCAGGCGGAAAAATCATCCACATCAGCATTACCACATCAGGTTTACGGTTTGATATACCGCAGGGTTCAAGGCCGCATGAGGCGTCGACGTCAGCCTCTTGACCTTGACATTCCCATGCTTTTTCTCGTTGAAACATTCGCCTCAACCAGCGTGACCCCATCGAGCAGCCGTCCGAGCATCCGCGTCCACATGAACACCCTACAACTCACAATTAGATTACTCCGCGTCCATTAGTGCTCGCGCCAGGACAGAGACGCATAATGCTTCAGGCGCCCTGGGGGTCCACACGGTCCGAAGGACGCCCCGCAGGCCCCGTAACAACCGCCGGCGGCTTCCTGGAGCCTCACGTGCCGTCGTCGGCACCCTGGCAGCGTGGCTGAGCGCGGCGGGCCGGCGACGTCGGTCGGAGCGGTGTCGGTCGCGCGAGACGGCCACATTAGACCCGGTCGGCGAGCGGCCGCGGGGCGGACACGACCGCGGCGGGCCCGGAGGCGTCGAGCGGGGCCGACGCTGAGCTCAACGCCGCCCTAACGATCTCTCTGTCCAGGAGGCTCGGGAACTGGAGGTGGGCTGGGAGCGATGGACACTACGGACTGTGCTGGCTATTGTCCTCGTCTGGTGTGTACACTGGCACACCAGGCAGGAGCAATAGTCGAACAATGATCCCCTCTGCAGCAACGATGCCTCGTCTCAATCAGTCGGCAAAATGGCGCGCGTTTTCAGGCTCATACGAAGTCGTTCGGATTTTACTGTGTGTTACGAGCACACGTGGTTTACATGCTAACAAATACAAAAATATCAACGGAGTGTCACAAAACGGAGTGATGATCATGTGGAGATTCACGACATACGAATTCAACGGAACAACCGCGATGCACATATCTTCGACAACATTCGCTATCAGACAGACATACGCTACCAGCCGGCTTCCAGACCATTAGCGGCAGGCCCGCGGCATGTCGGTTGGTCCGCTGCCCGCCTCCGAATCAAGACCACTGCCAAGCCGTCACCGCCCTGCACACGTCATCTCAGCTGCGCAACGGCAGACTCTGCAGGCCCCTCTCATCAATACACGAGCGCACATACAGCAGGCAAGACATGACCGTGGGCTGGACTTGGACCTCAGCACCTGCAGCTGTCAAGGCTCCGCCTCGGCGGTACGCGGTCCGCACTGAGGGGGTGCCAGGAGCCGGCTGACGGCGCTGACAGCGCCCGCCGAACACGGCTACCTCGACCGACGCGGTCCGGCTCTGTTCGAGGGGCCCGCCTTCGTCCGAGCGGCACTGGTCGGCGTAGCCCCCGGCAGTACCTCACTCCCAGCGGATGTGGCGCCTGGAGCGCCCGACCGGCACCGGTCGGCGTAGCCCCCGGTGGTGCCTCACTCCCAGTGGATGTGGCGCCTGGAACCCCCGACCGGCACCGGTCGGCGTAGCCCCCGGCAGTGCCTCACTCCCAGTGGATGTGCTGCCTGGAGCGCCCGAGCGGCACCGGTCGGCGTAGCCCCCGGCGGTGCCTCACTCCCAGCGGGTGTGGCGCCTGGAGCGCCCGAGCGGCACCGGTCGGCGTAGCCCCCGGCGGTGCCTCACTCCCAGCGGGTGTGGCGCCTGCAGCCGGGGCCGGGCGCGGCGGGGAGCTAACCCCGCTGCCGCCCGCGGTCTTCCTCGGGTCAGTTCAGGGCGACTGATGCCAGCCGTCAGCCGGGCAGGCGACCTCGACCATCTTAATGTTACGTCAGGTCAGGTCGGTTCAGCCCCGCCGCCCACGGATGGCCGGTCGCCTGCGGCCGGCGCGGCTGCCGCGTCTGACCGGTTCACAGCTCGCGTCCGGCCCGCTCACAGCTCGCGTCCGATCCGCTTACTGCTCGCGTTCGGCCCGCTCACAGCTCGCGTCCGACCCGCTTACTGCTCGCGTTCGGCCCGCTCACAGCTCGCGTCCAGCCCGCTCACAGCTCGCGTCCGGCCCGCTCACAGCTCATCCCTGTGCCGCGCGCGGTGACACTGGCAGTCGCCGAAGCGCCGGTTGTGGTCCGGCGGATCCACCCGCTCCATCTGATCCCGCACCTTCACCGGCCTCTGCAGCCGCCAGCTCCACTCCTGCGGCACGGCACGGGTCGTCACGACAGCAGAATGGGGGAGGGGAGGGGGAGCCGTGACCTTACCACACGCTGGGACGTCCCGCACGACAAGCTCGGTTCCATAATGATGGGACGATCCATGACGGCTCAGTGCAAAGCCGGCTGCGATAGATAGCACACCGCGATGACCCGGAAGGTGAAAACTAACGAACAATTACAAACACATAGTGAGAAATGCACAGCTGGTGCAGCCGGGCCCGCTTTCAGGGCCTGCGCAGCTTGGAGGGGTTTTCACGTTAACATGGGTTTTAGGGCGGCTTCAACCGCGCTTTGCCAAGAGGTGTGCTCCCAAGCTGTCTGTCTCGTGTCTGCACGGCAGGACATGGTCACAAGGTAAGATACGGTCACTTTCAATCGCTCAGAAAGATGGGTTAGGCTCCAACGCGGTTCTTGCTGATTAATAACGCCAGTGTAAAGGAATTCAAAATATTCCTAGCACGATGATACGTAATTGAGCTAGTCGTAACTTAATATTCGCGGGTGGCAAATGACCATGCCGAGGAACGCGCGCGGCGGGCCGACTTTGCTAATTAACGGGGCCATACATCCTAAACTTATGTTCAAAACACATACAAATTACACACTGCACTCAGAACTGAACAAGGAGCACGCCTGTTTAGGACTCGTGCCGCCATAAGGCATGGTATCGTAGGCATGAGATATATATCTGAAAACGTGCGATTCCTTGAAAATTCAAGATAAGACTTGCCGTAATTGGGCTAATTATTGCTCTAACGGCATAAAACTCCAACCAATCGCGATATCTCGTTACGAACTACTGGTGCTTTATGCCAGGCTCTATCTGTATTAGTTTGGAAATGTCAGGAGGTCGCATCAACCCCTTCCCCCTTCTCAGTCGGTGGTATGAAACACGGTGAATCAAGGGGAGGGTTATTTCATGTCAAAATATTGGTGTCGTGATTGCAAGCCTGTCTTTCAAACGCCACACTTCGGCATGTCTCAACCTCGTGGGTGAAGCGGCCCCCGTGTAGAGAATGTCCAATAAAATGACAAAAAAATCAAATGAATTTTCGCAAAGATTACTGTCCCCCCCCCCTCATACCGTCTCCACACCCCCTCCCTATGGCAACGTCCGGCGCAGGGTCAGCGTGCCAAACAGCATCCACGAGTCGTGGGCGTTGTTTACGCGATCCCTCACCCACCCACGCGCTGTCACGCCTCTGTAAACAGGCCTGCGTGACGCGGCCCGGCCGCCACCTCCAGCAGGATCCTGCCGGGCCGCCGGCACCGGAGCCAGAGCCTCATCACCGCGACACCGCCGCGTTCAGAGTCAGAGGTAGCTCCAACGTCACGTGCATTATCTTTGTCTTACATCTATTTGTTTTAAAGTGAAGTTGAAGGCGATGCTTCAGTCGAGCGTTGAGCGGTATTTGAAAATGGTTTCCGATGCGCACTGTTGAGGGCCACAAAGTTACACCTTCATTTGTTATCAGCGTGCCAGTAAAACGGCCACGTCATGGGACCTCCCGTTCATTTGGCTGAGCCAATTACACCTAGCCAATCAAAAATTTCTGTACTTAGAAAATGTCCGTGGTGGAGGGTGGAAAGCACATTTCAAACTAGAAATGTTTAATCGACGAAGGACTATAATAATACTATGAGGATTCCGAGCGCCTACCGCACTTGTCGCATCTCGAAAAGTAGCGTGCACTTCCATGGCACTCAAGTCATCAGATTAATAAAGTAGTTGTTCGCCTGCGCGCGCCACGCCGACCGCTGTTGATGACAGCCAGCCACATCCTGTCAGAATATCTCCCGACAAAGTCTCATACTAACGTCAAATCTGAACAAAAATGCACCCTAAAAATGATACTGGTACATATGGTTGACCCCATACACTTCCATACCCAGTCCCACCTGACGTCCATCGTCGCCCACTGGCGGAGGTGTTTATTAACTCCCGCCGGCGTCGATGGCGGCGGCACCTTTTAGCTTTATTGGGGGCATATTCCGGATCACGCAGCGGACCACGGTGAAATTAGGGCCACAAGTTTGAAAGTATTTTCCAACAGATCTGGCCTAGGCTTCTTTCGTGTCAGACCGCTGAGATCAAAATATTTCTGACATATCTGGCTTAAGTTTCTATCGCGTCAGACCACTGAGATGAGACCGCGTTCTTAGAAGCCTGTGCGACGCACGTATCGAGAGCATCAGTCGCGCCGGAAATGTTGGGCACCGCACGCACGGTGCTGTCTTCTCTCATGTTGCTGACGGCGTGGCAAGTCATATTTCGAGCGCTAGTAGTGACCTTGTCCCTGCAAAGATCAACTTAACGTCAAGGTTACATTAGGTCAAATACTCAAGTTAACACAAAATTTACCCCGAACAGCTACTTCACGAACCGAAATGGCCGCTAACTGTGATTTAACAAGCGGCTGGGTGGCCGGTTGACTTCGCTCCGGTAGGAGAGGCAAGGGGGTGAATTCGACCCTAAGATCTCAACAATAAGAAAGCTAAATGTACCAAATTCCTGGGGTCGATTAGACCGTACGTGAACTCACTTCCGTAAAAATTTGAAGTACCTAGGTCATGACCTTCGGGTCAAATACAGTACTTTACAATACAATACTTCGGGTCAAACGAGGCCCAACTCCACATTTGTGTCCGAAACGACCCCAGACTTACTTATGCAGCCACCATGAACCCAGATATTTGTTCTAATTTAAAGAGCACTGGTGTTCATTTTGTAAGTGACTTTGTTTGACCTTAAGAGGGTTATGATGATCCAAAATCCGACGAGATTGTTATGTCAGTGACCTGCTCTTACCTGGAAAAGTCAGTGTAACATGTCTGCTGCGCCTTCGTTGTCAATAAATTTGAACTGAACACCAGAAACAGTCCCATACAGCAAGCTCTAGGTTAAAAAAGCAAGTTGATTTAGACCTCAGTTTCGACGTTCGCACCTCACCTTTGGTGATTGGAATTTCTCATGATTAGAAATGCAGTTGCTGCATTACCTAGAAAATTATCTCAGAGACATACGGCTTCGTTTGATGGCTTCGTACGTTTTCGTCTGAAAATAGCTTTGCTGAAAGCTACGACCTGGCTTAAACCTTCAAAAGGTCAGCGACCGTACAAAAAGATCCGCTAGTCAATTGCCTACAGTTATGCAATGTTCGGCGGGGTACACCGCGCCGCTCGGAAACTATGCCGTAAAAAACTTCGGGATTAAACTGACCGCCACCCCAGCGCGTGTTAAATGTCATTCAAGATTCTTGGTTGGATTGGATTCTTGATTGTTGCGCTTTAAATCGGCCGTTGTGATGTTCGCTCATCTTTTACAGTAGGGTTTCTTTTGCTTCCGGTGCACCTAAATATAAAACCAACCAAATGTCATCTATATTCAAGGTCATCCAAGATCAAGGTGGGCGCGTATGCTTGAACCTGAGACGACTTTACTAAGGTAGACATGGAAGCAACAGAGACGAGTGTTTTACCCTCATTTGACACAACCTCATGGGCAAACAAGATTGGGCCAAAAGTTTTAAACTTGTTTATTTTAAAATGAACGAATATTTTGGTTATAAAAGACAGCTGTTTACACGGAAGGGTCATAAGCAAGACGATTGCAAGCTTTCAAACTTACTTTACGCCTAACCGCTACTGACCAAAAACCCTGAAATCAAAATACCTTTACGCGCCTTATTAGGTATACTCGCTTTACAAGATGTACATCCCAGTGTCAAAATTTCGGAACATTATTACAACGAAAAGCTAAAGGTCTGGGTAAAGCTGAAAATACATACGTACGTCAACCATTATCAGTACGCTCGATTCGTATAAGTACGTGAACAATGTCAAACCAAAAGGGCGCAGTGAAAGCTGTATAGTATACAAGAGATGAGCCTACGGTCTTCAATCCTTGCGTTGGTACATCGATCCCCCAATACAATGAACATCTCCCTTCTAAAAGTCCAAGCGCAAACGTCGTAATCCCCCCCCTCGATTTGTGGTTAAATCTACGCTTAAATACGGCTCAAACGGTACCGCATAACACAACATAAAAAACACGACATCGCGCCAACGAGAAGTCGAACACGCCCGTTAAACTAACGACCATTTTGAAACCGAATTGGCCAGCCGCCCGCCGGGAAGGAGTGTGTCAAGGGCACGCCGAAGAGTGGTTCTCGTGACATGTCGGTCACCCCGCCACCCAGCAGCCAACCCTCACCTGACCTTCACGTGCCGCCACGGTCAGGCGCCGCGGCAGCCGGTCTCACGTCTGTTCGGGCGGCAGGCGGGGTGGCTGCCACACCGCCGTGCGGGAATCAGCCGTCGGTTTCGCAGATGGCCGAGATCAATTTAGCCGGCGCCGCTGGATTCCCTCCCAGGAATTACCCCAATCGTAACGGGGGAAATGTCATCCATTTTCACGGCTCACGAGGATCGATGAGGCGGAAGGGAAGTGGCCCTTTTCGGGCTGCTGAGCTACAGGAAGACCAACGGTGACGGGTAATCTACGACGACGGCTGATAAGAAGCACCATACGTTCGTGCTCGACTTACCAAAAGACGAATCATCGGTTGGCGATGAAGACGCCCATCCCATCTCTACCACCCGTTGCAGACCCGGCCTTCGCCCTGCCGACTAAAAGCGTTGCCACACTGGCGGAAACAGGGAAAGCCGCGATGCGCTCGACGACGCTGACTCCCCGGCGCCGGGCCGGTCTCATCCCTCCCGCCTCGGTGGCCGTCGCCGCGTCGTGCTCTCACCTTGAACAGCACGGCGTGGTAGCAGTACACGTCGAGCGGCATCAGGCTGTCCTGGGCGAACCGGCGGCCCGCCTGCGCCATCGCCCGCGCCTCGGCATCGTGCGCCTGCGCCCACTCCAGCCTGCGACGTCAGTTCAGTTCAGGTCAGGTCATGTCAGATCAGGTCAGGTTAGGTCAGAACAAATCGGGTCGGATCAGGCCGGGTGACGTCGGGTCATGTCACGGTAGCACGGCTCGGCGCGTTTCCCGACACACCGCTCGAGCTGAGAGTCGCCCGCGCACGGGCGCCGCCTCCCCGGCCGCCGAGGAGCCGGTCGGCCAGTCGGGGCTTCAGCTTCCCGCTGCGGCTGCTCCGTCACGCGCCGGACAGGTCCCGGTGATCAGTTTCAATCCCGCGGCTCCCGGAGCCGAAATAGCCGGCCGCCGCACTCGACCCTCCAGCCGAGGATGAAATCTGACATGCTGACTGATGGCGGCGCGGCGCCGACGGCCGACGCCGCCGACGGGATTTTAAATTGAGAATTACTGCTCCTGGCCGGATGAGAGGGCTTGCGGTCCCGGACCCGGGTGCCGATGTCGGACTCGGAGAAGTCCCAGCGTCCCGGGGTTTTCCGGGAGCGCGTTCCGTAGGCGTGCCGCGTCCCGGCCGTACAACTTACTCCAGCTGCACCCGGGCCGAGGGTCAAACTTGGTTAGCTCTAGGGCGCCCGTGTCAGACTCTAAAGGCAAGGGTCGCCAGGGCAGTGCTGCGGGGTACCCGTGTCCCAGGCCCTTTTGAGATGGAAGGCTCTGGGTCCCAGTGACATATACTGCGGCCTCTGGCATGATCGTCCCAGGCTCGGGCTTCAGAGCGGTGGATTTGGTCGTCGCCGCGTGTCTAATTCCCCGCAGAATAGCCACATCGGTTTCTCGGCACCATCACCATCCCCTCCCCTGCACCATCGCCATAAATGAGCAATGGTGCAGGGGAGGGAGGAAGGTAAATGATTGCCTTGAGTAGGAGGTGCTCGCCTTACTTGGGAATCTTGCTTTTGACCGCTGAAGTGTTGCAGTTGTCATTAATATGTCCGATTACCTGGGTCCGTGGTGGAACTCAATCACCTTATGAACGCTGCCATCGGGGAGGATGAGCAATGTAGCTGAAACCAGACGGCGAGGACCAAGACCATCAGTTTGGCCACCCTGGTTCAGCAGGCATTACATCACGACAGAGAGCACGCATCAGTATACATACACCGTGGACTCGAAATGGCAGAGCCGGCGAGGATCATTCTGCAAAATTGAGCACTACACCTACAGCGTCCCATGGGAAAAGACAAGGTAACAATCACATCCCATCTCCTCAGAGAATCCACCGTCACCGCGCGGACCTCATCAAAACTTGGACGGAGGCCAAGTGAGGCACAGAATTGGCCAGGGCGGCGGCTTGCCGACTGCTCTGCCGGCGCTGGCTGAGACGACTTTCCCGCCTCTAACGAGAGGCCGTTCCGAGAATGGACCGCCAGCCGGCCAGCCGCCGCTGCTACGGCAAATATTAAAAACGTCCGGCGAACGAGAGGCCGGCCCTGACTGGTGATGGGTCCGCTGACGGGACTCCTTCCGTTCAGTGGCGTTCGGTCAGGACTGGCGGCTATTTCAGGTCCGTCTGGCCGCTCGACGGACAGCGCCGCCGCTCTCCGCAGTCGCCGGCCCGCGGCCGTCGCACGCACAAAAACCAGCCGCGGCCCCGATTCGAACT
>NW_023596545.1:40906879-41090778 GCF_011947565.3 Pollicipes pollicipes | reverse complement strand
TTTTTAAGATCAGACTGGCTGAAGACAGAAAGATGCACGTCATGGCAACGGCGCCTTTAAGCGGGCTTTTATTTTTGGGGTACGTTGCACGTGTATGTGCCGTTCACTTTTACATACGTCACTGATGTGGGACGTAAACCATGCTATGAACGCTTCGGAAGTGTCTGATCGATTGGTTGCTCAAGTGGTATAAGTGGTAAGTGGTATGTGACCCAAAATGCGGCCATTCACAGCAATAGAGCGGAGAAGGCAGCATGTCCGTAACCTGTGTCAAATCAAACGCAAGTTCTGCGAGACTTCTGTGAGCAAAGAGCTGCCAGTTGTATGAAATTTGTGATTTGCAAAATACACTATATGCATATTTTCCTGACATCAAAGCACAAATTTCTAAATTACCACAACCCGAAGCCAACCATGAAACCGAATGTCCGCAAGCATTCGATTATGGTTATAAGCACAACCAATCTAGCTGAACCCATGCTGACGTGTCCAATTTCAGTTCAAAGAAAAGCAATTCAGCTTCATAATGATGCTATCGTGTTATGCGGTAATTTGCAGTTTGTACATCTCGTAGGTTATCCGAACAAACGTCCACACCCTTTCTTGCGGAGTATCCCGGGCAGGACGTAGCAAACTGTATGGGGTAAAGAACATGACGACAACAATGGAGTAAAGAACAATGACCTTCTGTGGCAAACGTTCTTTCTTCTCTAAAAAAGATTTCCTTTAGACGGTAAAGTTCCTCCAAACGGAGCGCTCGGTCAAAGATTCTCCTTCCCGCCCGAGGCCTCTGCGCGGGAGGGCCCAAATGCCAGCCCGGTAGCTTTCCATCGGCGCAGTAGATGGCAAGGGGATCGGTGGAGTACGCCGCCAGCGCGGCGGCAAATGTGGCGCGCGGCCCCGCCCGCTACCACCCAGACCCATCCGTGCTCGTGGGCCTCTGCGTTCTGCGTTACCAGCGCCCGTTGATGGACGGCCAGCGGACCTCTAACAGACAGTCAAGCCCCCCCAGCCGCCGGGGCGAAAGGGCCCGCGCCGGCCGGCTTGTATATAAGGTGTCCGCGTGCGAGTCGGGTCGTCACTCATCATCATGAAGCTTCTGGCCGGTGCTGTGCGCGTGCGCGCTCTGGTGTCGCCGCCGGCCGAGGAAAGGTCGGAGAGTGCAAGGCAAACCCTCCGACGGCCAAGCTTAGGCTATCGCCTAGGGCTAACCTGTAACCAAAGCCGTTTCCTGACCATGTGACGCAGCCCAGAGCAGATCAAGCTGCAGGACGCTCTGGACGATCAGGTGGAGGCGCGACATGAATGGGGAGCATCCCATCCGTTCGGCGGTGAGCAGCTCGGGGTCGGTGACGACGTCCCTTGCCGGTGTGACGTGGCAAGGCGCCCGGCTGGGCTGAGCGGGGAGGGGGGGGGGGGGTAAGCTGGATGAATGTTCGTAACTAGCGTCGGCGTGCCAGTTGGCAGTGCTGGCTTTCCAGAGCGGGAATAAGGCACCGGAAGTTTCGGAACTTTAAAATTCCCAAATGCTTACTTTCACCACGTTCTTCATGTTTTCTTTTACCTGTCTAACAGTGCACTGCGCCCGTGTGAGTTTGGACCCGTGTCGTTTCTGGATCAAGCGTACCGCTCTTTCACCCACTGACCGGAGCACACCTTGCCCCACCCTCCCTCAGTGGAAAGCGACCTTCGACGGCACCGACAGGAACACCTTCTCTCAAATCTACAGCATCATCTCACCTGAGGTGAAGGGCTTCAACGGCATCGGAATGTGGGTCCAGAACACCGTCTCCGACGTCATGGTCACCTGGCACCATGGGGCGGCCCTCAAGGTAAGACAGACGACAGGGTCAGACGGAGAAGCCTGCGCTTTCCCCACAGACATTGCCGACGCCGGTGCACGGAAACAAATGCTCGAACCAGAGAGGTGGAAATCTCGCATATTTATGGGGAGCGCTTCAGCATTTTAAGTGAACTCTTAATCCGCAACACGCATGGCGCCTCTATTCACATCTGGGGTCATGGTGAGCCCGCAAACACAAAAGTAGGAATAGTCTCAGATATAAGTAGGAAGGGTCTCTGGTGTAAGTATGAATAGTCTCTGATATCAGCAAGAATTGACAGCTCTTTCAGTGGTGAATGCGTTTGATGGTCCCAGAAACGAGACCTGTTTTCATTAAATCTTCATCGAAGGAGTGATTGGAACACTTGTGCTCACGAGCCTAAATAGCCCCTGTAGTAAGGGCAATATGGTGGAAATAACTCAAAGCCTATATTATTTGCTTATACTGCTTAATTAGCGCAGTGCCGCTGTCGTTGCTTCGCGACTTAACCTGATCACGCCATCGCGTTCCAGATCCACATGTTAACGGATGGAGGAGCCCACAAGGAGGCCGTGCTCGGCAATCCTCTGGACTACGACGGCGCTAAGTTCGCCGTTGTCATCCCCAAGTCCACCTTCTGCACGGTCGAGTCTACCTCGGATAAGACCTTCGCCTTCCTCTCCTACATCGCCATCCCAGGTAAGTGGTTTTTTTCGCACTGGAGATAGAAATCCATGCCTTGTGGGTTAAACCACAGTTTGTGCATGACTTTAGGTCCCAGTACAAGTTAAGGCCGACATTGCCTTGTTGAATTTGACGTGCGTGACATTAAGACAAAATAGCACACGGAACATGCACCACAATTAATGAATATTGTTCTCTTTTGCTATTTAAGTCATCTGTAAATGACTGCATCTACACGCGGTGCTGTTCGAGCAATTTGAAAAAAAACGTGCAACTAAAATGGCTAGACCATTAAGCTATTGAAACATTCCTTACCCAAATTTGTTACTGCACATATTTATTAGTGGACAGGCCACGCGTAGACCACAGCTGTCAATTTCTCTTCATTGCAGGTTGGACGATGGAGGGACACAATGAGTTTTCGCTCAAGGACATGGAGGCCAAGTTCCCTGATCACTCGGAACTCTTCAAGGCTCTGGCCACGCCGGGCATCAGCAAGAGTGGCCACCACGACCGCCATGATGATCATGATGATCACGATGATCATGATGACGACCATCATCACGGCCATCACGGTCACCGCAGACACCGCCGTCGCTAGTCTTTCACAATGTGATGGTATGCTGCATACAAGCATATCTTCGGTTTCGAGGTGGACCTCAGCAGCAAAGTGACCCGTCACGATCGCCACTCACCAGTGACACACTCACCTATCACGTCAATAAACTCGGAGTGCAGGAGCCAACAACTCTCTGCACGGAATGTGGCGGCTCGAGCCGAGTCGAACGCGTGACCTGCGATTGTGTAGCCCGCTGAGCGAAACCGCCGAACCGTCCAGCCATTGAAGGTATAAATCAGGCGACGAATGAGGTATCTGCTGGCATTGTCAACGGAGGCACCAGCTCCAGACGTCCGTGTCGCAGTTTTCCCTCGCGGGCCGACACGAGGGGTGTCTCGCGGGCCGACACGCAGTTTTCCCTCGCCGCACCACAGGGCTGCGACCGTCGGGGCCTCAGTGTCCTGGGCTGCTTGCCGTTGCAGGACCGGCCGTGGTCGCTGCGCAGAGCCTCGCGCCCTGCTGTCTTGATCCGGAAGCCAGCACATGTCAACGACTGAGACACAGGACTGAGGCGCGCCACGAGAAAACCCCTTGCGTGTCTGATAGTAAGTTACATGGAACGTTTCATATACTACCGCGGATTTCATAGTTTCGCTACACAGCCAAAGAAATACCAATGCTTATTAATAGCAGTGAAAGGACCTTAGAGATCTGAATGCCGCTGGTAGAGGGGGAAGGCATGTTAAGAAATTCCTTTCTTTCTTCCCGCTCAAAGCACAGCCGAAGATGTCATAGCTGCTCCGCCATACAGAGCCAAAAAGGCCGTCATCGGGTCACTGCTCTTCCCTGCACTCGTTGTGATCGCCATTCGGTGTCGATCCTCGGCGACCGCACGTTATTGTTTCCCTACCGTCCACCGTTCCGGCCCAGCGTGGGTCAACAGCGGTCTGCGGGTACCCAGCCACTCCAGCCACTCCAGCTGGAGTGATCAGGTCATCAGGCCACTCCGGGAGCGGCAGCCGCCACTGGACGTGTTGTCGTCTGCTGCAGACAGTCCGTCCGATTCAGGTTCGGGTTCAGATGTGTATTCGTCAAGGATTCCCTGTCCGGTTCAGGTTCGGGTTCAGATGTGTATTCGCCAGGGGCCCACAACCATGCTGGTTTTATCTGACATCAGTAAAAATAAAACGTTGAGGATGAAGATGTGGTCACCCCCTAACGAAGCACAGAGTGCATACACCGATTTTTCAGTGGCGTCTTAACATGATCGCACGTTTTAAACCTCCAATGAATAATGGTAGATGCGGATCAACGTTGGTACGCCTCAGTTTAGTGACTCTTCGGAAGCACAGTCGGCGCCCGTCCGTTTCAGTTTCAGCTCAGGCTCGAGGTGCCTATCCGAGAGGGACGGGGGAGGGCACAGCAGGCAGTGGCCTGTCTTTCCACAGACGTGCGATGCCCGGAGGTGGTGTGTTATTCACTTGAGCAATATGTATGACGTGATTCGTTTCACTAGTTGTCGCATGCGATATTAAATGCTGAACAAACTGCGACAGATTTAAGTGGCATACAATCCCGCTTTGGAACACTATGTGTGATGTTTCTATAATTCCAAGTATTCCATTGAGTCCACGCAAGGAACGCACAGGCCATCTTGTTCTCGGACGAGCGACAGTGCTAATTCGCCACCCGAGAAGTTTGGATGGGTTCTGGGGCGAGAAGCAATGCAATAGCATACTATTTTTGATGGACAAGCTGATGTCTTTAACTAATTTAATGTTTTGTCCAGAAAAAACATACAGGTGTATCTGTGTACGTGATTCCAAGTATTGATATCGAAGCTGGCATGACCTTGTATAAAGCAAAATACCACAGTCTGTATAAACACACTGTGGTGAGAGCCTACATAACAGCCGTAATCACCGAGCCATTGTATTGTCCACCGTGCGGCAGAATCTTGGTCAGCGGTCCCTGGCATTGCGTTTGTTGTCCTGAACGTAGTGTCTAACCACGGACATCAGGTTTAATGTCAGATTTGGCCATTGATTATAAGTTATGTTTCCGTTGCATGGTGTCAAAATATCGTCTAAGCTTCAGGCTATCGACGTTAGCCGTACATTTACGTTCGAAGCACAAGGAGGGAAAATCATTGCAAACACGCGCGGCGTTTCGCCAGCCAACCTCGCCTAAGGGGGTTTGATGACGCATTCAACAGCTCGCGTCATTGAGCGTCGAAATCCCCGCGCTGCTCCCCGCGGTGGACCCTGAAACCCTTGGCCCGGAGCCAGGCTTGAACTTCCATCCTACACTTGTGACGCGACCGCTCTCTCGGCTGGGCTAAGCTTTTCAACGCGCAACAATTGGGAGCTGCGACAGAGGGGTCCAGAATGCAACAAGTAACGCTCCTAATGCAAAGAGGAATTATTTGTTTTCAACTCATTAACGCTGCTTCAAATGTAGCAGTCAGGAGGGCGTAATTCCTTGGTGCTGGTCAATTTTGTATCCGACAATAATCCCGTGGTTGATCTGTTCCGAAGTCAACACGATCAGCCGTCCATGGCCTTTGAAGCCGGCCAGGCCCAATGCAACCGCGCGGGGAATAACTCGCCGTGAATACTATTTTCCCTGCACGAAGGGCAATCCTTATTCCAGGGAGGGGGGGGGGGGGCGGACGACATCCAACTCAGTATCATCGGGCCGGGCCCACCGGGGACCAGCCGGCTGACAAGCGACTGTGGCGGGGCAACGACACCAGAGGCTCACCTCACAGCACCAAAGGCTCGCCTCAACCGGCGGAGAATCGGCAGTCAGGCACCAGGTCTACGTCGCCAGTGGAGGGAGCGGTAGTGTCCTACACCAGATGCTCACCTCACCGGAGGAGGGAGCGGTAGAGTCCGTGCAAGCTCAGGAGTTCGCAACCTCACGGATGGAGGGAGCGTAGTCCCGCAGCAGAGTTTTCCACCTCAGCAGAGTCTCACCTCACCAGTGGAGGGAGCGGTAGTCCGACACCAGAGTCTCACCTCACCGGAGGAGGGAGCGGTAGTCAGGCACCAGAGTCTCACCCCACCAGTGGAGGGAGCGGTAGTCCGACACCAGAGTCTCACCTCACCGGAGGAGGGAGCGGTAGTCCGGCACCAGAGTCTCACCCCACCAGTGGAGGGAGCGGTAGTCAGGCACCAGAGTCTCACCCCACCGGAAGAGGGAGCAGCAGTCCGGCAGCAGAGTTTCACCTCACCGAAGGAGGGAGCGGTAGTCAGGCACCAGAGTCTCACCTCACCAATGGAGGGAGCGGTAGTCAGGCACCAGAGTCTCACCCCACCGGAAGAGGGAGCAGCAGTCCGGCAGCAGAGTTTCACCTCACCGAAGGAGGGAGCGGTAGTCAGGCACCAGAGTCTCACCTCACCGGAGGAGGGAGCAGCAGTCCGGCAGCAGAGTTTCACCTCACCGAAGGAGGGAGCGGTAGTCCGGCACCAGAGTCTTAGCTCACTAGTGGAGGGAGCAGCAGTCCGGCACCAGAGTCTCACCTCACCGGCGAAGGGAGCGGCGATCCACCGATGGATCCGTGCACATAATATGTGCACAAAATAACATAATTATCTCTGCACTACGGAAATCTCGTCAGGGACAGGCTTGCGATTGTCTGATTATGTGCTGTTAGAATATCAGTCCACTGGGACGCTGCGATGAGGCACGAGCGCACATAAGACTGGTCTCCCTGGGGAATAGTATTTGGTAAGTATTTGGCAGTGCAACGCATAAGGGCCGCCGCTTCTCGTTCTGACCATTCCCGAGTTGAACGCCAGAGCCTCGCCGATAGACTCATTTCCGAGAGACTTATACATGAACTTTTAGTGCAACAAAACGAGAAGGAAAAGAGAGTGCTCGGCTATAAAAAGAATGTGTGTAACACTGAGTGGCGCATTAGTAATCAATACCTTCGACAGGCGACACCGCTGCTCTCCATCACGGGAATGCTCGTACTTAACAACGCATAGCAAAATACAACCATCATAACTGGCGAAACAGCAAAAATTTCGCTCTTTCAAACGTCAACAACTTTCCAAGCACCATGAGAACGATCATTTTGCGCTCCGGTGGTAATGGCTGCACCCACATCAGCAATCAGCTGATGCTGAGGGTGGGGGGGAGGAGATTCCTAGCCTGCGGTGGAGTGGCATGGAGTGGGAGGCTCCCCCACCGCTCTCATGCAGCCCAGGACGCCTCTCCCCCCCCCCCCCCCCCCCGGTGCGCTCTTCGCCGCCGGTGATGGCGAAGCAGTGGCCTTTCAGCACGCGGAGGACACGGACGCCATTTGGACAGAAGGAGACCAACATGGCGCGGGGCTGTGACCGACAGCTCCATGGATCCGCCGTGGGCTCCGGCGGGGCACGGGCTGACCTGGGCGGCAGTCGGTGGCGGCAGTGACGTTACAAGACCCGGGTCTCACGTAGGAGCCCTGAAGATAACGGCCGATAAATCATGGCTTTGAAGCTATTATGCCCACAATGATGGGCATTCAGCATACGGGGAGGTACTGGTTAAACGATTAGCAAGCAAACATTGGTTATATTGTTGGGAGTCTCACATATAACCGATGTTTTCTAAATATCGTGGTTTACCCGGTACCTCATTGCATGTTGAAGGTCAGTAAATGCCAGCATATGAATTTTAAACCTACGCAAGCAACAGCGAAGGAAACAGCGCCGAAACGCCGGGAGCTTACGGATTGCCTTGCTCGCACCAGGCGGAAAAATCATCCACATCAGCATTACCACATCAGGTTTACGGTTTGATATACCGCAGGGTTCAAGGCCGCATGACGCGTCGACGTCAGCCTCTTGACCTTGACATTCCCATGCTTTTTCTCGTTGAAACATTCGCCTCAACCAACGTGACCCCATCGAGCAGCCGTCCGAGCATCCGCGTCCACATGAACACCCTACAACTCACAATTAGATTACTCCGCGTCCATTAGTGCTCGCGCCAGGACAGAGACGCATAATGCTTCAGGCGCCCTGGGGGTCCACACGGTCCGAAGGACGCCCCGCAGGCCCCGTAACAACCGCCGGCGGCTTCCTGGAGCCTCACGTGCCGTCGTCGGCACCCTGGCAGCGTGGCTGAGCGCGGCGGGCCGGCGACGTCGGTCGGAGCGGTGTCGGTCGCGCGAGACGGCCACATTAGACCCGGTCGGCGAGCGGCCGCGGGGCGGACACGACCGCGGCGGGCCCGGAGGCGTCGAGCGGGGCCGACGCTGAGCTCAACGCCGCCCTAACGATCTCTCTGTCCAGGAGGCTCGGGAACTGGAGGTGGGCTGGGAGCGATGGACACTACGGACTGTGCTGGCTATTGTCCTCGTCTGGTGTGTACACTGGCACACCAGGCAGGAGCAATAGTCGAACAATGATCCCCTCTGCAGCAACGATGCCTCGTCTCAATCAGTCGGCAAAATGGCGCGCGTTTTCAGGCTCAAACGAAGTCGTTCGGATTTTACTGTGTGTTACGAGCACACGTGGTTTACATGCTAACAAATACAAAAATATCAACGGAGTGTCACAAAACGGAGTGATGATCACGTGGAGATTCACGACATACGAATTCAGCGGAACAACCGCGATGCACATATCTTCGACAACATTCGCTATCAGACAGACATACGCTACCAGCCGGCTTCCAGACCATTAGCGGCAGGCCCGCGGCATGTCGGTTGGTCCGCTGCCCGCCTCCGAATCAAGACCACTGCCAAGCCGTCACCGCCCTGCATACGTCATCTCAGCTGCGCAACGGCAGACTCTGCAGGCCCCTCTCATCAACACACGAGCGTACATACAGCAGGCAAGACATGACCGTGGGCTGGACTTGGACCTCAGCACCTGCAGCTGTCAAGGCTCCGCCTCGGCGGGACGCGGTCCGCACTGAGGAGGTGCCAGGAGCCGGCTGACGGCGCTGACAGCGCCCGCCGAACACGGCTACCTCGGCCTCCTCCTCGACCGACGCGGTCCGGCTCTGTTCGAGGGGCCCGCCTTCGTCCGAGCGGCACTGGTCGGCGTAGCCCCCGGCAGTACCTCACTCCCAGCGGATGTGGCGCCTGGAGCGCCCGACCGGCACCGGTCGGCGTAGCTCCCGGTGGTGCCTCACTCCCAGTGGATGTGGCGCCTGGAACCCCCGACCGGCACCGGTCGGCGTAGCCCCCGGCAGTGCCTCACTCCCAGTGGATGTGCTGCCTGGAGCGCCCGAGCGGCACCGGTCGGCGTAGCCCCCGGCGGTGCCTCACTCCCAGCGGGTGTGGCGCCTGGAGCGCCCGAGCGGCACCGGTCGGCGTAGCCCCCGGCGGTGCCTCACTCCCAGCGGGTGTGGCGCCTGCAGCCGGGGCCGGGCGCGGCGGGGAGCTAACCCCGCTGCCGCCCGCGGTCTTCCTCGGGTCAGTTCAGGGCGACTGATGCCAGCCGTCAGCCGGGCAGGCGACCTCGACCATCTTAATGTTACGTCAGGTCAGGTCGGTTCAGCCCCGCCGCCCACGGATGGCCGGTCGCCTGCGGCCGGCGCGGCTGCCGCGTCTGACCGGTTCACAGCTCGCGTCCGGCCCGCTCACAGCTCGCGTCCGACCCGCTTACTGCTCGCGTTCGGCCCGCTCACAGCTCGCGTCCAGCCCGCTCACAGCTCGCGTCCGGCCCGCTCACAGCTCGTCCCTGTGCCGCGCGCGGTGACACTGGCAGTCGCCGAAGCGCCGGTTGTGGTCCGGCGGATCCACCCGCTCCATCTGATCCCGCACCTTCACCGGCCTCTGCAGCCGCCAGCTCCACTCCTGCGGCACGGCACGGGTCGTCACGACAGCAGAATGGGGGAGGGGAGGGGGAGCCGTGACCTTACCACACGCTGGGACGTCCCGCACGACAAGCTCGGTTCCATAATGATGGGACGATCCATGACGGCTCAGTGCAAAGCCGGCTGCGATAGATAGCACACCGCGATGACCCGGAAGGTGAAAACTAACGAACAATTACAAACACATAGTGAGAAATGCACAGCTGGTGCAGCCGGGCCCGCTTTCAGGGCCTGCGCAGCTTGGAGGGGTTTTCACGTTAACATGGGTTTTAGGGCGGCTTCTAACCGCGCTTTGCCAAGAGGTGTGCTCCCAAGCTGTCTGTCTCGTGTCTGCACGGCAGGACATGGTCACAAGGTAAGATACGGTCACTTTCAATCGCTCAGAAAGATGGGTTAGGCTCCAACGCGGTTCTTGCTGATTAATAACGCCAGTGTAAAGGAATTCAAAATATTCCTAGCACGATGATACGTAATTGAGCTAGTCGTAACTTAATATTCGCGGGTGGCAAATGACCATGCCGAGGAACGCGCGCGGCGGGCCGACTTTGCTAATTAACGGGGCCATACATCCTAAACTTATGTTCAAAACACATACAAATTACACACTGCACTCAGAATTGAACAAGGAGCACGCCTGTTTAGGACTCGTGCCGCCATAAGGCATGGCATCGTAGGCATGAGATATATATCTGAAAACGTGCGATTCCTTGAAAATTCAACATAAGACTTGCCGTAATTGGGCTAATTATTGCTCTAACGGCATAAAACTCCAACCAATCGCGATATCTCGTTACGAACTACTGGTGCTTTATGCCAGGCTCTATCTGTATTAGTTTGGAAATGTCAGGGGGTCGCATCAACCCCTTCCCCCTTCTCAGTCGGTGGTATGAAACACAGTGAATCAAGGGGAGGGTTATTTCATGTCAAAATATTCGTGTCGTGATTGCAAGCCTGTTTTTCAAACGCCACACTTCGGCATGTCTCAACCTCGTGGGTGAAGCGGCCCCCGTGTAGAGAATGTCCAATAAAATGACAAAAAATCAAATGAATTTTCGCAAAGATTACTGTCCCCCCCCCATACCGTCTCCACACCCCCTCCCTATGGCAACGTCCGACGCAGGGTCAGCGTGCCAAACAGCATCCACGAGTCGTGGGCGTTGTTTACGCGATCCCTCACCCACCCACGCGCTGTCACGCCTCTGTAAACAGGCCTGCGTGACGCGGCCCGGCCGCCACCTCCAGCAGGATCCTGCCGGGCCGCCGGCACCGGAGCCAGAGCCTCATCACCGCGACACCGCCGCGTTCAGAGTCAGAGGTAGCTCCAACGTCACGTGCATTATCTTTGTCTTACATCTATTCGTTTTAAAGTGAAGTTGAAGGCGATGCTTCAGCCGAGCGTTGAGCGGTATTTGAAAATGGTTTCCGATGCGCACTGTTGAGGGCCACAAAGTTACACCTTCATTTGTTATCAGCGTGCCAGTAAAACGGCCACGTCATGGGACCTCCCATTCATTTGGCTGAGCCAATTACACCTAGCCAATCAAAAATTTCTGTACTTAGAAAATGTCCGTGGTGGAGGGTGGAAAGCACATTTCAAACTAGAAATGTTTAATCGACGAAGGACTATAATAATACTATGAGGATTCCAAGCGCCTACCGCACTTGTCGCATCTCGAAAAGTAGCGTGCACTTCCATGGCACTCAAGTCATCAGATTAATAAAGTAGTTGTTCGCCTGCGCGCGCCACGCCGACCGCTGTTGATGACAGCCAGCCACATCCTGTCAGAATATCTCCCGACAAAGTCTCATACTAACGTCAAATCTGAACAAAAATGCACCCTAAAAATGATACTGGTACATATGGTTGACCCCATACACTTCCATACCCAGTCCCACCTGACGTCCATCGTCGCCCACTGGCGGAGGTGTTTATTAACTCCCGCCAGGCGTCGATGGCGGCGGCACCTTTTAGCTTTATTGGGGGCATATTCCGGATCACGCAGCGGACCACGGTGAAATTAGGGCCACAAGTTTGAAAGTATTTTCCAACAGATCTGGCCTAGGCTTCTTTCGTGTCAGACCGCTGAGATCAAAATATTTCTGACATATCTGGCTTAAGTTTCTATCGCGTCAGACCACTGAGATGAGACCGCGTTCTTAGAAGCCTGTGCGACGCACGTATCGAGAGCATCAGTCGCGCCGGAAATGTTGGGCACCGCACGCACGGTGCTGTCTTCTCTCATGTTGCTGACGGCGTGGCAAGTCATATTTCGAGCGCTAGTAGTGACCTTGTCCCTGCAAAGATCAACTTAACGTCAAGGTTACATTAGGTCAAATACTCAAGTTAACACAAAATTTACCCCGAACAGCTACTTCACGAACCGAAATGGCCGCTAACTGTGATTTAACAAGCGGCTGGGTGGCCGGTTGACTTCGCTCCGGTAGGAGAGGCGAGGGGGTGAATTCGACCCTAAGATCTCAACAATAAGAAAGCTAAATGTACCAAATTCCTGGGGTCGATTAGACCGTACGTGAACTCACTTCCGTAAAAATTTGAAGTACCTAGGTCATGACCTTCGGGTCAAATACAGTACTTTACAATACAATACTTCGGGTCAAACGAGGCCCAACTCCAGATTTGTGTCCGAAACGACCCCAGACTTACTTATGCAGCCACCATGAACCCAGATATTTGTTCTAATTTAAAGAGCACTGGTGTTCATTTTGTAAGTGACTTTGTTTGACCTTAAGAGGGTTATGATGATCCAAAATCCGACGAGATTGTTATGTCAATGACCTGCTCTTACCTGGAAAAGTCAGTGTAACATGTCTGCTGCGCCTTCGTTGTCAATAAATTTGAAATGAACACCAGAAACAGTCCCATACAGCAAGCTCTAGGTTAAAAAAGCAAGTTGATTTAGACCTCAGTTTCGACGTTCGCACCTCACCTTTGGTGATTGGAATTTCTCATGATTAGGAATGCAGTTGCTGCATTACCTAGAAAATTATCTCAGAGACATACGGCTTCGTTTGATGGCTTCGTACGTTTTCGTCTGAAAATAGCTTTGCTGAAAGCTACGACCTGGCTTAAACCTTCAAAAGGTCAGCGACCGTACAAAAAGATCCGCTAGTCAATTGCCTACAGTTATGCAATGTTCGGCGGGGTACACCGCGCCGCTCGGAAACTATGCCGTAAAAAACTTCGGGATTAAACTGACCGCCACTCCAGCGCGTGTTAAATGTCATTCAAGATTCTTGGTTGGATTGGATTCTTGATTGTTGCGCTTTAAATCGGCCGTTGTGATGTTCGCTCATCTTTTACAGTAGGGCTTCTTTTGCTTCCGGTGCACCTAAATATAAAACCAACCAAATGTCATCTATATTCAAGGTCATCCAAGATCAAGGTGGGCGCGTATGCTTGAACCTGAGCCGACTTTACTGAGGTAGACATGGAAGCAACAGAGACGAGTGTTTTGCCCTCATTTGACACAACCTCATGGGCAAACAAGATTGGGCCAAAAGTTTTAAACTTGTTTATTTTAAAATGAACGAATATTTTGGTTCTAAAAGACAGCTGTTTACACGGAAGGGTCATAAGCAAGACGATTGCAAGCTTTCAAACTTACTTTACGCCTAACCGCTACTGACCAAAAACCCTGAAATCAAAATACCTTTACGCGCCTTATTAGGTATACTCGCTTTACAAGATGTACATCCCAGTGTCAAAATTTCGGAACATTATTACAACGAAAAGCTAAAGGTCTGGGTAAAGCTGAAAATACATACGTACGTCAACCATTATCAGTACGCTCGATTCGTATAAGTACGTGAACAATGTCAAACCAAAAGGGCGCAGTGAAAGCTGTATAGTATACAAGAGATGAGCCTACGGTCTTCAATCCTTGCGTTGGTACATCGATCCCCCAATACAATGAACATCTCCCTTCTAAAAGTCCAAGCGCAAACGTCGTAATCCCCCCCCCCCCTCGATTTGTGGTTAAATCTACGCTTAAATACGGCTCAAACGGTACCGCATAACACAACATAAAAAACACGACATCGCGCCAACGAGAAGTCGAACACGCCCGTTAAACTAACGACCATTTTGAAACCGAATTGGCCAGCCGCCCGCCGGGAAGGAGTGTGTCAAGGGCACGCCGAAGAGTGGTTCTCGTGACATGTCGGTCACCCCGCCACCCAGCAGCCAACCCTCACCTGACCTTCACGTGCCGCCACGGTCAGGCGCCGCGGCAGCCGGTCTCACGTCTGTTCGGGCGGCAGGCGGGGTGGCTGCCACACCGCCGTGCGGGAATCAGCCGTCGGTTTCGCAGATGGCCGAGATCAATTTAGCCGGCGCCGCTGGATTCCCTCCCAGGAATTACCCCAATCGTAACGGGGGAAATGTCATCCATTTTCACGGCTCACGAGGATCGATGAGGCGGAAGGGAAGTGGCCCTTTTCGGGCTGCTGAGCTACAGGAAGACCAACGGTGACGGGTAATCTACGACGACGGCTGATAAGAAGCACCATACGTTCGTGCTCGACTTACCAAAAGACGAATCATCGGTTGGCGATGAAGACGCCCATCCCATCTCTACCACCCGTTGCAGACCCGGCCTTCGCCCTGCCGACTAAAAGCGTTGCCACACTGGCGGAAACAGGGAAAGCCGCGATGCGCTCGACGACGCTGACTCCCCGGCGCCGGGCCGGTCTCATCCCTCCCGCCTCGGTGGCCGTCGCCGCGTCGTGCTCTCACCTTGAACAGCACGGCGTGGTAGCAGTACACGTCGAGCGGCATCAGGCTGTCCTGGGCGAACCGGCGGCCCGCCTGCGCCATCGCCCGCGCCTCGGCATCGTGCGCCTGCGCCCACTCCAGCCTGCGACGTCAGTTCAGTTCAGGTCAGGTCATGTCAGATCAGGTCAGGTTAGGTCAGAACAAATCGGGTCGGATCAGGCCGGGTGACGTCGGGTCATGTCACGGTAGCACGGCTCGGCGCGTTTCCCGACACACCGCTCGAGCTGAGAGTCGCCCGCGCACGGGCGCCGCCTCCCCGGCCGCCGAGGAGCCGGTCGGCCAGTCGGGGCTTCAGCTTCCCGCTGCGGCTGCTCCGTCACGCGCCGGACAGGTCCCGGTGATCAGTTTCAATCCCGCGGCTCCCGGAGCCGAAATAGCCGGCCGCCGCACTCGACCCTCCAGCCGAGGATGAAATCTGACATGCTGACTGATGGCGGCGCGGCGCCGACGGCCGACGCCGCCGACGGGATTTTAAATTGAGAATTACTGCTCCTGGCCGGATGAGAGGGCTTGCGGTCCCGGACCCGGGTGCCGATGTCGGACTCGGAGAAGTCCCAGCGTCCCGGGGTTTTCCGGGAGCGCGTTCCGTAGGCTGCCGCGTCCCGGCCGTACACTTCCTCCAGCTGCACCCGGGCCGAGGGTCAAACTTGGTTAGCTCTAGGGCGCCCGTGTCAGACTCTAAAGGCAAGGGGCGCCAGGGCAGTGCTGCGGGGTACCCGTGTCCCAGGCCCTTTTGAGATGGAAGGCTCTGGGTCCCAGTGACATATACTGCGGCCTCTGGCATGATCGTCCCAGGCTCGGGCTTCAGAGCGGTGGATTTGGTCGTCGCCGCGTGTCTAATTCCCCGCAGAATAGCCACATCGGTTTCTCGGCACCATCACCATCCCCTCCCCTCCACCATCGCCATAAATGAGCAATGGTGCAGGGGAGGGAGGAAGGTAACTGATTGCCTTGAGTAGGAGGTGCTCGCCTTACTTGGGAATCTTGCTTTTGACCGCTGAAGTGTTGCAGTTGTCATTAATATGTCCGATTACCTGGGTCCGTGGTGGAACTCAATCACCTTATGAACGCTGCCATCGGGGAGGATGAGCAATGTAGCTGAACCAGACGGCGAGGGACCAAGACCATCAGTTTGGCCACCCTGGTTCAGCAGGCATTACATCACGACAGAGAGCACGCATCAGTATACATACACCGTGGACTCGAAATGGCAGAGCCGGCGAGATCATTCTGCAAAATTGAGCACTACACCTACAGCGTCCCATGGGAAAAGACAAGGTAACAATCACATCCCATCTCCTCAGAGAATCCACCGTCACCGCGCGGACCTCATCAAAACTTGGACGGAGGCCAAGTGAGGCACAGAATTGGCCAGGGCGGCGGCTTGCCGACTGCTCTGCCGGCGCTGGCTGAGACGACTTTCCCGCCTCTAACGAGAGGCCGTTCCGAGAATGGACCGCCAGCCGGCCAGCCGCCGCTGCTACGGCAAATATTAAAAACGTCCGGCGAACGAGAGGCCGGCCCTGACTGGTGATGGGTCCGCTGACGGGACTCCTTCCGTTCAGTGGCGTTCGGTCAGGACTGGCGGCTATTTCAGGTCCGTCTGGCCGCTCGACGGACAGCGCCGCCGCTCTCCGCAGTCGCCGGCCCGCGGCCGTCGCACGCACAAAAACCAGCCGCGGCCCCGATTCGAACTCGGGATCCGGGTAAACGGTACACCACTCGCGGCGAACTCACTTTTCGACGAGATCGCTGAGGTCGTGGGCCACCTCCAGGTAGTGCCGGCCCGGCTCCAGGTCATCGTAGAAGTGTTCGTAGTAGTCGGACTTCTGCTTCACCACCAGTGAGTCACCAGCCAGCAGGAACGGGAAGCGGTAGGCCGCCACTGTGCCGTCCACGTTCAGCTGATATTTGTACTGCGGGCGGCAGACGAGGCGTCACAATCAAGGCTTCGGCCGACCGGCGGCTCCGCGTTTTTAAGCAGTTCTCGCGTACCATATCAAGCAAACGGCTTAACGGCAAAATGCTCTGACGCCGATAAGAACAGTGGTCCCTAGCGAGGCTGCATGAAATGGGCAACGGAACTGGCCTCGCCCAGCCCAATAGAATTTAAAAACCGCTGGTTTGGCCACTGCCACACCCACCATCCATGGTCCGAAAAAAACAGGTGGATAATTACCCTGGTTGTGTGTCAAACTACCCCTGCTTACTTCGACACCAACATCACCCACGAAACCAGTCACAATGAGCCAGCTTTCCTCTCCGTCTTCATGTCGCAGCTGGGGGCGCAGCTCAAACCGTGCGGAATTGATACGTCGCATGTAGGCATTAAGCCACTCCCCGTTTGCTCCACCTTCACCAGCGCTCCGCTCCTGCTGATGACGGTGTAATCTCGGACAAGTTTAGAAGACTTTGAAAATTTCAATATGTGTCCAAGCTCCAGAAAGCGTCATAAAACTCCCGGGCAATATGGTGCTGGAAATAGAGTTTCGAAGCCATTATAAATTGGCAGCGGAGAGCCGTTTCCGTTGGAGAGATTAGCGTTCACTGTCCTGTTCCCTGGTGGCGCTGCGTGGAAGTAATCAGTCCCCTCGCACAGCCGCCTGCCAAATACGACCGTTTTCCGCCGCGCTGTCAGGCAGACAGCGCCCAGACTGACATGAGGACCAGACTGTAGCCGGCGTCAGACACCCGGCAGACAGACAAAAGCGCGAGACAAACCAGACCATTTGTAGCCACCCACAGACACACCCGCAGCGGGACGCTCCCCGCAGCGTACCCACCCAAGAAGTCAGCAAACACGCACGAACACCCCGACTTCTCACTGCCGCAGCCACCCTTGAGCCAGCAAGACAAACACGACAATGCTGGGACCGGTGTCCAGCACGCCGCCAGCGCCTTGTCCACGCTCGGTCGTTATTTGTGCCGCAGGCGGCAAACGCGACGCTGCAATCAGCGCTCCCACCGGCTCCGTGTTTTTATTGGATATAATCGACGCCGGTCGGCGGCTTCAGCCGCAGTCGGGCACGCGCCCGGAAGGCGATTATCGCGGCAAATCTGCTTCCGCGTAGATTTGGTGGCGACGCTTGGCGTTCGCATACACCCGGTGTTTATTTAAGACGGGGGCGGCGGCGTCTCCGGCCCTACAGCTCGTGACACGTCCAGAAACCAGCGACGCTCCTAACGAAACGTGACGGCCCAGCTGGGCGTTGTGGCGGAGGATCGCAGCACACGGAGAGAGTGAGGACCGCACTTGGTGCGGCAAACGTGCCGAAACGAATCACTGTGGCAAACGTGCCAGAATGAACGCCCTTCAATCACACGAAAATACAGTTAAACGCTTCATTTGCTGATTTCAGTAATTTACCATTTCAAGTTGCTTTGGCAGCTATCACACCTACTATGCTGAATTCTCTACTTATATAGGACCAAAGGCATGGTGAGTGGGGTCAAACTGAAATCTAGGGGGGGGGGGGTAACCTGACCAGAATTTCGAATGCGAAATGTAAAAAACGTGGATTTTAGCACAACACTGCAGGAGACAAAATATCACTTTGAGAATGGACGGAGCATGTCCCTGCAAGCACCCCAATGGTTACACCCACAGCCGGCAGAATGAGACAAAGTTGGGTAACCTGGTCGTCCGTCAAGCACGGGCCGCGCCAGCTTATCTCCAACATTTCCTCCCCATCCCATTACACAAACAAGGCAGCACCCCTGTCGAGATAACGCTGTCTCGGACTGGTTCAGATGAGTTAGAACTTCTGGATATCCCCAATTTCTAGGAGTCAAGTGATGGATATGCTTGGGAAATGTGGTGCCGAAAATAGCGTTTCAGTTCATTATAAGCCGGTGGCGTAATATCCGTTCAGCCGGCTGGACTATCCATGCTGTCTTTCTTCGCGGCTAACACCGTTGAAATCACCACAAGTATTCAGTCAGCCAGGCGACCGATACCAACGCCAGGCTGCGAACACCAGTCAGCTGACAATCGCGGTCACCGGCCCTGCAGCCACCCTCCGATAGCCTCAAAGGGCCGACAACAAGGCCCCGGCCGCCGAGGACGCTCCAGAGCCCGCCGACAAACACAGCCGTCGCCGGCTCACGAGAGTCGAGCTCATCGCGCCCGCCCGTGGGCCGATCGGCTCTTGTTACCGGCGCCGGCGGGCCTGGCGAAGGAGGCCGGCCGCCCGAGCTCGGCCCGCGGGCCGCCAGGCCCGGCGGAGGAGGCCGGCCGCCCGGGCTCGGCCCGCGGGCCGCCAGGCCCGGCGGAGGAGGCCGGCCGCCCGGGCTCGGCCCGCGGGCCGCCAGGCCCGGCGGAGGAGGCCGGCCGCCCGAGCTCGGCCCGCGGGCCGCCGGGCCCGGCGAGGTGAGATGTGCCGGGGCGGGACGGCAGCGACACGCCAGCCGCTCGCAGTCGCCGCCGCCTTCGGCGCGGAGATACCCGCTATCTCGGAGACGCATCGGCGGAAATCCCGGGCTGAAATTGAGCATGTGCTCCAGAGCGTCTGGGAAAACAGGACGAGCTGAGCGTCCCTGCGCCCGGTAAGAGCAAGCTAAGCCATGCGCTCGCCGATGCTCAGGCCGTTGGTGGACGAAGTGCGTGGTTCATCCTTACTAATTGAACATACGCCGGGACACATCAAAGCCTAGCCTGATGGGCCTGAACCTCGCTTAACGGTCTCACGCCACTCCTGTCGCGGCCTTACTCTCACGCAACGGAACAGTGATTCAGCTCCGCCCGATAGCGCATCGTTGCATGTTCGGTCTGCCTTGTTATCAAAGATAACGAGCATCAGTATTGCGGAAGACTTGCAGCTCTTTGAAGAAGAACGGGGCAATCAAATGGCCAGATGTTCAGTGATGACGCTCTGGGCTTGGGATGAACGATCTCACCGCACCATGGACAGCTATCATGACGCTAATTTGCATCGCTTCAACACAATCCAAATATCGCAGACACACTGATTAGCGAACCACGCTCAGTACGAGCCTCAGTTCGCCTGCCGCTGGCGCCGATTGCACAGCGACCGTTTCGTGATGAAAACAATGAGAGGACCGCCTACTGGAACTGCCCACGAGGACATTTCATTGGCCAATCCGTGCTCGACACAAGCAGCTCCAAGCTATTCGGAACACGGTTTGCCACTCTGCCAGCGCTTGCCGTCAGTTTCTGACCGGGAAATTCGAGACCTTTTACAATAAATCGCCAAACACTATCGCCAAACACGCAACACAAATTAGACGGGAAGCCAGCGGGCTGCCACGCGGTCGGCCCCCTTGCTCCCCCCCCCCCCCATCCCCAACCGTTTCACAGAACACTCAGGCACGACGCAAAGAGGGAACGGGTCTCTTCGACGGGCTCATTCAACCAAACTGGAGGGGTTTTCCTACGCCACTGATGTTGCCCATTCCGTGCTCGTTAAATGTGCATGCATGCAAGATGTGTATGTTGATGAAAATGATACATGGCAAGCAAGCATTTACGTTATTGATAAAGCTCCACATTTAAAGCTGTGCTCATGGTCGCGAGTCACGAATCATCACGACTCGTGACTCATGGCCATGTGCAAAGCTTGAAACGTTTAGTTCAGTCAATGAAACCAATGTTTCCTTGGCAGCGTCGTTTAGCCACTATCTCCTGGTGTATTGAAGGGCGACCATTATCAGAACAAGAGCTTCCAAATTTGTCGCAGCATTTTAGGCTGAAACAAATTCGGAAGGTTCAAATGCTGACCGCAAAAAAAAACAGGGTGATTAACACCATACTACAACTACAGTACATACAACTGGAGTGTCTCCTGTAAAAAATAAGTCACAAAATGAAGGGTCTTCATTCGTAACGTTCATTTTCCGAGTCCCGCCCCCGTCCGCCGTCGGTGGCCACCGCAATGGTCCCCTGTCCCCCCCCCCCTGTTCCTATACCCATGGCATCAGCCCTTTATGCCCCCCCCCCCCCCCCCGTTCGCCACAATGTTATCGGAGGAAAAGGTTTTTACCAAGAGAAATTGTCGCAATTCTGGCAGCTGTAACTCTGATGGTTGGATAGCTGCAATTATAAGCGATTCCACTGCATTGAAATGTACTTGGGGCATTGCAAGACCCCAATGTGGCTGGTTAGTGCACTATTCACAATGGACATCCCTGCTATTTTGTAATTGTAATGATGTGCGCATGGTTTAGGCTGCCGGGTACCCATTTGTAACCGTAAGGCAACCATCTTCAGCTAACAGTAAAGCTTGATTAGTTGCAGTGGTGGCATCAGGACATGCGGACTGACATGCCTGTGATGTGTGACTTTGAACTGTTTCTTTATCGCAAATATGTTGATCATCCACATGATGGTGTCAGCAGCTGACAGGCCCTCACTTCTAAGCTGTACGCGATGATCTTCAGCTAACAGTAAAACCTTATTGGCTGTAATGTTGGTACGCGGTCATGCTGTTTGATTTGCCTGCTGTGTGCCATACATTTTGTATAAAAGCAGAAATGTGTTAGTTATCCCGTGTGACAGTTTTGGCTGCAAGGCGCTCCTTTTAAGCTGTGAACAATGCCCTTTAACTAGCAGTTGTGATTTGTTACAGTGCTGGTGTCAGGGCATGCTGATTATTCTGTTTTACTTGGTGTGACTCTGATGTGGTGTGAGAGCAGAAATATGTGGGCTTTTCTGTGTGATAGTTTCAGCTGTTAGACGGCCACTTATGAGCTGTAGGCGGATGATCTAAAACTAGCAGTCCAGCTTTCTTAGTTGCATAGTTGGTGGTATCACATCATGCTGATTGTTTGACTTGCTTGCGGTGTATGGCTTAAATAAATGTCAAAGCAAAAATAAGTGGCTCTCATCTGTGACTTACATGACTGAATCGCTTAGAACCAGGATTCAGCGTCCTGTGCTCATGAAAAGACCAGTGACAACCAGCATTCTAGGCACTGTTTAAGAAAAATAACAATAATGAAAACTAGGAGTCAGGAACCAGGCCTTGGAGCATGGCCTGCCAAAGAACTTGAGGGAACCCCGATCCAAGATTTGTATATTTCAAAGGAACCAGGGAGAATCAGGATCCAGGGTTTTGATTTGTTCAAAGAGCCCGTGAAAGCCAAGATCCAGGATCCTGGTATGTCAAAAGAGCCGGTAGGAACCAGAACCCATGGTTTTATTTCCCTAAAACAGCAGTGGGAACCGGGATCCCGGGTTTCTGGAAGCCAAGCACATGCTTGAATACCACTAGTGTAGTAAAAAAGCTGTCTGTTTAGGAACTCAGAGGTACCGGATTCGATTCCCCGCGGTGCTTGCCCGTCCTGGCGCACCACCATGGGAAGCAGCCGACGCCATATTGCCTCAGTAGCTGGGTGCGTCGTAAAGCATCGATGGCCCACCAAGTTTAATCATTGTTATAAACCAAACAGTCCCTTCGATCAATGAGGGAAATACACCCATCCCCTGTGATCGCGGTTCCGCGCAATGTATCAACGGACCGTGTATAAGGTTGTCTCGCTACCTAAGCCAAACGGTCAAGAAGTTGGAAGCACGTGACACTTTGTTCACGCGCAGGGTGAATCGAACCGGAAGACGTGACCGCGTTCGGCGTCGTGTCCCGTACACCTGTGGAGACGGCGCCGGCCTTCAATTTCTGCACCAGAGTGGCACAGAAGTGGCCTCCAGTACGCCGCGCCGCCTTCAGTGTCCTCCAGTTCGCGCCGCCGCCTTCAGTGTCCTCCAGCTCGTGCCGCCGCCTTTAGTGTCCTCCAGCTGGCGCCGCTGCTTTCAGTGTCCTCCAGCTCGCAGCCGACCGGAATCGGGGGAGCGGGGCGGGGCGATACCCGGCCGGCTCACTGGAGCGGAGGCAAGCGTCCTAAGCGGACAAACAAACCATATATTTGCCTCGCCAGGCGTGGCTTGGTCGTACATGTAGAAGTGTAAACGATTGCAAGACTTATACTCGAGCTTTCAATAAGACCTTGCAGTTATAGGTCTTTGGCAGCACCCTTGCCAACGCGTCCATCACATGCCTTACTCAAGAAGATCTTCAGGAATTGGCCACTGAAAAAGCACGTCGAGGAGAGTGACGAGACGCGCGGTTACACGGCTTTCCGCGCAGAAACGCCGCTGTTCGCAGCGGACCGTCATCCAAACAAAATATTTGATATTCCGGGACACGGGGGTCAGCCATAACTGACCACTCCAGCGATACGCAGCCGACGGCAGCCAAGTTGTGTGTTTTGGTTCTCAATGGAGCAGTTACGACTTTAGTTCGCCGACTTCACGTTATCCCCCGGTCACCAGCCACGTCAACACCATTAGCTGATGAACAGCCGTCCGCTAAGACCTCTCACGACAGCTACACAACAGCGCATGCTGATGAACAGTGCACTAATACGAAGGTCATGCTTTGGAACATCAAACCGCACGACGAATCGCGGTAGCTCAAGCGTCACGCGTTCAGAAGCCATCACTGAATTAGTTTTCTCGCCAAAACATGCGGACAAATTTTAACACGGAAATGGGAACCGTCTGCGAGTGAAGAACTCTGGTAAAGCCGAGGTAAGAACCCGGCTAGGCGCAACACCGCGTTGGCTGCGTTACGACGCATCGCAAGTGGGCACCAACCGGTGGACGATCAGAAACAGCTAGGACACCGTGAAATGCCGCGTGCGAATTTGTTATCGGACATGGCAAATGGAGTTTTAAGGCATAGCTCAAAATGGACCGCCAATAAGACGAAGATTGCCACGGAACAGCCGGATTACCTATCACTCGTTTCCCAGAAAAAGGTCGGGTTCTAGATGTTGGAGGGTGTATCGAACAAGTTGTTGTACCACCAGATTTACATCTTTAAGAAAATCCCCTTACTGTGAAGTGCATAGACCAAATTACCATAAAGCCGAAACATTTTCTGGTACTCCTTCAATTGATTCATTTTCCCATTGAACCTTCAGTTCCCATAGAGGGTTTCTTACCAATCTCGGCCCCACCGACGAAATGCAGGACAGAAAATCACAGATGGTTGCGCAGAATCGGCCTTGAACGTAACATGGAAAACGCAACTCCCTGATCATAAGATAGGCTACTTTTTCTTAAACAATTCATTGTGTGGGTACACACATTCAGCTATCACACTCCAGTACCCTGTCACTAGCCGCTGACACAAAATCAGCACAGTTGTCGTCACGACGCTGACGTCAGCGCGTCCTTGGCCACGGTTCCTGATAAACTGCAGCGCTCCAGCATTTCGACACCTGAATATTCCCTGCTAAAGGTGAACTCGCGGCGCATCTCGGGCTCTTGCATGACGACTTGCGTACCAGTTTTGGCAGGTTTTTATCGCATTCTACTGTTTTACAGAGTGACGAAAACGCCGACAACAGTGCCACTTTCAAGCCGACGCCTCCTGGCTATTCAGCTGCCTCATTCAGCTTAGAGTGGCGATCAGCTATTCCATTCTCTCGGGAGAACGGTGGTTTTTGCCAGCAGGAATCCGTTCAATTTGGCAGCTGAAAAAGAGCGATTTGGCAACCGGAGGGTTTCATGCATAATTTTGCACTATATATTCTTAGCCCGGCAAACTGCGTCACATTAAATTACAAGCGGCGTCCTTACGATACGAATTTACTGGACTCAACATAGCTCTGTTCACCCAGTTATCAGTTCAATGTATTCAACGGAGGCAAGCCATGTGCGTGTCTCAACATCTCCGACAGAACTGCTAAATGTTTTCATCAAAAAGGTAGCTTACGAGATATATACCGCAACGGTTGAAGGCTTCTGCTTTTTACTGCTGCTGTGATTTGGAACGCACGCATTTAATTAAAAATAAGTTCGGAAAGCCTGTATCTGATTAAAAAACAAGGTCCAATTTCATTGCTATTGAAGCTCGCCCTCAAAGCATAACTTAAAATGAGGCATACGCGTGTACCGCGTATTTCAAATAATACACGCAAGTTATAAAACAATTCCCGTCGGGAATCGAAGTCAGCGGAAGAAGCGGCTGTGCTGTCGCTTCTGTTCGCATGTCACGCGAGGCAGTGGCAGGCATACAACATCACTTGTTAGCTTTAATTCGGCGAGATGCACGAAATAAAAACAAAGGAATCTGTTTGGATTTGTAGTTTCATTTTTTAAAGATTTGGTCCACAGCTTCTGAATGGACACATTTCTGGGACCATCGTCTTTTATCAAAGGGAGTGTTCCACATTTGTATGGGATTCTGAACTGAAGTAGCCATCTTGAGAATCATTGGACGCAGTTCACAGCCCTGTCCTTTCAAGACCTAAGCCCCCTCGTTTGTGAGCTACACGCCCGCAAAGATGTGCAAAATATTTCGGAGACTATTTCAAGGTCATACAGGCATCCATGACGTCCCAATAACGTCATTCAAATTCTGCTATTCAATTAGTCATTCGGCGATCAATGACAATAAGAATATAATTGTCGAGTCGTATATATTTAGCGTTCGTGAGTATGACTTGCAGACATATCGGCCGTCAATCGGCTCTCAGCCAGCGGCAATGTACGATGACGTAATCAAACAATGACGTATCGCGGAGCAATTTATTTAACGGAAAAGTCGTGATCTCTATGGTAGTTTTTCTGCTTAAAAGTACACTTATAGTTACAAGTGAGCTTATTTGATGATATCTGATGTTTACTTTAGCATCTTCAAATGTGGAGCATTCCCCTGAAGTGGTGCTTGTTGCGTACGCTCCGACACCACCATTCGATCGGGAGCTCCGGGTCAACGGTATAACTTTACACGGTGGAAGCCGGCATTCCCAAGGGCTGCGCAAAGCCTGCAATATCTTCAAAAACGTGCAAAGCCTGCGCCTGCACTCCGATTTCACTACTGGTGGCGAAAGGCGTTCGAGCCGAATTACGCGCTCGTTAACTGGCTCTGGTCAGCATCAACTGTGACCGGTAGCGGCCGGTGCGGTAAAGATCAGGTGACGTCAGAGGATCCTACCCTAAGGAAAGGGCATGCAGTCCCAGGCGTTTGCAGCACGTTAAGCCCTCATCGCATCGGATGGTGGTTTCAGAGTTCGCGCAACAAGCACCACTTAGCGTGGGCGCTGATCCCATAAATGTATCCAGTCAAAAGGTTAGGACTAAACGTAGCAAATCAAATGCCGTTACCGATTCCTTCGTTTTTTCGTATCTCCACGAATCAAAGCCAAAAGGCGATGTATACTACCACCCTCTCGCGTGACTTGCAATCAGCACCGACATCACGGCAGCCTCTTCCGCTCACTTCGATTCCCGACAGGCTTCACTGCCAAACCGTCAAATGAAATAGCCGGCCATCAATCCCTCCAGCCCTCTGACCCGTCTGCTGCCGAGGGCATGCGCCCGGGTCAGGACCGTCCCGCACAACAGCTTTGTGCAGCGCTACAATTCAAGGTTTTAGAGTTAACCCCGAGAAATAAGACGCACTGGAGCGCGAGGGGACGTCATTGCTGTGGTGGTTGTACCTACCCAAGCCTGACGCCAGAAAGTTTCCACACACCTCACACGTGTGTTAATCAATATTATGCCTGTAAGCCTTTAAATGGCGGTTTCACCATCCACCAGGCATCTCGACCTCCGTCTCCAGAAAACCTCAGTTGTAAATTCTCCCCTTGATAGTGGCCATGACCCCCGACTATCTTGAACGCACTGAAACGCCAATGTGCGAACACTGATCATCCCTGGGCGTCACGATCGTCCCCAGATTCGCTCGGATCGTTCGAGGCACCAGCACATCACCGGCTTTACCGTAAACGCAGTTCTGGGCAGAAACAAAAACACTGTCTGAAGCTTGCCAGACCCCTCTTACGTTCACAATACGTCTGGGTTTCGGTGATGGTCTGGACGATTCGTTTTACCGTGAAAATAAGACACAAATGTAGATCTGCATTTGGCGCACCTTAATCTCACGCCAGGTTGTCATTTACCATCCGAGATCAGTAGAACGAGATGTGTGTAAGACATATCCGGTGACAACGCCTTTCCAAAGACCTCATGGCGTTGATTTCAGGAATAATCGTTGCACGCGCAGTGTCGCAGCAATCATGGGGCCTGCGGAGTCCCATGAACATTTTTCCACACATACCATCTTTGGACGTGGGTCTCGTAACGCATTTGAGTCGCCAAACCTTAACGCGCCGAATGTAAAAGCAATGCCGAAAATAATTATAACGCAAACGCACAAAGGCACGGCACAAACGTACAAACATATCACCGGCCCAAATAATCGGCCAATGTTCCTAAAACCTCAAAATAATATGACTCAACCCCGATGACAAACGTTAACTGGCTTCCAGTTAGATCACTTCCAGACTTCGCAACACTCTTCAACACATTTTCTTCTCGCGCCTGCGCGCTCCTGTCTCAGCTGGCGGTTTTTCAGCCAGCTACTCGCGCCGCGCGGCCGCTGCCGTGCCCCTGCGCGCTACGCTGCGCCGCAATGCACCGGCCTGCTCCCAATCGTTGTCACGACCGCGTCCAGAGTACAGCTTTCCAGCGAAAAGGCGGCTATGCATACAGACTACCTCAAGTGAGTGGTACTTGGAAGGTGGCCTTTCTGAAAACACATGGCGTACTCCATCTTCCACGAGCACGCTATAAACAAATGTGACATGACGCGCGCCGAGCCGCGTTGTAAGTATTGAATTATTTCCCTGCTTCTTGTGTACGCTCAACTCAATTCGTTAAGGCCCCCTCCCCCCCCCCAAGCCCTCCGGGCAGACGCTAGAAACCACGTGCTGTTTCTTTCTGGCGACAGGAGCACACATGTGCTGGACAGATGAGTAAGCCACGTCACATAGCATTCTAACCCGCAGCACAAGTGATTTATTCAAACTGATACTCCGAGTAGCGCAGCGTATTTTGAGCGCACTCCGATCCGGGCTGAAAATGTTGCAGACCTATTAAGAAATTAATTTCATGCATCGGTCCTATACGCGGTCATATTACCTTAACCCTGAATTCGAACCTAATGGGCTTATCACAGATATATGAGTTACAATTATTACGGGTGCCTGGAGCGCGGTGGTTGAGTCCCGCGTCTGGTAATCGGAGGTGCGGGTTTCGATTCCCCGCGGCACCTGCCCGTCCTGTCGGGTTGGATGGCATATGGCGCCATACAGCCGCAGCTGCTGCATGTGTCGGCCAGCGCCATTCACAACGCCATCTATTCAGATTGTAAGGGAACTAACAAGGTGTTTGATTTGCGGAATACATCACTGTCATAATAGGAATGCGTGCTAGCTCGTGCTACCATCATTTGTCTGGCTTGGTGGGTGATGAACACTGCACGAAAAACAGCCGCAAAGTATTCAAGCAAAGGTCGAACATACGAGGTGTCGATATTGATCACTTCATCTTGAGATGGACGGAATATGTCCGTAACGCGGCATTCATATAAGGCCTTGGAATCGCTTTTCACAACTGCATTCACATGTGCTTGCCGAGACCATTCACTAGACATTGCTATCCAAGAAGTCTAATACGCGCTAAGGGGTCAATTTACCCCCTCCCCCCAAATATGTATCAAACATTTTCAGACGGTGTGGCGTAACCACGTCGAACTTTGCAAAATGTAAGTAATGGAATAACAGATCTTGTGGTAAACGAAAAATGTTGTATCTTGTAACATCGCTGACCTATGGCAGTTCAAAGTAAGGCCGTGGCGAAGGCCATTTCTGTGAATCGTTTAATCTAATGCCACAACGGAGTGCTAAAATAATACCTTTCTGGAATAGCTTCTTAGGCAATAAACCAATAAAAGTTAGGAGCAAAACAGATCCCGCTGACCTAGGATCTGGTATCAAGGCCATACCGAGGCCAAAACTAACCTGCTTTTTTACTCGAGCCTTCCTTTATGAAGTGGTTTCTGGTGCTCATTTCAAATGTATTCATGACAGTGAAAACAGGCATGTTCCATGAACTTATAGGTCAAAGTACCTCACTGACCTGAAAAATCCGTGCCAAGATTCCGTTTTCAGGAACATTCCGCCCAACGTAATCCCTGACGCCTATCTCAGTGTCAAAATACGAGAAATCTCCCTGTTTCTGGCCGCCTGAACACCAATGACCTTGAGTTTGAAACGGGTCTGTGTTCAGGGCGGTTACACGAGGGGGTCCGGGGGCACTTTGGAAATCAATTTGGAGTTTGACCTTGTTCAACCTCAAGAGACCCTAAGGTCATGACCCAGGAGCCCGAAGTTAAAACGAAGGGAGTTCACATGCAGGCAAACTCACCCCGTGAGCTTTGGCCTAGCTATCTTGGTTCTTGAGATCTCAGGAGTCAAATCGACCCCCACACGAGCGACGGGTATTCAACCGGCCACCCGGGCGCGTGTTAAAACTGGCAGCGGTTGGTGAGCTGGTCCCACTGATTACGGCCAGGAGCATCAATGGTGTCTTGATAGTGACAAAATGCGTGGTCTGACAGTTATCAGCATAAAGCGTTATCATATCTGCAGCTACCCATCCACGGACCTAATCAGTCCGGTCCCGCAGCTGGCTACGCTCCCCTACTCGGTCGACTGGACATGCTTGGTAACCGCGTGTGAGAGAGACCTTGCGCATATTTCAAACGATGTTTCAACAGCGCCACCACTGGTCATGGCTATGAAGGCAACCAGACTAAGGGAGCCTGCGGGTCCACCAAGTTATTTCAAAACGCAACTGCTAGTCATTTCATGCGGTATCTTTACCCCCCCCCCCCCCCCCCCGGTTTCGATCCTGGAGAAATGAGAATATCTACTTTGCATGGTCAGAACGAAGTCACATGTTAAGCATATTCTGTATTACCGCTGCATGATGAACGAGGTCAAAACTATTCTTGAAATCATGCAAACTGCAAACAGCATTGATCATGCTTTTTCATCCCAAGGAGTAGTGCCGTAATCTGATCAAGCAGGCCGATGTTGAAGCTCCTTTTCCATTCCCGTACTGGCCTCATCTGTTTGCGGCTGTGTCTCCGCCAGAACGTAGGGACAATGAACTGTTGGAAAACTTTCCCAAACGTTGATATGAGTCTCGGAGGCTGCAGGCCTTCCGGCGAATTCAAGGTTTGCTTTCTTTGGAACTGTTGTGATGGTTTCCATCTTTGAAAAGGATGTGACCTTGTCCTCTTTAAGCAATCGCGGGAAGATATGTCCGTGGTAGTGCCAGCCCTACACAAAACCCCTTCAGTAGCCGTATTGGAAGGTTACCAGAGGGTACAACCATGTTTCGTCGGAGGTTGGATAGTTCATAGGCTACTTATCATGAATGTGAACCAAATGGAATATCTTCAGCAGGCAAAAATACATTCACTTTTCCATACGAAGCGGTCCACAGATTTCCAGCAGCTCGACTCAGTTCCTGCTACGACTACCTAAGTAGAGGGAAATAGGCCAACTTTGAGCTTTTAGATTTGATTGATTCCTGAGCCCATTCCATGCCCACTAGGAAATAAGTGCAATGCTGTTGAGGCGTTCTCAGCTCGAGGGTGTCATTGCTGTCCTGAGTTTGACACGACGGCTAAAGCTCTCAAAATGACTAGACTCAGTGCTAGGACGTGCTTTTTTGCCCGCTGCAGTTGGCTTACAAATTGTCATTCGAGCAACACAAACAACGTATCAAATAAGTATGCAGCTCCCGAGATATCCGAAACGAGGAATGACCACAAACAGCCAGATACCAAGTCTCCCACTTTTTCGTCCTCAGATTTCGTTGATCCAGGGACTGGTCACCGCGGAGCCTTGCTATCTCATCGGTGATAAAGTACACCTATCACGCCAGCGAGACCCACCAGCGACATGCCGCTCTGGTCAGACGCCACAGGTCCAAAAATCCTGTCGCTTGCCTCGTGACGCCGTGAGGCTGCATCACGTTCACGGTGACTTCACCTCGCGAGTCATCCCACCCCGTGGCCGGCAGACAGGCTCGACAGCGCCATCCCTCCCCGCGACACGGCGGCGCCCGTCAGCCAGCAGCTGAGGCCTCACCTGGAAGAACTCGAAGAACGAGACGCGCGGCTGGGTGGGGCCGTACTCCTTCTCCTCGGCCTTGAAGAAGAAGAAGTGGGTGAGCGCGGCGTCGATGAGGTCTGGCCGCTGTCGCGCGAGCTCGACCAGCCGCAGTCGCTCGCGCCGCGAGTCGCGACCCCGCCAGAAGCTGGCGTTCCGCTTCTGGTGCCAGGGCACCGGCTCGCGGCTTTGCACAGACAGCATGTCCAGCGTGACCCTGAAACGCGGCGGCTGATGTCATGCTCCGGCGGCAGGCCCGGCTCCCGGGTCACACGCCAGTCACGCTACGGTCACTGGCTTTCCTAAATTCACCCAGGAGGTTGTCCAGGGTGTAAATATAACTTCATGCTACCAGAGCTCTGGCTCTCAGACGGCCCCCGCAGGCAATTCGTTGGCGCTAATCCGTTGCCCTTTGACCCCAAACCCACACATCTGACCTGCCGGGCCCATTTGTTAAGCCTGGGACGCTTAGACGCTAGATTGACTGCCGCCCTCCCCGACGCTGATTGGACGATTTTGAGCAAGGGGAGGGACAACAGGCAGTGAACCCCAAAGACAAATATTAACATCCCTATTCCCTACCTCCCAAGTGGCCTCATCCGCCTCTCTTATTTTAATCTTGCTTCATCCCGCATCTTCGTGACAACCCGCCCGTGAGAAGGGGAACCCCGACTGGCTACCCAGGGCGCATCGCGGGTTAAAGCTTAGCGGTTGCCCCCCCCCCCCCCCCCATGCGCATACAAGTCTGCCCCACCGTTTATCATTTTCCTTCATTCTATAGCCCTGACGCGACCATTTCTGGTCGAAAGGGCTCCAATCCAAAAAACAAAAACTGATCCAAGTGGCCCAACACTGAAACACTCGCGGTCATACCCAGGAAGCGGCGCAGCCAGGCGGGAAGGGAGTCGTAGAGTTCAGCACCCCCTTCCCCCTCTCCACCCCGGTTCGAGCACAGTTTTTACCATAGCGTTACTGATGATAACTCCGTAATCTGGTGATCACGATAACCATTTAAGATTTAAATCTCTTAGACTACCAAGGACATATCGAGCCCAGCAGTCGCAACTCAGTGACAAGGTCAGCGGAGAACCGAGTGAACGCGTAATGGCGCAGTGGAGACAATTGCTTACGCCACCAGGGCCAGCCAACATCGACAGCTGATCGACATGTCAAGCACTGTATCTATTAGCGTGCGTGGGGACTATCGGTCTGTTCACAATGTGTGGGTACTGTTGAGGGGCTGGGAATCGCTAGAAAAACAATGTTGCAAATCATGGTAACCCCTGCCTTCTGCCGCAAATCCTGGCCGCGCCTCTGTACCCCGCTCACACTCCGGTCACAGTCGAGCTGCACGTACACCACATTCCGACCGCACTCCGCCAATGCTCCGACCACACTTAAGTTATTCTCCGGCCACATTCCGGTCGTGCCTTATTCCCGTCGCACTTCGTTCGCATCACGGTGACACTCAGACCATACTCTGAGCGTCTTAACGCCACGCTCCGGTAGCGCAGAGCCTGGCTATAGCGTGCAGCTACTGCATTTCCCTGCGCTGCGTCTGGCGCGTTGTCAAGGTATTAGCCTTCTGGGCGTTGTGGTAGAATGCGTGGGATCAATGCAAGCTGAGGGCAATCGCCTTTTCAAAATCAGCTCACCGCACAAGGTGTTAGGCCCCGTCTCTGATATTGTCTTTTTCAATGGCATTATATGTGGTTTCTTCACCGAAGTTTTACGCTTTTTGACTGAGCCATATAGCTCCCTGGCTCCTTCCCATTGCTTCTGGAGTCTCCACGACGTGTTTTCACAGACTTAAACCAGTGAGAATGCACGTATCATCATTAACAGACCTCAAGTCGCTGGTCGGTAATAGTCATTTCCAGCAAGCCGCATGATTGTATCTTTTTTACTCTCTAAACGTATCACTCTGGCACTCAACTCGCCGGAAAGAGTGTCTCAAGGTACCTTGAGGTACCAAGGCACCTTTTCAAGGTACGCCTCAGCCGCCGTTAACAGCTTCGGGGGGGGGGGGGGGCGCCGCGCTGGCTGTGGCGACATTCGATTCGACGCCGGAGGGTAAGAGCCCTCAGACGGGACTCCCCGGCTGGCTGCACCTGACGTCGGCGCCACTCAGCTCCAATGACGTCACCGGCAAGGAAAGAAGCCACGGGGCGCCTACGCGCCGCGGCGGCGGCGGACGTGCGTCGTCGCCGGTCTGCCAACCGGCTGCCGCCCGCGGCGCCGCCAATAGGCCTCATTGGGCTCGCACCGGGCTGGCGACAGTGGCCGCCACGGTCCGGTCACGGACGCCGGGTGGGCGGCGGTCAGAGGTCCTGGGAGGGTCACGGGCGCGGGGCGGGCGGCGGTCAGAGGTCGCGGGGGGTCACGGACGTCGGCCGGGCGGCGGTCAGAGGTCGCGGGGGGGTCACGGACGTCGACCGGGCGGCGGTCAGAGGGCGCGAGGGGGTCACGGACGTCGGCCGGGCGGAGGGCGGAGGTTGCGGGAAGATCGCGGGCTCAGCCGCCGGCGGCTCGGGCGGGAGAGCGCCGTGTGCTCTGTCAGTCCCGGAGTAGACCCGTGCTACCTCTGAACTGGGGCAACTTTTAACGAGAGGGAAATATCACGCTTGAAATATAACCGCCACAGTTTGATGGAGGATTTTCACTCCTGCGGAGCCGCTGTTTATAACCCTCGTTTAAAAAAGTCAAACTTTTCCGCCCACTCAGCACGCTACACCGAACTGAGGCTGGGGGCTCCTGCTCGCACGCTGCCGATCGAAGAGCGATGGGTGGCCAAGGAGAGGCCACGTGGTGCCGCTCGCATTCCGACCACCGGGCGAGAAGGGCCCCAGCTCAGAGGCCCCAATCGAAGGCGAATAACAGGGCGGTGACAAACGGGGTTCCTTGCGGGGATGTGTACTGATCCAGCAGCAACATGATCTAATTAGGTCACTCTGAAACTTGGGCTGCTAAACAGGACACTACAATGAACTGTAATTAAGCGAACAGCTGGCAGGCGACCTACGAATACGATGAGAGCATTTAATCTAGTACCTCAAACAAACTTAATGAATTACCGTGTGCGCTATCTCGTACGCCCAGGGATCCACCAAAGCTCGAAATCTTGCTTAAATGTGCAACGAGGTAATTGACACTGGAAATACGTCCACTGATGTGTCAATGCAAACATTTATGAAAACAAGCGAAGACTTTGTTATCATGAAACACACAGTACCCAGAAACTGAACGACGAAGCGAAGACCAATATTATGTAAAGGTGATTCTGAAGCTGCAGTAATGCGCCTATGTCGTTTCTCATCGCGCCACTTTCCTACCCTTGGTATCCTGTGTAAGGTAAGCCAAGCCTCTACCCTACACCAGACGGCTGAGCAGCTTCCGTGACATGTTCCTTCAGAACATCTTCCGTGCGTTTTCAAGACGGCATGTCCGGCATTTTTGGGCGGCATGTCCGCATGATCAGCGGGTCGTAAAACACGACACAGCCGTCTCTCATTCCATCTCTATCTGCTGCCAACTGTGATGTTATAGGAAGGAATTTACATCCAGTTTGGACTTTTATCCAATATTGCCCGTAAACCATGCTGGGAGCGGAACCAGTTTGGAAAGTTGCGGATTTTGTGGTGCTTTTGGCGTGAAAGTGGTGCAGTCTCCCGAAATATAAACGGAAAAAACAAAAATTGCTCTCAGCGGAGGCGAAGCGGAATGAAATGATGACGTCACATAGTGAAAAAACAGCACGGTGTACTCAAACATTTGCCAAAACTGAAAGGGGTGCTGTGAATTTATACACAATACATTTGCATGACCTAGCTCAAAATTCTTACTCTCAGTTTGCCCCACACTCAACTCTCGCCTTCACCTCCCTAGACTATCCTACGCCACCTAAAAGTTGTCCTCCCTAGTTCCACACACAATGAAAACCCCCGCACACAGCGCGCAACAAAAACAAAAAAGGTCTGCTCGTGATACACAGAGAACGGGAAACATCGCTTACAGAGGGCCAAATCGTTGGTACGCGCAAGACATGACGTTTGTCATGCAGACGCACTGTGATTTTAAATTACTCAACGTATGTCACGGGGGAAAAGATGGCCACGCCCCAATTTGTTACCGATTTGGCAATTGCACAATGCACCTTAATGCTAACAAAAGAATCATGTTTGTCAACATTTTGGACAAATTTATAATGATAAGATGGGTGTGCAACTGCGGCGCACACCGCCATTTGCTAGGACTACAAGGGAAAATGTTGCATAAAACGCGGCTCATGTTTCTCTATCACAAAAATACGAGCTGAACACTGAACAAAGGCAGTGAACGTAGCACGAAAAAAACTCACGTCATTTGAGGTGTTTTTACTGAAAATCCCATCCAATCACACTGCCTGCGTGAGATATATGGCACATCTCTAGTAATCAATTGGTCAGATCTATTGATTTGATGATGACATAACTCACCGTGCGATTCAAAACAATTTCCCCTTTTTGCTGAATCAGGCCCTAAAACCATTCCTAGACCATCATTACAGGCCTAAACATGTGTAACAAAACCAGCAGAAATGGTAACTGGCGTCAGCCGCGCCGCCGAGAGCTGCTCTCCCCGCCGCTCCTAGCTGCAGACGGCGCTTCGGCGCCGATGAGCGCCCACGAACTCCTGCGGCTGGGCTGCTGGTGTTACCGCGCAGACCTGAGCTCCGTTTCTCGGAAACAGCATCTGAGTACAGAGCTGCCTCGACCCCCCCCCCCCCCCCCTCGATCAACAATACCGAGACACATCACCGCGGTTCCTCTTGATAGAGTCGACGGGGCTAACCGGTGGTGCGGTACCTAGCTTCCTCAAATGTCACGTGCTACCGTTTTCCGCTAGTGTGTACTCCCGTTACTTGGGATCCTTCAGAGTGTTATGTGCTACCGTTTTCCGCTGGTGTGCGTTCTCGTTATTTGGGAACGCCACGGAAGCCACCCACGGCCACCGGGAAAAACTTCGGCAAACCTTCAAAGAAACATGATCTCTGATCGGTGTCTACCCTTTTCTTCCACGCGATGCTGGTGCCGTGTGGTGCGGCAATGGTACGTTCAACCCCCACCCCCTCGCTCCGCCCCGTCCCCTCACCTTCCCATGCACTCGACGGAAGCCTCGGTCAGCTCGTAAGTTGGCATCACAATGTCGTCCGTCTCGGTCGAGCCGCACCAGCTGAACATGGGCAGCGAAGGCGGCTCCGCACTCTTCACCAGGGGCCAGTCGCCCAGGTTCACCAGCAGCTCCATGTCCGGCAGGCGCGCCTTCCGCGCCAGCGACAGCAAAATCGCGTCCATGAAGATGTTGAAGCCCACGTACTTGCCGTAGCAGCGCCGGTACACCTGCGAGGGCGGGTGGTGGTTGTTAGGGCACGCGGTGGAGGGCAGCAGGGAAAGGTGGAGCGGCCGTTTCTGAGCGTCGAGGCTGTTTCTGAGCGCACAGGCCGGTGGCGATGGATAGGTGTCTTTGCCACGGCGTAAGGTAATACCTAACGAGTTACCCGGGGTGCGGCCCTTCAGACCCTCGCAAAAGCTTACACACTACTTCTGCAGCGATCTGCAAATTCGCAACACGGGGGAAGCTTAACCACTCACAACGTTAATGTATGCTCGCAGCGCATCTCATTTGCATGGTAATGCCGGGGACGGCGTTCAATGGTTAAGGGCCGTCAAAACAGCTCCGAGAATCACGATACGCGCTCAAACAAATGCCTCCGTCGAACGGCAACAAACAGCCCCACTCGTCGCCCAAACTCGACTGTCTTCACACCTGATTATCCTTGACGACGTAATTGCAGAAGCTCTGGCTGCCGGCATGTGAGAACCTCTGCGTGGCGGCCGAGAGCACGCCGTCGAAGTCAACCGTCAGGTACTTCTCCAGGTCGCGGTCGATTTGGCGATAGCTGGCCGGACAGGCGGCCGCCGTCAGCCAGTCGTCCAGCGACTCCAGCGGACAGTCACACTCCTCGGCGTACACGGGACCTGGCGGCCAAACGCGCGTCACAGGCCGTCACACATGGCACGTTGCCATGCGGCCCCAGCGGCACACAGGTCACACACCGTGACGTGCGCGGCACACACACCCAGCGGCACATTCCGTCGCATGCCCCGGCGAAGGCATGCGTCACATTGTGACGCGCACGCTACGGCTGTGGCGGGTGCCCTGACGGTAGTGTGCCACGCACCATGACATGCGTCACATATCGTTACGTTGACCCCGACAGGCCATGGCGGCCCTGCAAGTCACATACTGGCACACCAGTCACATCACATCACAGCGACCTGGCGGTGGCACGTCACACATCATCACAAGCGCCACATAGCGTCGCAGCGGCATTGGCGACAACGCAAGCCACACGCCGCCGCGCAGGTTCCAGGTGGCGTCATTCGTTGTGTGCTGTGACGCGTTGTATGCTGTTTCACGTTACATGCCGTCCCACACAACATGAACGACCAAAGCGACCCTGGCGACGACTCATGGCGATGACACATGCCATCACATATACCATTATCCCAAACCTGGTGGCGAAATGCATCACAGTCACACACGCCACATACCGTCACGCAGGACTTGCCCGCGACATCCGTCACAAACAGGCACGGCCTGCTCACCAGACACCACATAACGTCACAGGCCTCCTCGCCAGACACCACACGTCACAGGCCTCCTCGCCAGACGTCACACAAGTCCACAGCCACCAGACAGCACGCAACGTCACAGCCCCCCCCCCCCCCCTCCCCCTCCCCCCTCCCCCCGCTCACCAGACATCCTCCAACGCCGCAGTCCAGCCCACCGGACATCATATATCACCCCAGCGCCGCCCAGAGCGTGCCGCCGCGCGCCGCGCGTGATCGCACCAGACCCAGTGATCCCGGACGGACGCCGCCGACTCGACGTCACCAGACGGGCGGCACCGAAACAACGACAGCGGTCTCGTCCGCGCCCAGGCCGCCTCTAATGAACGTTTCCTGGGATGGCGCTGCGTCGCCGACACACCCCGGCCCCGATCGACAGGCCGCGACCACCGCACGTCCCGTGACAAACATGGGCACTCGCGCATCAGTGCTGCCGCTTTATGAGAAATCGGGTCACGTGCTGACACGCGGCTGCCTCGTGGCAGGCGCAGTCACCTGAATGGCACGCTGGGTCCCGGGGTCTAACTGAGCTTACGCGGTGCCCGGTCACAAAACTCGCCGAAACTTTAGCTGTATTCGTTACATCACGTACGGTGTTTGAATCCGTTCACCCCGTGTTCTTGACAGTTTTAATTAGGTTTTATTAGTAGGGGGAGGTGTACATACATGCATGCACGCACGCACACACCAAGCAAGGCTGCGTGCATGGAACCGTACGTTGTTCAAAACGTATGTTGTTAAAACGTGAGCTTGAAGAAGGCACGTACAACAGCTCCCACAACAGTGCAAACAACGCACGAAGCCAGGCGCAGACAAATGTAAACATAAGATATTACTGGCATGAAAACGTAGAACAAATCTGAAAAACCACATAATGGGCATACAAATGTAGACAGAAACACACAACGTCAAGCGCATTACAGCATACACAGTGACAAATCAGGTCAACCTCAAACACACAAAAGTTTTATGTACTTGCAACGATGTTACTGAAAATACTCCCCAGTATAGCGTGGCGGCAGAAAACGAATAATAAAACACCACAATTACTCACAAAGCTCGTAACTCGGCGCACAACATATGATCGCAGAGCGTTGCATCGTGATGATTTTTTACTATGAGCATCCTGACTTCGCGCAGTATTCCACGCCTCATTCATCGGCATTGTGCCGTGCTGCTACGAACCACATGCTGCTGCTTGATTTACACAGTTAAAAAATACCCACCAGGTGTTGCGGCCAGTGCGGCAGCAATAATGCGAAGGAAATAGTGCGCATGTAAAACAAATACTGGTGTGCAAGGGAACTGCCACAATTCACGACCGCCACGAAAGACAACGTCCTTTACGCGCCAGATCAGTGGCATAAGCCATTGGAAACTGTCTCGCACGTACGACGTCACGCAAAGCAAGGACCCAATTCACACGCACAAAATACAGTAGCTAGCCATGTTTGAGCAGAGGAATGGATGCAACCTAATAGGTACAGTGGCATGCATGGCTGATATGAAGCCCATTTAAAATGCAAAGACAACACTGAAACACGGCGTGATTTGCGCGGTGTATAGATCGCGCAATGCTCCAACCACGTGGCGGTGCGTGCAGGGGAGCTCGAGCCCACCGGAACTGAACGGGGCTGGCGGCAGGGGTAAGGAACGCATTTAGATTCACGCTTTACCACCACCCAACGTCGTAACGGCAACTTTTTCCTAGTTGGAGCGCATCGCTCCCTCGGATACATGAAGTATCCGCCCCCTGGATATGGGGCACGTGATGTGCAAGCCATTTCTACGTGTTAGTCGCCCGAGCGAGGGGCGTATGGCAGTCTCTGCCGGTGCTCGGTCACCGCACTTCATAGCTGACCAGCTCCCCTGACACAGCGGCCGGCGGTTCAGCTTCTGGTGCTACCATGGGAAGCAATTCGACGTGGGAGAGTCCGTTTTAATATAGCATGACCCCGAGCACTGGTACATTAAGTATCTTTGAGTTCGTTTGGTACTTTGAGTATCCTGGGCACTGCTCCCAAGAGAATACAGACTGCATTCAGACCATGTAAAGCGACGCCTTTATCACATGAGAACGTCTTTTTGTTCCGCTGCCATCCCTTAAGTTGCATGAAATTTGAACCAAGTCTTCGCTGACACGAGTCATTATCTCTGACAGGGTCCTCAAGAATAGTTGAAAACGTGTTCAGATCCTCTTATTTGAGCAGGATGACACTTACAGACGTGAGTGCCCCAATTAATTTGAAGTGCACACACAAGTAGCAATTCCCTAAGGCTGTCTTGATGCAGCTGATATAAACCCAGCATCGCGAGAAAGTTGTCAAGTTGTCGTGTTCGAGACTGAAGTGGAAACTTTGTCGTCCTCTGTCTCCCACGTTCTCGGGACCATTCTCGCTAACAGATAACGGCCCGGCAATGCCCGCTTCATCGTCACTTTGAACGCGGCGAGACTGGCGCCATCCGATCTCAACAGTGCATGTGCAGAGGGTTGCCATCAGGCACACCCCACAGCTGGCTTGCCAAGACACGTGCTCGGAACAAAGAGCGGTGATCCTTATCAGTGCCGCGAGCCGGAGCCAGCCGCCGAAACCACAGCAGGTGTGCATCAGACCAACGGGCTCATTCACATGCATCTCCTGAACGCTGAGCAGCCGCATGAATTGCCTCGACCTGCCTTCAAAGCACCAAAACAAGCCGAGCTCCAGGCAAGGCGATTTCAAATGCTAGTCTGGTGCAGAACGGCATCCGCCCTAGCTAGCTCCGGGCGAGACTGACCTCACAGGTTCCGTGAAGCACTGTCACCAGGACCTGGCGGAGTTTGGCAAAGTTGTGGATGATTTCGAAGGCAGCCGGGAAACTAAGACAGAATCAACACTATTGCGACAGCGTCCTTGCGCGGTCGATTCCTTCAAATGGAGGATCCTTGGGGATCCTAATGTATGAGGAACTAGGAGGAATTATAATCGCTTAACCTGTGAGCCATTGCACCGCTGTTCCAGTACTGCCCAGAACCCCCAATGATGGTTTCACACGATGGGCTTCGAGCGATGGTGGTTCGGAATGAAGGCACTGTTTGGCTATTGCCCAGAGTCAGCAATGAAAACAATGTAGACAACACATATAACCATCTGGCAAATATTCGCGTGCTGCCAGCTTACTGCAAACGGAACGGTGTCAGAAGCCTGCCTTCTCGTAAGTCTATAATAAACTTAGTACGCAAATAATGCACAACGTATTGAGTAAACCAATGGGAAAGTAAGAAAAGCAAAAGAAACAGTCTTATTACTAGCGGACACCTTTGCGCAACCACGATTAAGTGTCCGACAAAGCAGAAAGTGTATGATATACCGTCAACAAACAACAGCAACAAGAAGACATTTACGAAAGTTCTCTTTCACACTAGTAGCCAGCACAACAACATCAAGGTTCTGCCAAGTAAAACCTTCCTTCATGAAGGTTTCTGCAGACCAAGCACAGTAACACCACACAAAGGGAAGAAATGCAGAGGAGGTGGAAAACAATTTTGTGCCGTACGACAAACATGCGCAACCGTCCGGTTCTCTGAGCCCCGGTCTGTTTCGCCTGCCATTTGTAGAAGTTACAGGGTATGTGTAACGGCAAGTGGTGGCAGCAACAAACCTTGCTCGTTAGTAGAGCAGAGCACGAGCCAATCCCTTCCAGCGTACCTTTCTTACACCGAGTACGGAAATAGCGACGCGTTGATACATAGCTGTCGTGAGCTTTGAGAGAACATCAAGCGTAGAGTGGCATTTCTATACAACATATTCATCGCTTTCCAGCAGGAAGTCAATTTCCCGACAATGCGCCGCAGAGTTCGGATCTGCCGGGCGGCAGAGATCGGATCTGCCGGGCGGCAGAGATCCGACCTGCCGGGTCGCGGAGACCGGATCTGCCGGGCCGGAGAGATCGGATCTGCCCGGCCGGAGGGATTGGATCTGCCCGGCCGCAGAGATCGGATCTGCCAGATCGCAGAGATCGAATCTGCCGGGCCGCATAGATTGGATCTGCCGGGACGCGGAGAATTGATGCGCCGGGCCTCAGATGTCGCATCTGCCGGAATCGGTTCCGCATTGGGGTCCACCCTTTTACGGCAGAATTGGAGTCAAAATCCAAATACAACGCCTTATTCCGGCACCACGCGGGGGTGAGTGCGGTGGGTCGTAGCCAGCAGTCTAAGCTCATTCCTTCGGTGAGCCGCGGCAGGCAGTCTGAGTTAATTCCTTCGGTATGCTGCGGCGACAGTCTGAGCTCATTCCTTCGGTGTGTCGCGGCGACAGTTAGCTCATTCTTTCGGTCTGCCGCAGCAGGCAGTCTGAGCTCACTCCTTCGGTGTGCCGCTGCAGGCAGTCTGAGCGCATCCGTTTGCTGTGCTGGGCGACAGTCTGAGCTCATTCCTTCGATGTACCGCGGTGACAGACTGAGGTCATTCCTTCGGTGTGCCGCGGCAAGCAGTCTGAGCCCATTCCTTCAGTGCGCCGCGGCGACAGTCTGAGCTCATTCCTTTGGTGTGTCACGGCGACAGTCTGAGCTCATTCCTTTGGTGTGCCGCGGCAGGCAGTATAAGCTCATTCCTTTGCTGTGTCTGGGCTGATTCCTTCGGTGTGCCGCGTGACAGCCTGGGCTCATCTCTTCGATGTGTCGCGGCAGGCAGTCTGAGTTCATTCCTTCAGTGCGCAGCGGCAGGCAGCCTGAGCTCATTCCACCAGAGAGGCCGACCAAGAGGCCGACGCTTCGGTACCTGCCTTGACAAGGACCGAGCCGGGTGGCAGGCGTCGTACGCCGTCTGGCGTGACGTCTCGGTGCGGTGAGGCACGCGAAAGTGCAATATCTTGCCGAGGTGGCTGCACGAGCGGCTGTTGCCGCGATTTTAGGCTCTTGTCAGGGGCTCCCTAGACTGACATGCTGGATCCAGGCGGTGCCGTAAATGTTATCTCCGGATATCGCTACCCAATATGCTACACGCCTCACTGCATACCCTATTCTTTACGTGTACCACGCAACGTCGCTTTTTGGACAGCTGACGAACATGTGCAGCATGGGGTTGCAAAATCAGCAACGTTAGCTTCAATCCCATCGTTGGTGATGTTTTTCCCACAAACGGCGTATCAACCACCGCGGAGACTCAATATACGCGGCTCCAACATCGGTTTCGTTCGAAGCTGCGCGGAAAGGTCCGAGAAAAGGACGTGATACAGGGAGAGACAGAACACGGCAAAAATGTGATATCTGTCAAACAGTTCAACTCACGGCTCTGCGGCTCCATGCCGTAGCAAGCTGCACCTCTCAGGTATTTCCAGCCGCGCGCCTTCTCACCTGGCACTTTGTAGGGGCTGTCGGCCACGTGCTGCCCTCTATAGAGGACCCGGAGCACGGCGTTGCGGCACGTGACGAACACGCGGTAGCGCACGATCAGCGCGCCGTCGTGCCGGTCCAGCACCTGCATGTTTACGTGGCAGGCGCCACGTGGCGACTCGCCGGTGAGTGACACCTCGAACTGCTCCCGCGGTGACGTCCTCAGCCTGAGCAGAGGGCGCAGTCGGGTGAGGCTGGTGCTCCACTCAGCAGGGCACAGGAGGACGTCCCGATGCATTGCGCCGGCATGGTACCTCCGTGATGCGTCACGTAACCCCCCCCCCCCTTCCCCACCATGAAGACATGAGGTCATTGGAGTATGGAGAGGCGCAAGGGACGGAGATGGGGACACCAAAGTACGCGGAGATACACAGCGGCCATTGGATTGTCAGCATGCTCAGATCTGCACAGCGGACACTGCACTGTCAGAATGCTCAGAGCCACACGACGGATATGGCACCGCCAGGATGCTCAGAGCTCCACAGTGAGCATTGGACTGTCAGGATGTTCAGAGCCACACAACAGACATTGGACCGTCAAGATGTTACGGGCTACACAACGGGCATTGTACTGTCATGATGTTCCGGGCCGCATAGTGGACATTGGACTGTCAGGATGCTCAGAACGACGCGGCGGACATTGAACCGTCAGGATGCTCAAAGATATACAGCGGACATTGGGCCGCCAGGGTGCTCAGAGCTACACAGCGGACATTAACTGGCAGGGTGCTCAGAGCTACACAGCGGACGTTCGACCATCAGGATGCTCAGAGATATACGGCTGACATTGGACCGCCAGGATGCTCAGAGCTACACAGTGGACATTGGGCTGTCAGGATGCTCAGAGCTACACAGTGGACATTGGACCGTCAGGATGCTCAGAGCTACACGGTGGACACTGGACCGTCAGGATGCTCAGAGCTAAACAGCGGACATTGGGCAGTCGGGGTACCCACAGCTACACAGTAGACATGTGGTTCCTAGAGCCACACAGCGAACATGAGACCAACCACATGGTACCCAGAGCTACTCAATGGAGAAATTGTTAGCGGGGCGCCCAAAGCCGCCCAGCACCACAGACATGGCTTTCATTCGCGGAAGCCAGTTCAGCGAGAGAGAGAGTACTTCTCAGAACTACCTCTTTAAGGACCACGGACTACGGTCACTTGAGGGTCGTGCGGGGAGTACGATACCGGCTAGCCCAACAATAACAGCAGGGACGGCGGCACTGGCGTCCCACAAGGATTGTTCTTTGCCTAAACCAGTGCTGATCGCCAAAAGGAGGCGAAAGAAGGCTGTTTAAACACCAGATGGCGCTGTCCAGCGCAGGGCACCAGGGCGGCTGGCAGCCTGATACCGTGGATGACCACGCCTCTTCGATGACGCCTCAGCGTCGTTCCAGCGGCCGTATGGGCCTGAGACAGTGAGCTGCCCGTGGACGTGACAGGAGCCTCAGTCGTGCCCAGAGCAGTGCGGGAGTCCGGCTCTGTGACCCCGTGCGTGACCCTCGCGGTGACAGTGCGGCCCGTCGCCACTCACTCGCTGCCGCCGCTGTCGACGGTCTGTATGATGAAATAGCGCGCCGGCAGGACCACCTCGTCGGGTCGGAGACCCGGACCGTAGAGCCGACAGCGAGCTGGGTCCACCGGGTCCACCGGGTCTGCTGGGTCTGCCGGGTCCGCTCCTGGGTCCGCTGCTGGAGTCGCTGCACCGGTAGACTTGGCCGGGGACTCAGTGTGGACCGGTGAGGTCAGCAGCAGCAGTAGCAGCGGCAGCAGCAGCGGTGACAGCACGCGGCCGGCCGTGCGGGGATCCATGGCTGAGGCGGGCCTGGCTGGGGAGGGCGACGCAGCGATGAGTTAATCGGCCATGTGGATGTGTCGGCACCACGGAACGCCGCCGTGGAACGGAACGGCCACGGAAAGAGGACCGAGACGCATTTGAGCAAGTGAAGTGGACTGATCAATGTTGGCGTCTTTATAGTCTCTATCTGTTGTGCCTATGTAGGACAAAAACGATACAACCCTCGCTTGATAACCGAATGTCATGACTGTAAGCAATTTGAAGAAATAACACGCTCGAGACCGGGTGGGTAGGTACCCGGTAACCCACATACGTGAAAACGCATCGATGCAAAGGGCCAGGCGGGCATATGCTCACACGTCAGCTAAAGGGATGGAAGACGGACTTTGAATACCGCTGCATTCATCTTACGTATCCGCAAAGACAGATCCTGGTCCAAGATCGATCTTTGAGCACGTGAAGTCTTCCAGTTTTCAAGGTTAAGTCCATGAGCTTACAAACAGGTCCCATTTGCGTCTTTCCCCTTACCTTCTCATAGGTGTAAATACAAACATAATGTACTTACAACTAGCCGCTTGCATTTTCAGTCCTTGGCACAGCAACACCACGAATAAAGTTCGGCAATATCGGCGCCACGAATTCACCCCAAGGATGTCTGCTCTTCTACTTACCTGCACGCCACCGCTCACCCACCACGCCACAGACGCCGGGTGCCCACAGAGCGGCTGCGTCCCGGCAGCGGGGAGGGGCGGCAGCAGCAGCGGCCGGCGCGGCGCAGTCAGCTGACCATGGCCGCGCGCAGAGGCGCGCCCAGGCAGCCGTGTGCGGGAGGAGCGTGTAACCGGCGACAGGCGAGGGAGCCCAGCGCTAAATGTGGGTATCCCGTTGACGTCGAGGATAAAAAGGGTCGAAGAGGTGCATTGGGTCGCCACTGCCCTCCGCATGGGGAGCCCGGACGGAGATCACATTCCTGCAGGAGGGCCGTAGGCCGGTGTTTTTGCGACAGGCGCTATGTTTACACTGCGTCTGTTTGAAATTAACGGGTTACATCGCTCAGGGCGTCGAAGATTCAGCCTCTGGAAGCACCACCAGCAGACACGAATAATGACTTACGTTTCCACTTGAGCTTGGCTCGCCCCTGGGTCCCAGGGTCAAGGACGGGTGTTGCATGCCCCAGGGTGAGGTGGAGAGTTTCCCTCACTTTCCTTCACTTTCCCTCACTCTTCTCACAGGTGCCAGCGGTAGAGGTTCGGTTCTTTCCGGGCCGCAGTGATAGCAGCGGGACGTTCTGATGTGGTGTTCCACGAGCGTTACAGTCGTGCACCATCAGAGACGGCAAACAAACGCGTTCGTGGATTTCCGCGGTCAGTGCCATGTGACCTCTTACACTGGTGACAACCTCGCACAGTGACACCGAGACGGCCGTGACACCCGGGCGACGTCATGTCGCGTGCCAGGCACCTGCTGCAGATGACCTGCCGGTCGAGGTCACTGACCCCGACCGGCGGCACCTCGGCGTCGCCCTGTTGCCGGGCGGCCGGTTGCGCGGTTCGGCGCAGCTCTCTTCACGTGCCGCCTCTGACCCCGGTGACCCCGTTGTCGGCGGGAAGCGCGACACCCGTCCTCGGGGTCACTGACCCCGGCCGGCGGGAGCGCCGGGGGTCGACGGTGTCACCGGCGGCGCTTCTGTTCCGCTCCGGACTGGGGGCCGACCCGCCCCGGCGACGGTGAGTCACCAACCGGATCGATCGTACCGGAGACTCAACATTCCATTGCCAGGCACCTGCAGCTCCCCACGATCCAGCCCCGCCAGGCTGCCTCTGGGATCATTCAATGTGAGTCCCGTGTGCTGTATGCAATTACCAGTTGCATTAAGTCTCAAAACAACCGCCCTATGAGTTCTGCAGCATTCACACAAGCCATTCGCTCCGGTTGTCGTACCCACTGAAAGTAAATAATCACAAGCAGTACAGCAAGTTCCGTTCCCTCGACAATGTGAATCCAACTTGGACGCATACTGGTAGCTGTAAGCTAGCCAGAATGCAGAACTGCACCAGGAGACATTTTATCATCGTAGCATGTGCATTTCAAGGGCGTACTTTTCGTCTTCGGTTTTCTTACAAGCGAAGCTGTGCAGCAGCCGCCAGCGTTTCCAAACATCGGCATTGTTTTCTAAGTGTATGCCATCTGGTGTCCCAGGCGCCAATGCAAGCCAATTTGACAGCAGGCAGACATCCGACGCGGTCTGGCGACAGCCGTAAGGACGAGCGACCTGTCGTAAGGCCCCTCTGCGCAATGTCAAAATCGCTGAATAAATTGCTGACTTCACGGACATGTCTGCGCACAGATGTCGCCCCCATCGCGCCGCCGCGCTGCCCGCTGTCCCCATCCGCAGACCGGTGCTCGCGCAGCCTCGACTGCTGGTCACCCCTGGCTCGCCACCGGAGGAGCTGCCGCCAGCGCTGCCGCAGGGGGACGCCCTCGGCGTCACCTACGCCGTCCCACCGCCGCCGCCGCCGCCGCCGCCCAGCGCCGACGCGGCCCGGCCGACCGGCGAGCTCCTGCCGCCGTCTCCGGGCCTCAAGTTCGACACGCCAGAGAGAGGGGAGGTTGAGGAGAATGGCTTGGACGGACACCCCGAGGCTCCTGTGCTCGGGCGCGGTTCGTTTGGCACCGTTGTGCTCGGCAAGCGCAAAGGTAACCCAGTCATGCGACCTTGTCTGTTACACTGGCAGGTCATGGGTTTGGAATGGACGCTAAGTAGTGAGGGTACTTCGAACGGTATGTTCAGCCATGAGTTTATATCACTTTGGCTATTTGATGGTTAGAGGGCAAAAGGTTTCCCCTATTGTTTTTAATAAGTTGAAATGGTGTCATTTCCAACATCACGCAGCGATAGTCGCAAGGTCATTGCGACGCCACGACGCAAACATTTTGAGCTGGCCTCCACCGACACACAATTGCACACCGTCCTGCAGAACAGACACCCACATGCTTCCTATTTTCGCGTTCCCGCCAGGTCGCGCCGCGGTGCTGACGATGGTTTCGCTCCTGCACACCACCGTAGCCGTGACTACGCCCCTTCGGCCGCCAGACCGGGCAGTGGCGGTGAAGGTGCTCCGCGGTAGGCAGCCTTCTGCCGGCGAGCTGCTGGCGCGCCGGCTGCGCCACCCGCACGTGCTGGCCGTGCTCGGCGTGTACGGCCTGAACGCCGCCTTCTCCACCGTCGAGATGGAGTACTGCGGCGACCTCACGCTCCAGATGCTGCTGGACGACCGAGACGCGCCTCTGCCGGCCGCCGCCGTCGGCAGGTGGGCCGCGCACGCAGCAAGCTGGGTCAGCCGCCACCCGGCGGGGGGGTGGGGGGGGGGGGGGGTCCGCCGCCGCCCGGTAGGAGAGGTTCGCTGCTGTCCGGTGGGAGGGGTCCGCCGCCGCCTGGTGGGAGAGCTCCGCTGCCGCCCAGTGGGAGAGGTCCGCTGCCGCCCGGTGGGAGAGATCCGCTGCCGCCCGGTGGGAGAGGTCCGCCGCCGCCCGGTGGGAGAGGTCCGCCGCCGCCCGGTGGGAGAGGTCCGCTGCCGCCCGGTGGGATGGGTACGCCCGCCCGCTGGGAGCGGTCCGTCGCCGCCAGGTGGAAGGGGGCCGTTGCCGCCCGCTGGGAGGGGCCGCTGCCGCTTGGTGGGAGGGTCCGTCAGTATGACGGGTCGGTCTGGCACACCGACCGCCTCGGCTGCCGTTTCAGTGGCAGCCGAGGCTGTAGCGCTTGGTGCGAGATGTCACACCATCGGGCGCATCAGGCGGGCCATGTGCGTGCTCATCTGGCTCATGATCAGGCACGCATCCTATTCAGTCAGGGGCTCCATTCCCCATCCACTCAAACGATGGTGGTAAAAAAGGTGATAAGAAGTTTGTTAAGCCCGGTTTAAGGGTCTATTTTAAGGATCGGGTTGGCCATTACCGATCGGTTATCGATCGGTTTATCCACCAAATATATTTTGTTCAACTACTCCTTTAAGCATGGCAAAGTGACACGGCTTCGGCTCCGTTAGCCGCCAATGACGCCGCCCGCGCGTCTCCGCGTGTTCACCTGACGCCACTCCGCGCCGCCCGGCCCCAGGTACGCCAGCCAGCTGGTCTCAGCGCTGGCCTACTGCCACGCTGAGGGCGTCATCCACCTGGACGTCAAGCCGGCCAACGTCATCGTGGCCGACTCTGGCGACATCAAGCTGGGAGACTTCGGCAGCGCGCGCTGCGTTGGCGACCCCGACGCCAGGGGGGTGAGTGATGTCAGAGGGCTCCCCAAGCAACAGCCGCCGCTCGTGAACATGTCCGACCTTGTTTTGGTGATTATTCGACCAATATTGTCAGCTTGTGTTCGGAGCCATTCGTATTCAATGCTTTCTCTTCGGATTGTATCTAACGCATTCCGATGGTTTTCTGCGCCATATGCGTGGGACTCTGCCATCAAGGCATGCAAAAACGGAGACTGCGTTTTGACGTGATCGGTCGGCCCTGATCCGTTCCCCAGAGCGGGGTGCGCGGCACGGTGCCGTACATGGCGCCCGAGCTGTTCCGCGGCGAGTGCGCCACTTGCCGCGCCGACATCTACTCATTCGGCGTCTGCACGTGGCAGCTGCTCACCGGCTACAGGCCGTTCGCTAGCCTCGAGGCAGACGTCGTCATTTACGTGGTGGTCGCTCGGTGGCGGCGGCCTGAACCCGAAGTGCCCGCCAATGCCGGAAGATGGCGAGAGGTGGTAGAGCGCTGCTGGGCGCAGCACGCGGAGAACAGGCCGGACGCGGCGGAGCTGGAGCGCTGGATGCTTCAACTGGACAATACGGGTCATTGGCCGTCGGCGTTCTGCTAACGCAATCCTGCATACTGCGCCGACTCGGACGGACTGTGACGCGTCTGCGCTATATTCCACGTTGATTTGTTGCAATTTTACCGTTTTCGTTGATTGTTCGTTTATACAATTGTGTTGTCGTCTGTCGCACACCTTTACAATTTCGTTGTTACCCTTTGTCGTTCATCGTCACAAGCATACAAAATATATCCATCAATATCGAAAGCCTTGTCACGCCTCGCGGATCATGTGGTTATTTGTACGGTATACTGCACACGAAGCGGCCCATTGGGGAATCCCATAAACCCGGCGCTGAAGAATGATGCGAGCAGTTCAACACATGGCCGAAAAATTATTGTTCACCAACATATATTTACGTAAATGGGCGGCTGCAACACATGAGATGGGTGTGCACACATGACTCGATGCAACATAATACACCAGCGCACCAGGAGTTTCTTAGTTGTCGGGCATCTCACCACCAGGCACCAGCTGAAAAGAAATGATGCCCGTCACTGCCCACCCGAGGTCCAGCGTTGGGGGAAGCTGTAAAGTACTAACTGTGATGTGAGTGAACACTAGGCTAGACATGAATCCCAATTCACCAAAGCGAGTTTCATATTTACAAGGCAGCTTCAGCACACCACAGCCACAGCACATGGAAATGCCACCTCCAAGGTGATTGGGAAGATGCTGGAAAGCAACTACCCCAGTAAATAGAAGTTCCCCGAGATGTGCATTCCCTGCTAGGTATTTGACATGACCTTTCCCACAACTGCAGATCCAACCCAGGGCAGTGCTCGTTCAGCTGCGGCCCCCTCACCATGGTGATGTTGTTGCCATTGAGCAGGATGGTCTCCAGCTTGGTGATGCGCCGGCCCTCGGGCGTGCTCTCGTACTCCGTCACGTCCTCCAGCACCATGTTGACAAAGTCATCAAAGCCGCACAGTGTGCCCACGATCTCCTTGTCGTTCTTCATAATGATGTGTAGCCGGGAGCCAATGCACTTGTCCACGAGCTCTGGAGGTGGAGAACCTCATCAGGAGAGGATGCCGGCAATTTGATGCGTTTGCTACCCTCTGTAACCTTCTCTAACCACGATAACGTGCCATCATGCAGAACTGCTCCTATCCCTGAATATGTTAACACACGCTCGGGTGGGGGGGGGGGGGGCTATTTGACCGCTCCAAAGGTTTTCCCCGAATGATTTCCGAACGGCTTGGCATAGCCGCGCCAAATTTTGCACAGCCGTAGACAACCGAATGCCGGGTCGTTTGGTATCAAATATTTAGATATACCTTGTAAGATCACTGATCGACGGTGGGCTAGTCAGGCCATGGATTCAGCAAAGACAATGTCTGGGGAATCGTTCAATCTGATGCAACTATGGGATGTTAGATGAAGCCACACATCCCTGTGATGGACTCCCTAAGTGTCAAAAAATTGAATTACAAAATTCAATTGACCTAAGTTCAGGTATGAAGGTCAGGCCAGGGCCAAAACCAACCTGTTTTCATTCACTCTGGAGCTTGCTGTATAAGGTAGCTTCTGGTGCTTATTTTGAATTTGTTGATAACAGGAAACACATTTTACAGAGTCCGTGGATTTCTCAAAGGTCAGAATAAGTCAGACCTAAAATGACACCAGTCAACATTTTTTCAAGAGCATACTGCCTAATGCTTTGCCTAATGCTGCCTTGATGGTGATTCCAATGCAAGAATCAAAGCAGTCTGGCATGTTTTTGATCAACAGAATTTTCCAAAGGTCAAACAAGGCCATCACCCTTAAATGAGCACCAGTGACCTTTTACTTACATGAATCATGTATCCTTACTTACTTACTTACATATATCACATATCATATATCATGTATTACTGGAACATGCATCCAGGTTTGTGGTGGTTGATGAGAAGTTCTGGGGGCACTTTGGACATCAATCTGGAGTTCAACCTTGTTTGACCTTATTTGACCTGAAGGATATGACCCAGGAACATCAAATTTTGACATAAGTGAGTTCACATACAGGCCAATATACCCTGTGAATTAAGTGTCTAGCTTTCTCGGTTTCTGAGACCTCAGGAGGGGGGGGGGGGGGGGGTGAGATTGACTCCCCATGCGAGCAAAGGATATTAAACCGCCCATGAGGGTGAGTGCCGGTAAACAGCTTGTCTGCAAGTCTGATCTATACACCTAGGGCCCAACCAGTTTACTCACGACCTGGTCACAGGTTAACAATGATAAGGTACAAGGTGTGCAAATACTGCAGTGCCAGAATATGCCCCCAGACTCCATTTGACCCATTAAAAATAGCAATTTTTGTTTCAATATTAACTTTTGACCAGTGGCATCACATCAGTCATCACTCATAATGGATGGCTTTGCATACTTTATGTCACCTTGTTATGTGGAATCCCTGGCTAGTGGGTGCAGTCCCACAAGGAATTATTCGCCAGCTACAGAAAAAGATATTAGCTGAAGGTAGCTAGTATCAGCCTGCAATCAATACGCACATCGCACATTTCTAGTGCAATGTTTGTGTAAAGCATTGGCACTGTACAGAGCGTAAATTTGGACCTCAACATGCATATGTCACTGTCATCTCATTACTCAACAAAATGACACTGGATGATGTGATGGCCACAGTCCTGTTTTTAAGTCTGCATCTGCAACCAACTCACCCAAGGGAAGTATCTGAGTGCTGCTGGGGTTTGGTACAGCCGTCATGATTCAGACTGATCCTTGTAATGGCACACAACTGAAACAAAACAGTAACACATCACACAGTAAACAAATGGGAACATATTAGCAGGACCACAATATCAGACCACATGCCAATTTGGACATGAACTGGTCACTCATATGACTTTCAAGTGCAAAAGAGAACAACAAAACACCTGGGGGTCTGCTTGTTATGTGTCAAGGCGATTTAAGACAAGGAACACCTGCCCTACAGAGAAACTGAGCGAGAATGTCAAATCTGTGAATATATCATGTATTTAAGTTTAAAAACAGCTATGCTGTTTGAAAAACCAACATAGCCTGGAGATATAAATCATAAAACCCATAATATGACACCCAATTTCAGTTTATTTTTTATGTCAATTATGCACTAATAAACAAGTTACTCATCTCTGTTGTCAAAATCAAATTATTTATTATATACATATGAATATATATATATATATATATATATATATATATATATATATATATATATATGTATATATATATACATATATATATACATAAGGAAATGTATAAATATATATATATATATATATGCATATATATATTTATACATTTCCTTATGTGCCAGGTGTTGGGACAGTTTCACAAAATCAGTTGAGGGCAGGGGAGAGCTGAACACTGAAAAATGATAAAAGCTGCTCCCAACATACAACTGATTTCTCCAGTCTTACACATATTGTCAAAATTGCTGGATGAATCCCTAGTTCAAGGGCATGGAGACAGCTGAGCATAGAACTTCACACATGGCCAGGGTCAAACTGATAGTCTCAGCCATAAATCATCTGAATGTCAGATGGTTAGGACCCACAACAAAGCCCATAAAGACAGGGAGAAGGATAAGAAACTGAGAGACACACCCTAGGAGAAGGGAGACAAGTGAGCTTGACCTACTGATCAGGCAGGACAAGGTCATCAGGCAGAGTGCCCATCAACACAAGTACCTGACAGGCCCAGAGGTACCAGTGTAGTTCATCCTACTGTACCAATGGCAGCTCCATCTATCCTCCAAAGTGATGAAACATCAACACCTCTAGCAGCCTGTCCAATTGATGGTCCCAGAGGCACCGCATCATTCTCCCACTTGCACCAGGACCAACACTGACTAACCTGAGTGGGAACTTAAGAGGCACCCAAGTGAGATGCCCCCATGTATTGGACCGTGCTGGTGAGGATATTATAGGTCACCCTTCTCAGGGTCCTGGGGGTTCCGGGGACCCTAGCAGGACTGCTGGCCCACAACAACCTCAGGCACTCAGGATGGATTCATGGATTACTATACTCATGCTCGGGCTGATCCTGGCTCCCTAGGTCCACAAGGCCTACATAATGCTGCACAGTGCAGGGGAGGCAAGGTCTGAAGGTATCATACACCAATGTAGACCAGTTCATCAGTAAAATGGATGACTTGTGTATGCTTATTTCTGACAGCAAGCCAGATATCATGCTTTTGACCAATGACCTCCCCAAACCCAGAAGCTTCCCATTGCACCATCTAGCGGTGAGAGAGGCATATGTGTCTATGTGTCTAACCTACCAAATGCAGCTAAACACTCCTCTAGGCCAAGTACCCTGGAGCGAGTGTGGCTGAAAACGGCTTAAAGTGGGAAGGACACCTTAATACTTGGCTGCATACACAGAAGCCCATCAGGCAACATCAAAGACAGTGTGTCAATTGAAAGACCTTATTCAAGGAGTGTATAGAGGCCAGTTTTCTCACCTGATGATTGTAGGCGATTTTAACTTGCCTCAGATTGACCAGGGAACAGAGCCGTCATCAGCTCCAGAGAGCCATCCAACCCACTCACTGATGGAGACCCTCCAGGGTTTTTTTTTGTTCCAGCATGTCCAGCAGTCCACATGCCACTGGCTGGGTGAAGCTACAACTGTTCTGGACCTCATATTGACAAACAAGGAGGGAATGGTCAGCAAAGTTGAATACCTGCCTGGGGTTGGAAGCAACGACCATGTGGTGATGAGGTACACCTTGGTCTGCTACTCTGGGCTGCAATCTCCTCGTCTCCGCGAGCTGACGTACATGAATTACGAGCACCTGGCAGACATCCTCAGGTTAATGGACTGGTCCCTGATGGAGAACCTCAATGTCAAACATGCCTATAAGTTCTTCAAGGAGAAAATCGCCAGGGCTTCTGAGGTCTGCTCCATCAAGAAACAGCCTAGACCAAAGAGCCTGTACGTGAAACCAAGGGCGACGCAGCTGAAGAAAAGTAAGGGACAGCCATGGCGTAAATACACACCCAGTAAAGACCACGCACAAGATTCAGGATAGAAGAGCTTCATGGCGATGATGGAGTGTTATCTAGCAATGAAACAAAGGCCAATGTGCTCAGTAAATTTTTTGTCAGCTGTTTCATAGATGAATCAACTAGTGTCCCGCCTGTTATGCCTTGCGACTTCAATGAACCATTCCTGGATGACATGAACATCTCTGCCCAGGCAGTGGCAAAGAAATTGACTCTTCTCAAGACCCTGAGCACCCCTGGGCCAGACGATGTGCACCAAAGGCCACTTTGTGAGTCTGCAGATATCCTGGCACTACCCCTAAACATGTTTTTCCTAAAATAATTGGCATTTGGAAGGTTTACCCAGGAGTGGGAGCCTGGTGAGGTAGTCCCAGTCTTCAAGAAAGGTAACTGACAGTCCCCAGTGAGCTACCACCCAGTAAGTCTTACTGCCATTCCCTCCAAGACACTCAAATCTTTTGTGAGAGGTGTGTTAGTTCATCACTTTTCGGACCCTGGTGTTCTTCAAGCGGCCCAGCGTGGGTTCCCTCAAAACGATCCTGTATCACCCAGCCATCAAACCTTATGACAGATTGGAGTGCCCCAGTAGAGCTTGGAGAGGTGGTGAACATGCCATACCCAGACTTCAGCAAAGCCTTTGATTCTGTGCCTCATAACTGTCTGCTCTCCTAAATCCATGCTTGTGGTATGAGAAGTACCTTGCCAGGCTGGATCAGGGACTTCCTTACCCACCGGATGCAGAGTGCAGCTCCAGATCTTGAGGTTGGATTAGATCGACACTGTTTGCAGCATCCTACAAGGATCAGTGCTAGGACCACCACTATTCATAACCTTCACAAACAACCTACTAGATCAAGTGTGAAGCATGGTCAAGATGTCCACGGATGACACCAAGATCTACTCTTGTGTCCCCAGGTCCCCGGCTGAGTCACCTCTGCAGGTTGGCCTCCACACCCTGGCCAAGTGGTCTAAGGAATGGCTGCTCCCCTTTAATGCAACCAAGTACAAACTAATGCATATCTGGAACTGCAACCTGAGACTGGTGTACTTCTTCAACAGGAGAGAAATCACATTGGGCTAACCGAAGAGAAACTCAGGATCTTCGTGGATCACAGGCCCTTATTTCACATGCAGACAGCTGAAGCGATCTCAAAAGCCAAACCAATGCTGGTGGTCATGAGACAGTCGTTTGCCAACATCAATGTTCACATGCTGCCACTGCTCTTCAAGGTCTTAGTATGCTCATGCTTGAAGTATGGCAATGTCATCTGAGGCCTCTTTGGCAGATTCAGCCATTGGGCAGATTTGACCAGGAGCTGTTGGAGCAGGTTCAGCAATAACCCAGGGGTCTTGTCAATGAAGTGAGGCACCAGCCATACCCCAAGAGGCCTGACTCTTCCTCCTCCTCCCTGTGCTACCGTCAATGCAGGGGAGACATGGTGACAGTGTATCAGTTGTGTCACAGATGCATGTTGTTGGCAGAAGTGGAGTTCCTGACAAGACACAATTCAGAGGTGACAAGAGACCACCAATGGGTCTAAGAAAACCTCAAACTCTCATCAGTCATCACTCACTTAGCACTGGGTCATCAACAATTAGAACATCATTCCACACCCAGTCATATCATCAACCTCAGTTGAACAGTTCAAGTCCAGGCCTCACATGCACTGGGCTGGCATCAAGCATGACATCCCACAATCCACACAAAATCTATCCATAACTTGAGACTGTTTGGTCACCAGACCAGGGACCCGACAAGACCGAGACCGACAGGGTTAGTGAACTTCTATAATTATCTATCACCATAAGGTAGGGTAAGGCGAGGTAAGGTGCGGTTAACAAAACCACCAGTGTTGGCCGTGGGACCCCAAGTTCAAATTTTCTAAGCCAATACAAATGTGCAGCCCTCTCATGGCTGTGGCTGTCAGTAAAGAATCTCACACACCGAACCGCAAAAAATCCAATACCATAGATACCCTACCTGCGGCAGGCGCAATTGACATACAATACACTTGCACAGAACGCCACTGCGGACACGGAGCACCGCCACCGCACGATGGATGCGCACCGCAGAAAATGAATGCTCTGCGTCACAATAGATATCAAAAACAGCACGCTCCCATATCCCTTCCATAACGCTCTTTATGGAGGGAAACCCAACATGTCCCAAACGTCCGTCAAGTTGGCACCACATTCATATTCAGATTACGACCGTCAAGTTGGCACCACATTCACATTCAGATTTACATTCACATTCAGTTGCCAACTTGACGGACGTGTTAAGTCGTTGAGTATTTTTCCCTCGGTCGAACGTGCTCATGGGGAAAACGATTATATGGTAGCACGTAGCTTAGCTCAATGACGCGCTTCTGCGACGTGACGTCTGGCGTCCGTTACGAGCTGTTCAGGGCGGGTTCTTTGTGGTAGTCTGGAGTGGTGGTGGTGGTGCTGAAGGTTGGGGCGTTCACGCGCTTTAATCTTGGTGATCCAATTGCGTGAATCGTTCACGCTTTGAAAGGTGAGGCCCGTTTTCATACTGTTGGTTAGGTATTTTGTATCGTTAGAAAAATATTGTGGCGGCAAATGTCAAGGACTGGTTGTGAATAATATAACCTTAAGGGTATTTCACTCTTGCACTGTTCCTACCACTTTTTGTTATGCATAAATAAATTGGCATTTTGTTAATTATATTTCACAGATCACTGTGTTGATGTAGGGCATGTCATTGATTGTGATACATTGATGGCCTTGATCCCTATGGAAATGACCTGTCATGTTATTTGCTGCCAGCAATGGCAGGGCCAACGAGTCTGTTAAGGGCCACCTCCACCCCCTTCCCTTTGATGTGGTAGAAATTTCCCCAGAACTGAAATACTGAGCGCTTTTTAGCAATTTAGAGTGTCTCTGTGCTCCTAAGACTAAATAATGGTCCTCTTAGGCATCAAAACAGGATCTTGAGCTTAAAGAGTGTCCTAGTATCCATAGGCAGCAATCATTATTTCCCTGTTTTGCTCCTTTTGAGCAAACCAGACTGTCTACTAAATGTTATTCTATATTTATTCTGGGTATTCTGGGTATATTATTATTCTGGGGTATTCTGGTTGTCACACATGGAAAGGTTCATCTTTTTTTTAGTTTTTCCTGAAGGCCTTAATCGATTGGGCACAATATATTTGAGACTTTGTGGTTGATGAGCTGTGTGTTTGTCTTAGAGTCACAATATCTTGAAGAGAGTAGTTGATATTTGTACTGGGGTTCTGACTGAAATAGCCATCTTGAAGATCATTCAGTATGGCATACAGTCCTGCTCTTCTTAAGACCTACACTGCTCTAGTTTCTGAGCTACATGCCTTAAAGATGTGCAGACTATTTTGTGAGTACCATTTCAAGGTCATCCAGGTATCCATGATGCCCTAGTAGTATCATTAAAATATGGCCATTCCATTAGTTGTGCCACAATCAAGACCAAGAAAAATATAGTTGTTGAATGAGCTGTTCATGTTTGTGAGCATGATTTCCAGACAAATTGGTCATTAATTGGCTCTCAGCCAATGTGGTGCCTAGTGTGATGACATAATCCAGCAATAAGGCATTGAGGAGCTCATTTACCAAACAGAGAAATTGTTTTGTTGAAAGCAGTTTTCATCATGTAGAAGTATACCAACAGATATAAGTGAGGTTATCTTATTACACCTGATGCTTGCTTAAATGCCTTCAGGGATGAAGCATGTCCTTAAGCTACTGTATGATTATTTGAGCGGCCAATTTTGTGGGGGCAAGGGGCTTGGGACACTTCTGCATCCGAATATTACTGTAAAGAGTGGGAAGGCCATGCTGAGAAGTAATACTAATAATAATATAGTAATACTATAAAGTAATAAATAATAAGAAATAATAAGAAGCAATAAGAAGTAAATAATACTAATAAAATAATACTGTAATACTGTAATAATAATAAGTAATAATAAAATATTACTAAGTAATACTAATACCAAATACTGTACCACAAGCTATGGCAACTGGTAAGCTTGGCACCAATACTCATCAGGGGGAATGTGCATGAAACAGATCACCTGACATGCATGCATGATTTTGTTTTAGAGCCTCACAACTCAAACAACTCCTAAAGCCAAAGCCATTTACAGGTTCTGCTTCTGACCAGCCACCCCGCCAGCTGCAATGGCCGAGACCACTGCTCCTCTGCCCAACTACCTGTGCTGCGTCCGACCGTTCGAGCCGCGCGATGCGCTGGCTGTGAAGACGCTCGTGTCGGATGCGGCGCTCAGTACGGTGTGGTCCTTCTTCACGGCGGCGCTCTTCCGCGAGACGTTCTGGGAGCTGCTGATCGCCGCGCAGGCGGTGCTGTTCGTGGTGTTCGGCGTGCCTGGCGACCTCTGCCTGATGACCGTGCCCGCCTTCTTCGCGTTCGTGCTGGCGGCCATCTGGGCGGCGCATCAGATCAAGGTCATCGCCTCGCAGAGCGACGTCAGCAACATCCCCGACACGTACCAGTCGTTGAAGCGCACCAACTTCTGGGTGGCGGAGCTGTACGAGCCCATCACCGGGCCGGCGGCGCGCTTCCAGCTGACGTTCGTGTCGCCGCAGGACGTGGAGAAGTACCAGACGGACCTGAAAGGGCTGCGCCGCGTCGTCGTCGGCACGTGCGGCGTGCGTAAGAATCGCGACGACCCACAGGGCGCGTGGCTGCAGCGCATGTCGGTGGCGAAGTCGCATCGTGGCCACGGCATTGGCACCAAGATGCTGGACGTGGCCTGTCGGTTCTGCGGCGACGCCGGCCTGTCCAACGTGCGCCTGCAGACGACGGAGTGCAACGACGCCGCCAAGAGTCTGTTTTACAACCGCGGCTTCCAGATCCTCAACTACATCCACAAGCCGATGTTCGCCGGCGTGCGCGTCGGCGTCTACATGTTCACGAAGAACGTGAAGCCCAGCCGTCAGTCGCTGGAGGCGTAACGGCGCCCAGCGGGGTGACGTCACGCTGTCGGGATGACGTGGTGTTGGCGGAGTAATGCAACGGTGCTGTGACGTCACTGTGACCCGATAACGTCGCATTACTTTGACGCCCATGCTGGGTCGGCCACGCAGCGCGACCAGTGCCTTCAGGAGTCTCAGACTGGCTGTGTGTGCCGCGGCAGGTAACCAGATGTAGCCTGATGGTCACGTCTCCGTTGGGCTCTGATGGCCCGGCTTCGCTGTCGGTTTTCCAGAGCCAGTAGTTATCCTGTGCGCGGGTGTCCACCGACTTGGGTCCGGTTTACACCTTTCATAAGATAATGTCGTCAGGCCGTGTATCATTTAGCTACTTCGTCGTTTTGATAGCCGGGAAGTGAAAAGTCGTTTTTTACATGCACAGAGACGCTTTTTTGGTGTGTACTGGATCTGTCTGGATTCGCTGCGGGGTGATTGCATTAGGAATGTGCCAAATGTGCCTGGGACCAATGATCATCTTGTCCAAGTATGTATAGCTGCCCAAGCCGCGAAGTCGTTGAACTGCCAGTTAGTGACCTCATGTCTGGTCATGCACATCAAAAAGAGACTGTGTACGAGGTTCGTCGTCACTGTATATAAGCTTTGTATTTTTCTAACAATGTTTAACGCCGACTAAACGTCATAAAGCCACCAGAGCCAGTGTTTGTAGTGGGGCATGCTCCGCAGTTTGCCGTGTTTGGGATTTGCTACGGGGTGGTTAAAACATGTACAACATTATTCGCGGGTGAAACACTGAAGTCATTGGGTTGGACGGCACTTATTTATACGGATATTTTACTGGATTTTACGGTTGGACGGATGTTTTTCACCTGTACGTCAATGTGAGCAGTCAAAATGCCCGATTGCGTTCCAATGGCTGGAATCTGAATTTGTCAGAGCGACCGGCGACGAAGCCCATCCCGGGAAACCCAATTTTGTGGAGAGTGCATCACATGTTTCAGACGTGACGTAATCTCAGTTACGTTAGTCAGAATGGTGGACTGATGTCTTCCCTGCACAAACATGCTCTGCAGGATGTGAGAACCGGGCAGAATTCTTTCTTATGCTGAAAATAACGGACTTAAAAGGAGTATTCCATATTGGTATGGAGTCTTGAACTGAAATGGCCGTATCGAAGACTTCAGAGCAGCTCACGGCCATGCCCTTTTTAAGACTTAAAACCCAATGGTTCCGTACCTTAGAGGCATCAAAGGTGTGGGAGAGTATTTCAAGGTCACATTGGCATTCTCGACGTCATAATGTCATTCAAAGCCTGTGGTTCCGTAAGTAATGCGGCGATCAAGGCCAAGAAAAACATAATGGTTATGTCGTTAACATCTGGTGCTGCAATCCACCAATGACGTAGCGAGGAACATACGTGCCAGAGAACTTGTGTTGTCTTGAGCAGTCCTTTCCATCAAAGTTTACCGATAGTCATAAGTTAGCTTGTTTCATCATATCACCAATATTTTTAAATGTGAAACATTCCCTTTAAGTGAATCAGGAGGTACTGGTCCAATGACACCAAGCAGCCTTGAGATACGCTATAAGTGGGCTCTACGTTCAAGGCAGCGCTCACGGTCACAAGTAAACGTCGTGCAACTATTGAACACAAGCCTCCAAAGTGTATGTCTGACATTGCTAGGATTTAATGACAACAGATTTTCAGCTTCGACTGATGGAGCTAATGCCCGGCTTCGGCAGCAACGGCTAGCATCTCCGCCTCGCTATCCGGCGACCTCGCACAAAAGACATTAGGGCTCCACCACTACCCCGGACGGCCGCGTACGCCGCTGGGGAGGCGAACCGATTGTCTCGTGCGCAGGCGAAAACAGGAGCCTGGTACACAACAGTACAGCCCGCGGTCACAGCGACCGTGCCAGCACGGCGATCCCGCACGTGAAGGCAAAGAGTCGGCAACAAAATGGGTGAAATGAAGGTTTATTCTCCATCACTCACTACACTTCGCTCACTACGCGCGCTTCGCATGTTCTCAACCTGCAAATTATGAGCACAATGCCAATGACTGACACACCATCGTGGGGCACAAAAGCTCCCGTTATTTTTGTTTCGGCGTATCCGACGATGTACACGACGAAGTGGAGGACTGCAGTGGGCAAAGAAGTCAGCCACGTATAACCAGGAAAGGACACCCAGTGGCTTCGCCGGGAGCGGCGCTGCTTGGCCAGGGTGATCCACGCGCTGGCTTCACTTTCTCATCTCTCCGACGCCACTCTTTGTTGCTTTTCAAGTCGCACCCGACATCGTCACACGCGCATCACTTCGGATCTCTGGTCCGCTGCGCATGTCCCAACTGCGTTCTCGCCAGCGCCCCAGCAAGCGTGGCGTCACGTGATGCTATCATGCCCGGGAACGGACACTCACTCAATCACTGTCACTGCCGCTGCCTGATCCCGAGCCCGACCCCGAGCCCGAGCCAGACCCAGAGCCGGAGCCGGACCCGGAGCCCGAGCCAGACCCGGAGCCGGAGCCGGAGCCGCCCGACTTGGCGGCCGCCGCGCCGCCCTCCTCGTCGCTTTCTTCGATGGCCTTTTTGGCGCGCTCCAGCTTGCGCGCGCGACTTGTCTCGATGTCGGAGCCGTCCTCGTCCGAGGAGTAGATGGGCGCGCGGAGAGCCTCTGTCGGGCATGCGCACAAAGTCACTTCCAGGCCACGATCGCACGCGCCCGCGCGCGGTTCGCGCGCTGCTAAAGTGATCACGGGGATATGGCACAAACGCAACTACCTCGACACCGCATAAATACACAAGCCATTGATAGGTCAGATACCAATACCGACAGCTCCCACGCCAATAAAAACAGGGCGAGCAGCAAAGTCCGTTTAATGACACTATTCACACAACTGCCAGCAAACTAAAGTACACACATCGGGCATAATCAGTGCAATGACGCCAACTACCACGAAATAAAACCTCAATCTCCAACGCTCAGTGCACAACACAAAGCAACTGAGCAGTCGGCACCGCGGACCTTTGGCCTTCTTCTTGATGGCCAGGATGGAGGTCTCGTCGCCTGAGTCGGCGCCCTCGCCGTCCGGCTCCAGGTAGCTGGCGGTGAGGCCGCGCGAGGAGCGCTCCTTGACGCGGCGCCGCTGCGCGTCCCGCCGCACCGACGCCCGCAAGCGGATCTCCTCTTGCTGGCGGCACAGGCGGACACGTCACGCGCCCGCGGACAGGGGCAGACAGGGCGGCTGAAGGCGGACAGGGGCGTACAGGGTGGCTGACGGTGGACACGGGCGCACAGAGCGGCTGACGGCGGACACGGGCGGACAGCACAGGCGTGTCGGAGGCGGTGGCGGTGACAGGCGCACGTGTCAGGCACGCTGAACACACGCTGATGTCACCAATCGTAAATAAGAATATACAAGCGCAAACCACACGATCGAGATGGTTGAACGCGCCAGCAAGGACGTCACGCACAGGCATGTACGGCGCTGACGGCGCTCATGACGTTCCAGCCCCGGTGTGCCGGGAAGCACGCGTCACCCTCTGCCTGGCACCACGCTTAACTGTGATACATTGATTGGTCACACTCAGAAAGTGGAGGTATAAGTTCACATGCACCCAAAAGAACACAGGACACGATGGCCGGATGGGCCAGTCTTGACGGGCAATTCGGCGCCGAAACGAAGGCAAGGGTGTTATCCTAACCGACTACAGCCCTTACACCCGTCCCGTGCGCGTACGTCCTGTCATGAACGCCCAGCGAGCATCAAGCTAGGACGTGCGCGTACGTCCTGTCATGGACGCCCAGCGAGCATCAAGCTAGGACGTGCGCGTACGTCCTGTCATGAACGCCCAGCGAGCATCAAGCTGGGTCTGAGACACCATACGAAAGCATGACAACGACGCCCAACAACACCACACACTTCACCCTCGAGCCACCCCACCCAGCGCCGCCCAGCCCAGCGCCTGCCGCCGCCGCTGACCCAGCAGCGCGCGGAGGCCGTCCGTCGGCAGACTCTCACCTTGATCATCTGCGAGCGGTTCATCTCGGGGTTCTGGCCGACGCTGGTGAGCACCTTGACGCCGGGCGTCTTGTGCGAGCGGTCGGCGATGGAGCGAGTCATCTTGCGGTGCGTGAACGAATCGGTCGAGTGCGGCCGGAACGACAGCTTCGTGCGGAACACGGCCTGGCCCTGCAGGCCGGTGCCCTGGCGGATGAACAGGTGGTTGTGGTCGCCCTGCGGGAGGGGCGAGGCGGGCGTCAGAGGCGGTGGGCGCGGACCCAGTGCGGCTGAAGCTGAAGCTGAAGCTGAAGCTGAAGCTGGAGCTGGAGCTGGAGCTGGACATGGACCTGGACCTGGACCTGGACCTGGAGCTGGAGCTGGAGCTGGAGCTGGAGCTGGCCTGTCTGTAATGTATACCGCCTCCCACGGAGCAGGTGACACACACCTCTGACGTCAGCACGTCCGTCACAACCACGGACATCGTCCTGTGCACAACAGCCAGTGACGTAACGATAGGACGGGTGACTTTCGACAGGGTGTGCGGGCGCATGGACTAAGTGGAAACATAACGTCATGCAGCGATACCAACCGTGGCTGTGACTACCAAAACAAACGGGAACAATGGATCGGCTCGACAACGAACACAGGCGTCGTCACTGTCACCCCGTCCCATCCATGCGAAACAGGACGCCACGGTTTACTCTGCCGCCATCGAGCACGTCAGTAGTCGCACAGAGCCAACGGGAAGCAAACTATACCGTTCTGATCATCCAACGACAGAGTCCAACCTCCTGCAAGCTGGCCGTGGAAAACGGCCCTGACGACACTCGCGGTACTGCAAGCTTGTAACGGCAAGGAGGACAGCAAGAAGCAGCCACCCGCTGAAGCGGCCCGCCCGGCTCCAGGAGACGGCTCTCACCTGCAGCGGCTGCTTGTACACGTCGAAGATCTCCGATCCGAGGTAGAGCGACATGCTGCCGTCGGACCAGCGCACCATCTTGGCGTTGCTCTCCTTCAGGTCGTTGCCCTCGTTGTCGAACACGGTGCGCCAGCGCATGGTGTTCTCCACCTTCAGCTTCAGCCTGCCGACGGACAGAGCTTCACCGCTCTGCCAGGGGACATTCGCGGGACGCAGACGGTGGGAGGGGAGGTGGGCTCGGCGCAGCGCTGTCCTGCTCTCAATCACCAAACCGGACGCATCCAACTTTGTTCTCAAGCTCGTTCTCCTCAAGTCCTCAAGCTCGGTGCTGCACGAGATAATTCTGTGTCAAAGGAAGCCGCTCGCTAGCCTGTGCATCTGCGGACAAAGGGTGCTGCAGAGAGATGTTCCTTGCCTCCGTGACCGAATACCATGCTCCGGTCACTGCAGTACACACCACTGCCCTCTCCTTACCATGCACAGACGTCCGGCAGCGCGCGGCGCGAGCGGGAACCGGGTGGGTCACAAACTTGATGCGGCGTTCCTTCCACATTCCCCCCTCCCCTTCAGCAAAGGGCGCGGTCAATGTTCCGTCCTCTCAGAGCCCCCACAACACAGAACTTTAACCCGCGCTTCGTCCCTTCCCCCCCCCCCCCCCCCCCCCCGTGAACTCATCTCACTCAGGTCTTTCAATGCACAACCCAGCTGGTTTCCCCTGCTTGCATGTCCAAGCAGCCACCCTCCCAGTACGTGCTAAACAGCAGCAGAGTGCGTCGCCCCCCCCCCCCCCCCCCTCCCTCCCGCGTACTGTCCACTGCCGCTGCAACCCCACCATGGACTGCTCTCCCATTCGTCCCTACTCCATGCTCCCTTGGCCGTGCGCTGCCACTCACCTGGCGCGGCCCTCTTCGTCCAGCGTCTCTTCCTCGTCAATCTCGTCCTCGTGCGTCTGCGGATCGAACGGCCGCGTCTCCACCGACAGGAAGTTGGGCAGCTTCACGAAGTTCAGCTCCTGTGGTGCGGACGCACGTCAGCTGTGATGCTGCCACCGATTCGAGTTCCGATGGATGGCCGTGAGCATAGCAAACAAGGAGGCGGACGTCAGGCACTGCACCAAAAACTGAGCGGACGGCATGGCGTTACCAAAGGAGACATCAGCACAATTGACAGGTAGAGCAGTTCAACAAAGCTGTCGGACCACTGGCCATCAGGTGCACGCCCGTCCATTCCCATCCCAACGCGACCGGCTTGACTTCCAGTGCGAGCGTTCGCCACGAATACGTCACACTGCTGGCATCTCGACCGACGTAAACGGAAGTTACGGCAGGCCTCGCAATCCGCAGCTACCTTGCCGAGGTCAGTGGAGATCTTGGGCACGTCGACCTCAATGCGCGTCTCTGGCGGCGGCTCCTTCTCCTCGGGAGCAGCCGGCTTCTCGCTCTGCTCCTCCTCCTCGTCGTCGTCCTGGCCGACACGGTTACGGAGGGTCACGGCCACGGCAGGTCACGTTTTTAGCCAGGAGTCACGGCCACAGCGGGTCATGCCTCCATCCCGGAGTCACGGTCACGGCAGGTCAAGGCTCCACCCCGGGGTCACGGTCACAGCAGGTCATGCGTCCATCCCGGAGTCACGGTCCCAGCAGGTCATGCCTCCACCCCCGGGGTCACGGTCACAGCAGGTCATGCCCCCACCCCCGGAGTCACGGTCACGGCAGGTCAAGGCTCCACCCGGGGTCGCGGTCACGGCAGGTCACGGTCACAAAAACCGCTCATCACTGCACTGATATATATACCGCACCAGACCTCCCCCCCCCCCCCCCCCCCTTCACCCAACCTCACCGCAGCGGGCCCTGATCTGCAGCACGCGACTCTCTCCCCGCATGGCGTCATTACGCCGACCTACATGACGTCCTGCGCCGACCTATATGGCGTCGCCACACTGACCTGCCGGACGTCACTACCCTGATCTACACGACGTCACTGCCCTTCTCCATGTATGACGTCACCACCCCGACCTGCATGCCGTCACCACGTCCACGACCACCTGCGTCCGGAGCCGTCTGACCTGTATGACGGCGGTCTGACGCTCCTCGTCTTCATAGTCGCTGCCGCGCCGCACGTCGTCCTGATCGTCGCTGGCGACGGCCGGCTGCTCGGCGGCGCCGGGCGCAGCCTCGTCCTCGCTGATGTCGGAGGCGTCGCCGAACAAGTCTGATGCGCCCACCTCTGACCACAGACGGCAGGGTCAGGCGCCGCCGCTGTGGGCCGTCACCGCCACACGGCACCGGAGACACACGCCTGTTGACGTGGGAGGCGTGCAAATGGCGGTTACTGCAGTATGTAAACAGTCTGTACACAGGAGACTCGTTCGCATCGTTGTACCCGTGTTGAACGGTATGTGGGCAGCGCTATAATGCTGTCCACGTATGCAATACCTTTCATAGTTTCATCTCCATCACTATCAGCAGTTTTGGGTTTCTTCTTTTTTCCTCGATCACTTCCCACTGAGTCTGAGTCGCTATGAGCTCCTTGCTTTCTTTTGCTGACAACAGAGAAATTCATTGGCTTCATTTGATGATGATGAACAAGAGACAACATAACCGTGTATAATACGAACAGCTCGTCCCAATCATGCTATGAAGCCACAATCACGGATACACTTGCTCAGCTCCGCAGAATCAAGGGACATCGGGACTCGATTCTCTGCTGGTTCTGAACTCGTCAATGTCCGCTGGCGGAATACGGGAGATGGACCGGGGTACCGTGCCGTACCTGGCGGCGGCAGCCTCCGAACCGCCATCAGAGCGTTCGCTGTCCGAGTGCACTGCCGAGAACAGAGCGCCGCGTCAGGTCCAGTCGGCACCGCCTGCTCAGGCCGCAGAACCCGAGAGCGGACGCGTCCTCTGCGCAGGCCAATGCCAGCGGACAGATGCACACTTCCACATGCACTGCGGCCATTCGGGAACCAGCGAAGAGGAATGACAGGATGTGGAATGCGGAAGGAAGTAATCAGCAAAATGGAATGGTACGAGCGGTGTCAGCGTCGTCAGTATTACACATCAGAGTGACCATTGGCGACCAGCAGTGAATCATCAGCATACCTCAGCAACTACGCTCCCAGTGAATGAGCTTATCTTTCTGTTTGTGACAAACAGCTGGCATTGGCCTAAAAAGCGACGTAAGTTGTTCAGTGCGCTAGCGAGGAACGTTATTCACGTAGATCAGGGAGCAGTAATAGCCTTATTCCTCGGAAAGAAACCAGGAGAATGGAAACAAAAACAAGGAAAACCGGGACAAAGAAATAAAAGTGGAAGCTATATCTTCTGCTATTGTTTCGATAAAGGTATGTTGCTGAAAGATCAAACCAACTATGTCTCCATTCTTCTGATTTTCTCCGAGGAATAGGGCTAATACTACTGTCTGATCTATGTGACCTCAAAAACGCAAAAAATAATTTTGGTACTTTGACGTGAGGCTGCTGAATTGTCCAGCCTGCCTAATGGACCGTGCGAGCCTTCCCCGCGTGCTCACGGGAGCCAGCTGTACGGCACAGCATGCGGATAGCACACCACAGCGCTCAGCGCCGCCACCGGGGCCTGTCCGACCGGCGAGCGCCTCCAGCGGAGCGCCCTGACCTACCCGAGGCTCGCTCCTCGTCGGCGGCCGGCTGCGGCGACCGCGACCCGGAGCGAGAGCGGCTATCACCGCTGTGGCGCCGCGGGCTCGCGCCGCCCCCTTCCGACTTGGGCGAGTCTGCCGGGCGCAGGGTCTGGTCAGCGCCGGCTGACACCCCTGGCAAGGCACGCGCGGACGCTGGGCGGGCGTGAAGCGGCCAGCATTTGCGCAATCCTACTAAGCATGCGCGACTGAGACCGCACACGCTTAGTGGGATGGGACGCAATGGCATACACATCTCACAGACGGTGATCAAAATGCTGGCTAATGCCAGACGTGTGCTATCGTTGAGCCCACAGGACAGCAGAGTTCACCTGGTTCTGCCACAACATTAACATTTCATCTGGGCCGTCCCCGGTCACTCACCGCCGTCAGCAGGTCTGCTTCCCGACCTTACACTTCGTGCTTGACTCCCAGATTTTCCGCTTTTGACCGAGCTCCTGGACCGGGCACTTCCCGCAGGACTCCCGGATCTGTCGCTCCCAGCGGGACTGCCTGACCTGGCGCTTCCCGCAGGGCTGCCTGACCTGGCGCTTCCCGCAGGACTGCCTGACCTGGCACTTCCAGCAGGACTGCCTGACCTGGCGCTTCCAGCAGGACTGCCAGAGCCCGCACTTCCTGCAGGGCTACCAGATCTAGCACTTCCGGCACGGCTGGCAGACCTGGCACTCCCAGCTGGGCTTCCTGATCTGGCACTGCCTGCAGGACTGCCAGATCTAGCACTACCTGCAGGGCTTCCAGATCTTGGACTTCCTGCAGGGCTTCTTGATCCAGCACTTCCTGCTGGACTGCCAGATCTAGCACTTCCTGCAGGACTGCCAGATCTGACACTTCCTGCAGGGCTGCCAGATCTGTCACTGCCAGCAGGGCTGTCTGATCTGGCACTTCCTTCAGGGCTGCCAGATCTACCACTCCCTGCATGGCTGCCAGATCTGGCACGACCCTGATGGCTTCCTGGACTATGAGCTGGGCTTCCAGAATTTCCACTGCCAGCAGGACTTCCAGACACTTGGCTTCCTTGCTGGCTACCTGATTTTTCACTTCCTACAGGACTTCCCGGAGCACTGCCTGACCTCTCACTTTCTGAAGGACTTGCAGGTCTATCACTTTCTGACTTGTGCCCTGCTGCAGGACTTGCTGATCCTGACTTGCTTCTTCTGTGCTGTGATGAGCCAGAGGGTGCAGGTGATCCAGACTGACTGCTGGAGTTGGCATCACTCTCAGACCCTGTCAACATGAACAGGGCAGATGTTAACACAAAAGAGGCCTAGCATGAATGCTATTATGGCATAAACCATGAATTCATTGCACAAATTAACAATAAAATGATAGCTGATGGTATTAAAGCAGCATTACTGGATCTAAGAGTAAGTAATATAAATGCACTATTTGTTTATTTGTTTATTTAGGACATAGGCATTCTACAGGCAAAAGCCCAATTACAGAAGTAGTCCAGTTTTAGGAAAACAATAATGTATGACACACATACAAACACACACAAAAAAGTTATATAGAAATAAGATGTCAGACCGAACAAAGCATGCCTTGATAGATGCTGTTTTGAAGAAAGTGAGAGGATGCACAGGATCCAGTGGAAATGACAAACAGAAACAGAACTGGCAGCACCACTCCAAATAACACTACCCTACTCTATCAATGATCTCACATGAGCATTGAAGGTACAAAGCAAAGCCTTGTGATTGAACCACACTTGATGAGGCCACAACAGCACTTGCACACTTTGCATGAGAAGACCCAGTATCCTGTATGCTATCATCAAATTATATCAACAATGCAAAAGATTTTCATTGCACTCACAACAAATCAGGCATTGTGTGGCTTAGCTCGGCAGAAACCAGATTTTAGTGCAATGCAAATAAAATGTTCCATTTAAGCACATAGTAAAAAGGGCATCAGTGGCTCTCACCAATGTTTCAATTTTCATCATCAGTGTTTCACCAATGATGTTACAATTCAAATCACCAGTGGATTTGAGTGCAAAAAGACTCAGGTTGACAAGCAGCCAAAGTTGAAAGTCCAGATCCCATCTTAACAAATTGGCCAGATAGTCATATTACAGCCAGGGGTGAACAGCTTCAGAGGATCAGCCAGCATTTTTCTACTTATTTCTTCTCTTTTTGCTTACTGCTGACATGCTTTTTCTATTGAGTCATATAGGAAAAGCATACCATTGATTTAAAATAAATGAGATCAGGTGGTCAATCCAACACATAATGAAGAATTCAAAAATTAGTTTTACATGGAAGCATTATTTATTTAATCAGGGTTACTGGGTTTACTACTTTATCTGCATTGAATTTTCAGTACAGCATAGGTCTGCTTACAGACCTTCTTTTATACATACATCCTTTTCTCTTGTTAACAGGTGAACATTAACAAGTCCCTTGGTATGGTGTATTTAAGCATGGATAGCCCACCTGGGTATTTAAGTGCTCGCAAAACAGGGCATGTGGCTAAAACTCATATTTTCAGAAAACAAAACTAGGTAACCAGTTTGGACCAGACACAAATGTCAATAGATGACTGCTGATCCAGACCCAAGACGCTGTCATGAAGGAATTCTACCGATACATTACCTGAGTTGTCTTCACTTGAGGATTCTCCCTTTGCATTCACCATGGTTTGTGAAAACCCACGATTCGTAAATAGTCCTTCTCGTCAGCTTCTTTTACTGCATGCAGTCTTCCGGTACACCAGTGACAAAGTGACACATCGACAGTGACAACAGTGCCACAACCGCAGTGCACCACGGCGACCACACTGACGATCAGTTGCAAGCCAACGACAGCACGCGGTCACCTCGGTCACCTCCTAGCATACGCGGCGTTAGATAGCCTCGCACGGCGCTATAAAGCGCCGGAATAATGCATTATATGCGCTAGGTTCGTCTTGAATTAGCAAAAACAAAAACGTTAAAGTGCTGTTAAAGTGCCTTTTAGCCATGCCGCTTGGTTACAAGTACTTGTTGAAAACTGGTCGGTCAGTAAAACACAATATATGATCTGTTAGTTAATCTAAGGCATTTTCAACCGAAAACGTGTACCATCGTCATACAGAGCCTTAAAAATATCAAGGAATAAAAACGCTGTCTTGAAGTGTGGACATAAATGTCAGCAAATTGGAACGAAAAAAATATGAAGATAGATTGCTAACTTTACGCCCAAAAAACTTGGTTGTGTATTGCTCGAAAATTCAATTCATTTACCACTGGCAAGGTGCTCAAACCTAGCCGAGGGGCACTACGTAGGCAGGATTGCAATCGCAGCTGACTATCTAGTGCATTGCAGTGCTTTGAGCCGCCAAATCCAGAGACGGATGCGCAAACGATTCCTTGAACGCGTAAGGAAATAAAACGACAGTATACTGGTTCTATGAGGAGGGGCATGTGGGCTGTGTTTACGTGTGGAGATTGCCGGTGTGGATCCAGTTAGGGGTTGTGTGTTCTATGTTCTGTGTAGGGTAAGTACGCTAAAGGTGAGTATCTTGAGGAAAGGTGTCGTGTAGATGATCGTAGATAACAGTTATCACTCCTCCCCCGTGTGTCTCCTCAAAACTGCAAAGACACATTGCCCCGAACATATCCGGTGTGTACGTAATTTCATTAGCGTGCCCGCACCATGCTGAACGTACCTGGTGTGAATGCACCATGATGTCTGTGATACCTCTTCATAAAGCCATTAGTCAGGCTTCTAAGGTTAAGTGGCCAATGATGCCGGTCGCTGGCCCGGTCATCATGTCTTTGCACTTGAATGTTCGTTTTGGTTTAGGCATAGTCAGGTATAGCAAAAGGTGGGATAAATACTTGAGTTATCCACCAATATCTGAGTTTACAAACAAGGCATCCACTGTGATGGGTGCTTAAACAATACCAGTGAGCTGAACATTATCCTTGCTTGTGCTGTATTCCAGTCAGGCCAACTTGTGTGGAATTTTCATGAAATTGCTTCATGAAAAATATTGTTGCATTATTTCTACTTGAAATTGTCATTGAAACATCACATTCCTTGAAGTATTGAGCACTTGTTGGCATTTGTGCTGATTGTGTGCTTTACTCCAAATATTTGGATGGGCCACATGTGTGTGCTGAAGTTGTCTGTCATGCTGCTATGTCCTATGCTGGGCATGCTCTGTATGGTATGCATTTTGTGCAGTCTGGCCCATTGCCATGCAGTTGTGCCTTACACAATATGGAGAAATTGTGTATTATATTAACAATGTATCAACACGTAAAATGTTAGTGATCCTTGTGTGTGGCTGTTACCGCCACTGTGAGTTTAACTGGAATGGGCAGACTATAAGCTATGCAACAAGCAATTATGTGGTGAGAACAATGTAATAGATTGATGAACAAATAAGTACTTTAAATATATTAAAAGAATGCAACATAATTGCAAATGTATCAGTGGTAAGTGGACCATTTGGGTTTGCAAAAGAAAAGCATATGAGTAATACAAAATCAGAAAATTAATATTATTAGAGCATTCATTAGATTCTTAGCAGAGCATTACTATCAGAACATTGATATACATTTAGTTGTGCACACACATACACAGGGATATTTAGAAATGCTCAGAGCACTCCTCTGCTAACAGTGAAATAGAGCTTTCTATATTTCAATGGGGTTTTGAAGTGAGATAGTCATTTTGAAAAAAGCATATAGCACAGTTCACAGATATGGTCTTTTAAGACTCAAACACCATCTTGCTACTGATCTTGATGCCTGTAAACTTGTGGAGACAATTTGATACAGACTACTTCAATGTCACCCAGGCACGCATGACACATAGAAACGTATAGAAACGCATAACAACACAACGCAAGGCAAACGCAAGGCACACATAGAAACATCAGATGAACATTTTCACGTTATTAGCAATGTAATGCTCAAGGTCAAAGAAAATATGATTATTGAATTATGTGCATCTGGCATACCTGAGCATGCTTTTGGCAATAACAGACCCCAGCTGGTCATCAACAGGTCTAATGTGTTGGGTGCAGTTTTAAAGCACAAATCCTTGGTTGTATATATTCACTGGAGTCTTGGTGTAATAATTGTATATGCCATGTAGGAATCTTGACAGTGCTACCAGTTATGGCAGAAATAAGACTGGGAATCAAATAACTTAAAGGCAATGCTGCGCATTGGAAAGTATTGAAGCAAGCAACATATATTATGATATTCATGCAATTACACCTATTGGTTTGCTTTTACTACTTTTCTTTATTTTAGGCATAAAAGACTGTTTTAGACAGCGAAGTTTGTTCTTTAGTCAATATGGTCCTCAATATGTCATTGATTGTGTCCTGGTCTTTATGGAACATTTGCATGACATTGAGGTACTGCCAAACTAGCCATGCAAAATTACCACTTGCTCATAGTACATCAAACTCATTGAGTGATGGCATTGCGGTGCTGGAAGTGTTCGCTGAGCCAAATGGTGTAAGGTGTTTGTGTTTTGGACCTTTCTCGTGGTGTGCTTGCATATATATATATATATATATATATATATATATATATATATATATATATATATATCCTCGGGCTTGATTTCCCAATGAAGTGGACATCAATTGGCTCTCAAACAATACTGAGGAAGTCGTGCAAGCATCAGTCACGAGTCACGTTTTGTGCTAGATAGCATACAAATATATATATATATATATATATATATATATATATATATATAGATAGATAGATATATATGGATATAGATATAGATATATATCCGTGAGTTGAGCATGTCTACTTGTATTGATAGACTCGGTCACGGCGTTAAGTCGTTCGATCACAAGTTGTATTTACGCAGTAACTAGCCAGTAAGAAATAATGTCCAATTTTGTATGCTATGTAGCACGAAACATGATTCGTAATTGATGCTTGCACGACTTCCTCAGTATTGTTTGAGAGCCAATCGACGTCCACTTCATTTGGAAATCAAGCCCGAGGAGGCCAGATCTGAACTATTGGACGGTGATGACCTTCCTGACTAAGAACGCCGCCTGGCCTGGTGGACAGCTGGATTTGAATGGCGTTGCTATGGCAGTGCGCATGCCTGAGTGGCCTTGAAATAGTCTGCACGAAGCAGTCTACACATCTTCGCGGAAGGGTGGTTCAGAATCTAGAGGGTTTTAGGGTTCAAGAAGGGGGGGGGGGGGCTGTGAACGGCACCGAATGATATTCGAAATTGTTATTTCATCTCGTAGCCTGATACAAATGTGAAATGCTCCCTTCAAGAATAGCGCCATAAATGTGCATGTGAATGCCAGTTCAAAATATAAAATCACGGACAAATACGCAACACCACGAGAAGGCCCACATAACAATATTGTGGTTCAGCAAACACGCCCGAACGAGCAATGCCACCTTTCGGGAAGTTGATGTACTACAATGTAGTCGACCCGCCTGCTGCAGTGTCAATTCCGACACCCTAGCCTGGTAGCAACTTTGACGCCATGAAGACGTTCCACGACGAAACCAAGCGATGACGTGTTAAGGAACATATTGCTGAATGGTGAAGCTGTGTTGTTCAGAGCAGTCTTTTACACTTAGATGCAAACCATTGATTGCAAGAGAGTTTCTTTCATCATGTTTATTGCTTTTCTCTATCTTCGGATGGTGAATATTCCAATTAAGGCGCGTAATTCTGCTCAGAGGTGTCTGCTGTGCAGTATGCACCTGCGGCGGTAGTTAGTGACATGATCAGAAATAAAACAATCCTCCGTGTATTGAAATCCTCTTTAGTGTGAGTAGGTTTGATCTGCTGAGCTCTGAACAAAGATGGTAAGTTTTCAGTCAAGGGGCCGGCTCACATTTGTTTAGGGGGACAGTTTACCAAGAGAGCCATTTTCAAGATTATTCTCCGCGGTCCCAGCCATGCTGTTTTTAAGGTTTCAAATCCTCTTGCTTCTGCGCATGACACATGTGAAGTGGTGCATCCTATTTCATACTGTCTATCTGGATGTCACCAAGAGATGTATTATGTCGTAGAAGCATCGCGTGAATGTCCCACCTCACTGCCTTTTTTCGTCATGGTTAAGACAAATATGACTACTGAAATGTAAGGTTTCCAATGATAGACGGTAATTGGCTAATAGTCACATTGACCTGCATTTTGCACGTCCCAGTCGCAAGCGGTATTCTGTGATAAACAACACAGGCATTTGGACGACTACTGGCTTTGATGGACGTCAGCTCGTCGATAGAATAACTGAAGAATATCACTGTAACTGAATATGCAGATGAAAGTAATAGGCATGTCATCATGAAGTAATGTTAAAAAAACACGGGAAAAGGCGAAAATGCTCGTGCATAGCTCTTAAACACGAAGTTCCATGCATAAACCACTACCGCCACCTTGCGGCGCTTAAAGGCACTGCAGGCGAGTCATACAGCCCGCCACGATTACGGGTCTGATGTGGCTAATTTGGCAGCGTCTCTGGCGTCATAAAACGTTCTATGACGTAAAGAACCGGTGACGAATTGAGGACCGTGTTGACCTCATAGCGAAATTTCGTTGTGTGGAGCCGTCTTTTGGGCTTGGAAGTATGCTGATGATTTCAAGTGGGCGTTTCTATCATATCTCACGTGGTCTCAATATTTACAAATGTGGAAGACCCTTTAAGTCCATTGCCTGCCAAACATGTGGGCAGTAACGGTGTGGGAAATTTAGCCCTGTCAGGTTCTTGCCAAACATGAACTTTACTGATGCTATCTCTGGATATTTTGGAGCATATGCTGGTAAGCGCTTCTTCGTTATGGCGTGTTGTGGCTATGGCATCTGACGTGTTTCATTACAGATACTTGTGTATCATTATGTCCATAGTTTCACGTGTCGATCTCATGATCTGCGGCACCCTCGTGTTCTGTCCCGTGTTTAGAGAAACTGGTGATGTTTGACATTTGGAAACAGTTTAAGCTTTTCATCTAGACTGTGTCCAATAAGTTGGCTTCGGTCCCCAGTGGATTTTAGTTTCGAGATTAATGTTGCTAGGCTTTTTTCATTGACTAGTTATTTATTGCGCCATTTTTGTAGTTTTCTATTTGTAATTTTCTTATTTTTAAGTACGGTCAAGATGGATGATGGAAGTAATGGTGGCAACATAAAACAAGAGGCTGAAGTCAACAACAAGAATCTTATTATCAACTACCTACCACAGGCCCTCACAGATAAAGAGTTCTCACAAATGTTTTCCTCAGTGGGGGCCATCAAGCAGTGTAGAGTTATGAGGAATATGCAGGTAAACACAATGCATCAAGATAAAATGCTCCTATTTGGGCATTTTAGGCTGCTATTTGAAGCAGGGTGATTGTAAAGCCAGTCATGTAGTGTAGTTTATGTTCTATGATCACTTTGTTGTAGTGGTGCTCCTAGACTCCTGTTACTCATGCACTATTTGTTGAAATCCGCTAGATGCATTGACTGACCTCTGCTAGCGCTTGAGCTTGTCGATGTGTTGTAGCGCTGGACTGTTCAGAGAATGAACTGTGCTGGCGTGGCGCTGTTTATCTGGTCATGTTTTATCGTCCCACAAAATATAGTCTGCTACTGGGTCATATGTTTGGTAGCCAGATATGATCACACTTCAGTGGGTGTTGTCGATTTGAATGAGTACAAAGGGAACGATTGTAAAGTATGTTCATCACTTAACCGATGGTTTTCTATTAACACGCGCTCGGGTGGGGTGTCAATTTGACCACCACCACCCACCACTCCCAAGTGTTTTCCAGAATGGTTTCCAACGGCGCGGCGTATCCGTGCCAAATTTTGCGTAGTTGTAGACAGTTAAATAACGGATCGTTCGGCGCCAAAAATTTGGATGTACCTTGTGAGGTCGCTGAGCTACGGCAGGTCAGAGTTAGTCCATGGATTTAGCGAACACGGTTTGTGAGGAAACGTTCTATCTGATGTAACAACGGAGTATTAGACGAAGCAATGCATTTCTGTTTTTTTAGCAATATAACGATAGAATTAACAAATTCCATTGACCTAGGGTCAGGTATGAACGTCAGACCCAGGTCAAGCTAACCTGTTTCATTACTCTACAGCTTGCTGTGTAGGTTAGTTTTTCGTTTCCATTTCGAGTTTATTGATGACGAGAATCGCGTTATACATCTTCCATAGACTTCTGAGCAGTCAGGATAGGTCATTGACCTAAAATGACCTGGGTCAAAACTTTGTTAGAACATACTGCCTAGCGTAATCTTTAACGCTTATTGGGATGCAGAACGTCAAGCAGTATTGTATGATTTTTGACAATACGACCTCCGAAAGGTCAAACAGTCACTAACCTTAAATGAGTACCGGCGATCTTTTCTAGAACAAGTCTTGAGGTTCTGGGGCACTTAAAACTCTAAGGTGGAGTTTTACCTCGTTTGACCTTATTTGGCCCGAACGTCATGATCTAGGAACACCAAATTTTGGCACAAGTGGGTTCACATACAGGCCAACACACCGTTTGAATGTGGTGCCTTTAGCTCTCTTAGTTTCTGCGGGAGATCTTAAGGGGGAGGTGGCAAGTTGACCCCCACGCCATTCGAGCGAAAGGTGTTTAACCGGCCACCCGGGCGCGTGTTAACCGTGGGATGTGCTCGTAACCAAGTACACGTTATGTAAATACATACCACCTCTGTGTTAGTTTAAGCATCACTCCATTTATTGTACAAAATTGACATTGTTATGCTAAGTTTCTCCTGGTATTATCTAATCACACTCTTATTTATCATAATGCGGTGTTTTCTGACGTTGGAGGAACATGGCTTCGCGGCACAAATACGTACAGTCATCATATTACCCAGTGATAATTCGACCACCAGCCCCATCCTAACATGTGCATGCCTTTTTATGCTAGTAAGCTCAGTTCATGTGTGTGTGAGGTAGTTTTTAGGCTAATCCAGCTTTGGTGAGCCATAACTGTTGGCCAATATGCAGCTTGGCGACTTCTCCGCGAGGTAATGCGAAGTTTTGAGTCCGTCCGTAGGGACTGGTACTGGAAAGTCCTAGTGGGTAACCCAAATAAATTTTCCGCACTGTCTGGCGAAGAATATGGCCAATCTTCCAAGCGGCCAGAAACTTCTTGCCCATCAAAGCTGGGGTAACTGTAAAAATAGTATTACACCAAAACCAATATGCATTAGCTAGCCCCAGTTGACTTGTCGAAAATTATTATGGTAAAGCATTATTAGGTCATAGGTCTCCAGTTTTGTCTCCTTCTCCCTCTATGCAGTCATCGGCTGGCCTCAACTGCGCTGAATCCCCTTTTCCTAGCTTTTGAAACAGTATGTTAGTGGACGATAATGGTCTTCCTGATGGCGCGATCATTCTTAGGAGCCGTCCGTAAATTACGTTAGGCATGGAATGGGGGGTTTGATAGACCGTAACAGTTGCGTAACGAGGCAGGGAGGGAGTTTTTTTAGGCAGTGTGACAGCACATCCAATTTTGTTGCAAACCATGCTGTTATTTTAATCTGATTAAAACCTCAAAGCCGTGTTCTATTGGGTTTCATCTATGACAAGGGACACGACCGTTATAGGCCTCTCAGCTCTGTCAGTTGGGGGCCAAGTAGAACTACTTTGTTGTTTATGCTTGACGCAGCTAAAGAGAACCTCCAACTCCCAAAAACTTCAGCGGAGTCTCCCAACTAAGGAGAGGCAGGTTTCGTCTAGCATAGTTGTTGCTAAAGCGGAGAGCGAGAGAAGAAACTGACCAAAAATCCGTAACGTATTTTTTGGACAGCCCCTTCCATGCGTGTTATGATTGTTAGTGCTTACAGGTATTCCATGAAGCAGTGCTCCGGGCTAATAAGTGTGAGGAAAAATGCATGTAATCAGATACGCATTTTGTATCGATGTCTCTCACATATTAATTGGGCAAATTTCTTACGCTGAGATGTATAAAAATGAATCAAGGAATTGATACATACTTTAAAAAATTGATTATGGACCAATCCCTGTTTAAGATAAGGTCATGATTCGAAATAGTGATTGTTGGTCTTTTATAGCACTGCATGGTGATATTGCAGGCAACAGATGATACTTTCTGAGGTATCCAATCAACAAAATGTAACGCACCTAACGATTGAATTCTCTTGATTTAGACTTGTTTTACCTGCAGATCTGAACGATTTATACCAGCCCGGAATTTCACAGCATTAGTGTGGATGGGGTCAGCAAAGAGGCTGACATATTCGTTGCGTTAAAGAGCTCGCTCTAGTCTGTACTCTGAGGACTTCTGTCGGCAATCGCTGCAGCGTGGCTGGGAGCGTTGGCTGGTGATACGAGAGGCAGCAGAATCCATGGACCCGGCGGTTTTCTTGCAGCTGTGTCAGCTGATGACTTGCGTTCGTGGCGGTCACCCCGCCAGCGCACGCGCATCGGTGGACGACTAGCGCCGTGTGTTGCAGACCGGCTACAGCTTCGGCTATGGCTTCGTGGAGTTCATCAACCCTGACGACGCCGACAAGGCCATCGCGTTGCTGGATGGCCTGCGGGTGCAAAACAAACGGATCAAGGTGTCGTACGCCAGGCCGCCCGGCCAGGACATCAAGGACACCAACCTGTACATCCAGAACCTGCCCAGGTGCGGTGGGGGGGGGGGGGCGCTGACCCCGGCAGCGGCGGTGCGGCTCCGGCGCTGTCGGCTGGTGGACGAGGTCGTTCCTCATGCAGGATGTTTCACTTGATGAGTCAGGGTTAATATGCAAGTGAAGATACTGAAAATTGGCCAACCACATGTCATCCGAGGAGCGTTGTTGAAAATTGCCGGACGTTTAAATTAGTGTCTTTCACACACCTGTGGACTACTCGCAGACCACAATAGGTCTACTCGCAGACCTATTGTGGTCTGCGAGTAGAGCTGTGGTCTGCAGGCCTCCGTCCCAGCATTTAGGGGCTGAACACGCCATTTACAAGACGCTGGCAGTCGTGGCTCCTGGCATTCGGAGAAGTGCCTTTGTGTTCAGGCGTGGGGCGTTTTGCTAAGCAGATGGCCATACAGGCAAACACTGGCTATACAAGCAAAAATGTCAAAATTTTCAAACATTCGATTTCATGAATTACGTTCGTAGATGTTTCATTTATACTATCACATAATTTTGAAATGTTACATTTCGAATGAAACATCCTGTATTGGAGGCCTTGTTGCGCGCCCACATTTTGTGGATGCATTTTTCCCCTACACTGTTGCAAACTGTGCAGCCTTGTTAGTGATGCTGTGGTTTTAGCGCACCCGCTCACCGTCCTGCCTAGGTTCCGCGTTTTCACGTGTTACCGAACTGGGCTCCCCCTGGTGTGCTACCACCAAATACGCTTTGAAATCGAGCTTCGCCTCGTCTCCGTCCCAGCCTAGAAACCTCCCGCGTGCACGTAAATCTGGCGCTTGGTTCCCGGTGTCAGATGCATGATCCCTACTCAGGAGTGCGGGTGGCCCTACTTCCGAACTGCATTTTCCACACGGTCCCCATCCGTCGCCTGAACGCATCACAGGGTGTACTCCGGGATCAGTGAGGGGCGCGCACTGGTGGTGGTCACGGGCCCCTGCGAAGCCGCTGAAACATTTGGCATGACATGTTTGCCGCGGTCGGCGGATGATGCTGTGCGTATCCCATTATCTTCCAGTCATCAGTGCTCAGTGAATAAGAACAAATGGGTTGTCTGGAAGTCGGGTGCTGTGCGCCTCTCGTCGGCGTTGGCCTCCCCTCCCACTCGCACACCCACTCTCGATCATTGGCGATCGCGCCGGCGCCGCAGGAACATCGAGGAGTCCTTCCTAGACGAGCTGTTCTCGCCGTTCGGGAAGATCGTGCAGCGTCGCCTGCTGCTGGACAAGTACACGCAGATGCCGCGCGGCGTCGGCTTCGTCCGCTTCAGCCGGCGTGAGGAGGCGCAGCACGCCATCCGCGAGCTGAACGGCCACGTGCCCGAGGGTGCCTCACAGCCTATCAACGTCAAGGTGGCCGAGGACTACAGCAAGAGCAAGCAGATGTACATGCTGCAGTACATGGGCTGCATGGGTGAGCGCGCGTGAAGGGTCGGTGGCGTTGAGGAACACGGCAGGGGAAGGACCCCTGCGTTGTGTAAGATTGCAGGTTAGGCAGAGGCCACTGGGAATAGATAGGTTAAATCACCGAGGAGGCCTCCAACTGCTGACGAGAAACGGCCCGTACCATTTACGCTGGTAGTCAACCAACCTAGCAGACTGTCTCTTTTGTCAACCAACCTAGAAGGCTTAAAATGGGCATTACTGGTCGAAGGAGCTCTAATCGAAAGAACTTAACAGGCTGTTTCCGTAGGAGGTTGTAGCTTCGACTGTTACCAACGTCTCGCTGTGGGGTTGACATCTGACTTCACTGATCAGCTGGGTGAGGCCTGCCTACCTGAAGACTTGTCAATGGCCCGGACCGACGTCCGCTGCATCGGCTGATGGCGCCCGTCCGTCGACAGGCGGGAGGGGCGGGCCGGCCGGCCAGCCGGGGGACGCGCGGCGGCCGCGGCGGCGCCCCAGCGGCCGCCGGCCGCGGCGCGCTGGCGGCCGGGCCGCCGCCGGCCGCCGGCATCATGGGCGCCCGGCCGCCCCGGCCCTTCTACGGCGCACCTGTCTATCCGTCGCCGCCGCCGGCCGCCGCCAAGTTCGCCGCCCCGCCCGGCCACGGCGACTACGGAGGAGACTACAGCGCCGGGTACGGCGACTACGGCGCCGCGTACAGCGACTACGGTGGCGGCTACGGCGACTACGACGGCTACGGCTGGTACGGCGGCGGGTACGCCGTGTCGGGAGCTGGCAACGCTGCGGCGGACGGCGCCGACTGGGAGGGCGCAGACCCCGCGCGCGCCGCCCCCAGGGGCCTCCCGCGTCGGGTGAGTGCAGGGGCTCTCCCGGCCGCAGGGAGCGACACTGGCGAGGCGCAGCGGCGGCTGCCACTGCGCCGGGTTTGCTGTAGTGCGGGTGAACCGCTGGGCTGTATATGCGCGTTTGGCTTGTTGGTGAGAAGCGGGCAGCCTCGTTCTGTACTGTGTCGCGCGTTTAATGCCAGTAATGGTATGTCTTCGTATTAATTAGGTTGTGATATTGCGTCACAGGACTTTATCATTCTTGCATTCCAAGAGCGTAAACCTGAAGAAGTTGGCTGACACACTGTTGATTTACTAGCTCGTTAAAATACCGACAAATTACTTGTACTGTAATCAGTTGCGTTTTGTTCAGTTGAGTGCTGTTTGCCGCCAGTGAATTTCTCGTAATTGTTTTGTGACTGCCCTGTCGAAAGCGCTAACGCAGGCTTTCGTTTCAGGGAGGGCGCGGTTTCAGCAAGGCAATGCCGTACAAGTCAAATAACCGCTTCAACCCCATGGGTTCCGGTCTATGAGCTTACGTCGGTGCACACGGCGATGGTCATCCCGTGCATGCGTTGTGCCGACTCTTCACTGAGGCATCGAAGAGAGCTTTGTCCACGAGAGAAGTGTAGTTGTTTTCGTCATTGTCGGTCATTTTCGTGTGGTTGAAAGGCGTGGGAGCGCGGATTGCGGACCCGTCGGTGGCCCGGCCACGGGACGCATATGCGCAGTGCATTGCCTCGTTTGTGATACATGATATTCATCGTTCGGCCATGTGGTGTTTGGATGGTCTGCGGGACGGAACAGGCGACGTTTTAACGAGCCAGGGACTTAACAGCCGGTCTTGAAACCACTTAAAATCAGAGAGCCTTCCTCATCTTGCAGGGTGTGAAAGGACGTTGGATTTGCGACGATAGGCCCCAACGCACACATGCATTCTCAAACATAAGGGAATGTACATGAGCTTCTACGTTCCAGCTTCACGGACGGTGGCGCCAATCTCACTCTGAAACCCGATCCGTCCACAACGACATCTATCCTCGGGCAGACATATCCGGTTATAACAGGATCAGTGGGTCGGTGCTCAGGGGCGGAGACAGCGCAAGATGCTCCAGACAACCACAAAAGACCGGGCGCAGCGAAGGAGGCCCGGCGCTATCCAACTGAAGAGAACATTGGGAGCGATCTTTTTATCCGGCGCCTGCTGTCGCCGACTCACGATCGAAGCCCACGTACCGCCGTTGGTTCCGTGCGGCCAGCCAATGGCGGGCACGTGGGACCGAGCACGTGGTCGATAAAAGGCGGCGCCTGCCTGCCGCCCAGTCCAGTACAGCTGCTATCGGCCTGCGGCGCTCGTCCGGCGCGTGCCTCTCCTGCTCCGTCGTCATGGAAACGGTAAGCGGCGTCGTGGATCAGTATCGACTGTTGTCACCGGTGCTGATGTAAACATGGGTCGACATGGTGGGGGGTGTTCGCAATGCATTGTTGATGCGCATCGGACTCGCTTGCGTGCGTTGCGAGAGGTGGCATTTGGGGTGCGCGTGGACGCTGTCATGCACTTATCCTCGCATTGCACATACTTACGGGTTGTACGCAGGCAATACTCACGAAGGGCTTCCAGAAAGGTAGGAATGGAGAACTCTCCGGACTAGTTTAATAGGGGCGCAGCGCTCAAAATCGCCCCAGAACCCGGCGTGGGATTTGCCTGGCATGGAATGCCTCAAGGACAAATCAAATCGAAACAAATTCGAAAAAGAAAGGATGGTGTTCATACCATCATCGCGTTGCGCATCGTGTGAAACCATCATAACGTTTTGTTATGTAATTGGAGTTAGGCATGAGCCTTCAGCGCAGGATCGGAATCGGCGAGCCCAGCAGCCACCTGCCGCGCCTGCGAGTAGTGCGGCACAGTCTACACCGAACCAAGCAGTGGATTGTCCTGGGTACCGAAGTGAAGAAGGACCTTGTCCCCGACGGGCTCGGCGAAAAGGGACGCGGGCGCAGTAACAGACGTGCACCAAAGGCTGTACCCATGGTTTTAATTACCGCTGGGGTCGGTGGGGTCCGCACAACTGCCTTTTGGGAAGATTGAACCAGGCACTTCTGTGTTTTGTCCAGATGCATTACCATCAAATTTAGAAATGGACTCCTGGAACATGCGAGATAGGACTCCGTCCGTGGCCGTGCCGTGGTATGCTGCTTAAACGGCATCGATCTAACGCGCCCAAGCGCAATGAGCGGAGTTGGGCATCTTTACACAGCGGTTTAAGGTAACTACACTGAACTTCGCCGGGATCCACATAGAGAGAGATGCCTTCCGAGCGCATGGTCGGATTTCACATACAGTTCTCCCGCTGTTTCAGCAGCTTTCCATATCAGCTCCAGCGATTCCAACTAGCCGCGAGTGGACCTCAGGCTCACTGTTGGCTAATTCCCTGCAACAATGGGCCTGGATTCGCCCCGTACTGCTCGGCGTACTTGCCTGCACAGATGTCTGCCCGTCTTGCAGGGCCCGGTGTGCATGATCGACCCGTCGGAGGTGTACCGGCCAGACATCCCGTCCAGCAAGGCCAAGGGTCTGTTCCGCGAGTTCAGCGTCGACAAGACGGACCCCATCCAGATGCGGGTGCGCGAGACCTACATGAAGATGCACACTCATCAGACAGTCGATTACGTCACAAGGAAGGTGAGAAAGGGTTGCCCGCTTTTATCCTCCCTTCGGTGGCGTAGCTAGGATTCGTAGGGGTTCCAACCAAGGATGTTCTCTTTCTTGCGTCGGGTACCTGCTGTTTTGGGATTCAGAAAACGTTCGTAGGCTGGCGATCTTCATTTCTCGCCTAGTTTTAGAAGGCCTACAGCATCTTTAAGTGTCAAAAGGTAACGGGGCATTCCTTCGCGGGGGTCGTTCTCCATGTCGAAGAAAGTCATGCCACCTAAAAGACCCTCTGGCTACGCCACTGCTTCCCTCCGAGATGTGATGGTTGTCAGGAGCCATTTGCCGGGAAACAGGCAGACAGGTGATGTAAACAGGCCGGCAGTTGCCTCCACCTTTCAAGGACGCTCTGATCGGGTACTCGCGTTTACTGATATTCTCTGTGCGTATATAACCGCTAATGGTATAAGAGCCTCTGCCGAAGGTGCCATCCAGCTGCCGTCAATGAGTCACAGGCCGACACGATGCAGTTTTCAACCTCCTACGCCTTTGACTAGTTCTAAATTAGTCCTATTCACGCTAGAACACTATTGTCACAAATAGAGGACTCGCCAACTACCAAATCCACCTCGCACAACAAACGACGACGCACGAAATGTCCGCTTCTGCCACGAATTTCATGCACCTTTTACGCGAACTCAGCAACCACCGACCTCACTAAGCCGTGAGCACCTTATTGCTCAGATGGCGCACTGGCTGCGGTTCGACAAGTTCGAGGCCACCATCCTGGAGGCACTGGAGAAGCTGAACGACCTGGTGGACGAGGCGGACCCGGACACGGACGTGCCGAACATCGTGCACGCCTTCCAGACGGCCGAGCGCATTCGACAGGATTTCCCTGACGACGACTGGTTCCACCTCACCGGGCTCATCCACGACTTGGGCAAGGTAGGGGGTCGCGCCGCGTCTTTGCCGGGAACAGATGGGGATGGGGGGGGGGGGGGGTCAAGCAGCGAGTCCCGGCCGCAGCTGGCAGCCGTGGCTCGCTGGCGGAGCGTTCTTCCTGACGGGGAGGTCACGGGGTGACTGCCGAACGATATCATTGTGTCACTGGCCCGGTGTACGACCACCGCGATACACTATGGCTGCCTGCCATATACGTCGGCTGCATGGGAGAGTAGTGAACGGCATTTTTCTGATTCATCGGAGGCTCTGCAGCCTTTACACATTAGCAATCGATAGTACTTGGGAATGACCGTGGGTTCCTTGATTCACGTTGTAGGACGAAACTTATCGCCGCACTTGTACCGGGCATTTCTGTCCTATCCCAAAGTGTTCCCGGCAATAAAAGGTAAGAAATGTAATGCGCAGCAATGATAAAGAAAGCAATAATGTAGCTGTAGCGAGCACCAATTATGCCATGCAGGTTGTGCGTTGAGCAGATTATGCCATGGCATTTGGATGACTGTTTACGTTCACCCAGCGATTCCATGTGCTATAATATCAACACTGACTGACAGAACAGGCCACGTCCAATGTGTTAATGGTTGGATGATGTGAATGGCATAGAAGTGCTGTAGCTACTGAAACTTACTATAGGCTGTGACCTGGGCGATTATTTGTGCCACGCTGCAGCCGCTTACTGGGACATATCGTCGGTGATCTATAGCTGTTTTTTATTGTTTTTGTGAGAGAAGTGCAATTGTTGAAGTGCAAGTCTGTGACGTGCTTAGATCGGGAAGAAAATAAGACATCGGATATCTTTCATGGTGACATTTTGCCCTTTGCTAACATCGCGCCAGTGAACATGCTCTAGTTTGGTGCACATTTGCTTCCTTAGCGCCACAGCTCTTTTTACTCCAAAGTCGACCCACGCAGCCAACTTTTACCTACTTCGCGAATGTTTCGTTTTTGGTAACGTGCTCATGATTGCAACCTTTTTCCGCTTTGACGCACATCCCGTCACAAAACCCTCCCCTGTGACGTGTCGTCCCTTGTGCTTCCTAACCGTCTCATTCAGACGCACTCCATTAATGAACGCTACCATCCTTGGCGTGTTTTTCCTCGCCCCTTGGCGATCTCTGCGTCTTGTCCCCGGTCCCGGGACACCGCACATCACTCGCCGCACTTGTCTACTACATCAACCCGTGACTCGCGCGCCCCCGCACCCAGGTCATGGCGTTTTACGGCGAGCCGCAGTTCTCGACGGTGGGGGACACGTTCGTGGTCGGCTGCCGGGTGGGCGACTCCGTCGTCTACCGCGACACCACCTTCCACAACAACAGCGACCTGGCCGACTCCCGATACAAGTGAGCCGACAGCGTGCGGCCGGCACGGCGGGAGCGGAAGAGAGGTCGTGAGCTGTGGATGCACTTTTGTGCACTCTTCACACTTTTGTGTGAATCGTTCGAGAGCTTGATTATTGGATGCCTAGGTATATGCTTTGTGTTGTTCTGAGTGACAACGAAATGAATGAGTGTAACAGCGAGTGTTAGCTTGCCACGCACAGAGCAGAATAGTTCCACTTTCATGCGTCATCACTCGCAAAGGGCAAAAATGATTAGTTCCCGTGCCAAAACAGCATCTTATGATATGACACGTGCGAAATCGAATCACAGCCCAAACGACGTTGATGCATGACGCCGCATGTTTTGTTACGTTGCATTCGGTTTGCAGCACTGAAAACGGCATGTACCAGCCAGGCTGCGGGCTGGACAACGTGCTCATTTCGTGGGGACACGACGAGTACTTGTACCGAGTGTTGAAGCACAACAGGTGCACCATCCCCGAGCAGGGTCTGGCGATGATAAGGTGAGTACAGAGCGAGGCTTTATCGATCGGTTGACAGTTCAGCCGCTATGTATGGCACGTCAGATGTTTTAATTGGTTGCGTTTCCTCAATATATATATATATATATATATATATATATATATATATATATATATATATATATATATATATATATATATATATATGAGCGGTACATCATCGCAGTGCAAGGGTCATAAATGGGTTATGAATGATCGTTTCCGTCGAAAATTGAAATGGTGAATCTCGATGGTGAATTGAACACTTTGGATTTTGTAGCATTATCCCAAAAGACTACAACACAACCGGCCTGCCAACCTCGTTCGACTAAGCTCGTTGTTGCATAAGCGTAAAACAATGTACTGCATTAAATTTTGCGTGTCGCGTGCCAAATCACACCGGTAAGAAGCAAATACCACTGCGCGATCCGCCACCTCAGCAACGCAGCACAACACCAGCAATATGTATCATGAATGAACAGATGCGCACAGCAACGCACGCGCGGCGGCTCTTCGTGGGGGCTGGGAGGAGGTTGGCAAGCGCAGTGTTGAGCTCATTTCCTTCTGTGGGTACGGTAGCCTTAACGCAATAACTTTCGCTCGAGAGTGGGAGGGGCTGCTGAACTCCTCCCTGTGATTCGCCGTCCCTGATGTGACGTCGTCGTCACCACATAGAGCACAGCCAAATCGAACGCAGTCGCCGAGACGGCCACCGGCGTTCTCATCCGCTCCGTTCCACAGGTTCCACAGCTTCTACCCCTGGCACACGGGCGGCGACTACATGCACCTGTGCAACGAGCACGACCTCCGCATGCTGCCCTGGATCCGTCGGTTCAACAAGTACGACCTCTACACCAAGTCTGACACGATGCCCGACATACCGGCCTTGATGCCGTACTACCAGGGCCTCATCGACAAGTACTGCCCCGGCAAGCTCAAGTGGTAGCGCCGCAGGACTCGGAGCGGTGTCTGCGCACCGCCGGCGAGCGCACCTGCGCTCTCAGTGCATTGGGGCGCAGTGCACTTTTTTCCATTGCACACAGCGCACTGGGGTGCTGGAGTGCTGTGCGTTCATGACCTATGTTAGGTCGACATTGGTGATAAGCGGCTGCGTCAGAGGGGTTACCAGCGATTTAAATGCTCGGTTGGCTCAGTCTTAGACGGGAGGGGTGTAATGCTTCGTAACCCGCGCATTGGCATGGTTTGTTGATATGGAGGATCAGGGACACTCACGTGCAATAGGATCAGCATTACTGCTTGGAAGTGCGTCGCGTCGCTGGAGGCCGTGCCGCCGTGCTGTTTTGCCTCCTTACCTCAATTCGGGTGAGAGAGTGGTGTTTTACTACTTATATAGACCTTTGAGATCGATGTTTGATGGTGGTGGGCGTTGTGGACTGTTATGGAGCGACTTCTGAACGTGCTCGACAAGCACTTCGGCAAAGGTGCGGTATGTGATCATCCCGTCGTACTGCCCTGCCTCAGATTGCCTGAGATTTGCAGTGTTCGGCTGTATGCGAGCCAATTGAATGGACTACGATTTGAATACTCACGATCCCGCAGCACCTGCTGATCTGTCTTAGGCCAGACGTGAAGTATGTTGATTACCGTCGTGCAGATGGCGCCAAGATCTGAGCAGCAAAAGTGGAGCCAGATATCTCTGGGAATTAGTATTTATTTAGTTAACGACGATGGCTCCAGTGACAGGGCTTTGAGCCACACGCTTTACAAATCAACGAAAGAATCACAAAAAACGTCATTTCTGAATCTGAAGATGGTGATTTGGCTTCCAGGTTATTTCAAATTCCCCACCCAAAAAGTATCAAATGAAAAATGAAGTCGTCGCGTACTCTATAACCATTATAACTATATCGTTATAAACACGCAACGGGGTTCGTTTCACGGTTTAAGCGTGTTACCTGAACACTAAAGTTTGACCTCCAAGTTGTTTAATTTTGGTAACAGCAAAAACTGCAAGTCGGTGGAGCGACACTACCGTACAGAGGAGGCAAAGAGCTCTGTTCCACGATTTCGGTGTTTTGCCGCAAAGTCATGGCATGACCTCTATGCGGGTTTAAAGTATAAGACAGCTGAAAACAGGGTACAAATTCCATCATACCCACAATCGGGCTTAGAACTTCAGTCCGTCTCCAGCCCTTTGGGTACTAATTTGAATGCTAATGAAGGGAAGAACGCACTCTACTGTCTTAATCAAGGTCTGAACCTTGGGGTAGCTAGGAACAGAGTAAAAATGTTATTGTACCAGAAACCGAACCGAAAACTTCACCCACTCTCAGCCCCATCCTCTGCAGGATGCAGTGAGTTCCAATCCACCAGGCCTGAATTTTGGGTACTTCTGAAATTTGTAAAACCTTGTGAGGCTTGCACCCAAAAAGTCCCAATGGAGACCAGGTTTTGCTCCCAGCCAATTGAAGGAGACAATTCGACAAATATGTTGCAAGTCCTAGTTTCATTTTAAAAAGCGGCGACATCTTGTGCGATGGAGGTTATCACCCAGAAACAGCCTAAATTTGAGTTCATCTACTGATTGCTCCGGGGCATCGGTGTGATGTTTCTGAAGTCTGAGACAAGTTTTATCAATTCAGACATATGTGTACCGAGACGTCCCCGAGGAAGTTTGTTTTTCTATATTCTGAGCAATTGTTAGAAGTCCTGGAGTGAGAATCGGTGACATGCGGCACTGATTTCATTTGCAAGCGCTCTTCTATGGTTGGTCTATATGCACGTGACATAGCCTGAGTTCGTTCTCAATGCAACATATGCCTTTGCAAATGAAACATGCTTTTCAGTTTACGTTGATTTGTTGATGAATATGAACTTGCATTGTTATTATTTCCCAGTTGGTGTCATCACTTCTGTGTTTCGCTCAACGGAACTATAATTATTTCCTTGCCATTTCACGAGGCATTTCGTGCATTTTGCATTTCGTGGTCACAGTTCGATATCGAGGTCTCTCAAGAACACTTTCCCACTTTTTCACGAATTCACTTCTGCTTCTGTTTAGATAAAGACATACTGCTGAAATGTCAACCCAACATTATATCCATACTCCTGGTTTTTCTCCGAGGAATGAGTTTAATGCTATTGTCTTATCTATGTGAGCAATGTTTCTCGCTAATGCACTGAACGACTTACGTCATCGTGACTTTGCTTAACTTCATATCAACAGTGCTCTGAACGGCGGAAACTAGCGGCGGAAACTAGAAACTAATTTTCTTGGGCTATTGTGCTTTATTTGTGTACTCCCAACGACGCCATGCATATATCAACGAACTTCTTAACGCGTTTCTCACACTTCATCTGCCTCTGCTGCCTAGCCATTTGATTACACGAAGGCATCGAGCGCATTGCTGAATCAAGGCCGACGAGGGAGTCCTGGGAGAGCCTAAGTTACGCTAGTATTCATCCATCTGCCTACCGTCTTATTTGCGTCACCTTGTAGAGCAAGACGATTGAGGACCACGGGCGACGATACCGAAAGTACAAAATTATATACAAAACGCTAAACGCACTTGACACGGCAATGGGCGCTAGCAGTTTTCCAAGTTCGTGGCAGATGATTGCTTTTCAATATCGCTTTCCACCTGCCATCCATAGAGCTGATGATAACTTTATAAATTTGGAAGTTCAGCTTCTCCGCTCCCTACCTCCCCGGTTCCCGCGCTCCTTTTGTCAGGTTGTCTGCTTGAAGTGCAGTTCTCGACACGGCTCTCGCAATGCCGTGGAAACACTGAACCGAATGCACTACGTACGAATCCCCTGAATGGGGAGTCCATCGCACTGCACACGTTAGAGTACGCGTTCCTCGTCTCGGGTTTTCAACGCCTTTCCCACGCTGCTCTTGATCCGCGGGAAGCGACTTTGTGTTTAGCTGCGGAGCCACGTCCCATATCTTGAAGTGTCCCATATTGATCTTGATGTGCCCCACCTGGGTGAGGTGCCCCGATCTTAAGCTGGGTCCCCGCGACGTGGAGCTTTGCCCACATTACCTTCTACGTTCTTTGAAATAATAACAACTCAAAAATGTTGCGACATGAACATAGATTTCGCATACAGGTCCCATTTTCAAACGTCTCTAAGGCCCCCTTGGGCCTTCGCTAGCTCGGGGGAAATCGACCGCTAGGCTGGCCCTGGTGGGGCCGGAAGCTGCTCTGGCTCTGGTCAGACCCGGTCCAGCACCGGCTTTAATGGGATCGCCCAGCACCAACGGTTTTCCTATACTGCTTTTTATCAGAACTGATTTGGTACCGCATTGCATCCTGAAGGTATCTTACACGTTTTGTCCTTCGAACTTCCCCACATGTTAGGCCAGCCTGAAAAATGTTGGCAGGCCTTTCACGAGACATTTTTTACCTTAGATTGGGACAAATAAAAAATTGGCCGCAATATGTGGCAGATCTTACATGCATAAGGCTGCTGGTTTGAAAGAACGCGGCTTCTGTAAGGTACCGATCATAACGCTACGTAATTGTTTATCACTGATATCATACATTCATCACACCGCACGAACATCACGAGAATTCCAGTCATTCAGTCTCCCACGGCATGACACCTATTGCGCGGTGTTGTGAAAGGACTGTCCGATATACTGGTGGTTTAGCCTAGAAGTTTCGATGACACGCATCGAGCATAGACGGAGAGAAACTTGCTAGTGAGCATCACGGCTTACCATGACTAGGAAACTATTGCTGTTTGTACATAACGTATGCAACGCACACACTGTTGATCAAAGCAAACTCCGGCGGCGTTTTCATATTAAGCCTCGGACGAAGATTGCGAGTTTGCAGCTTTCGTGCCTGTTTGAGTTGATTTCGAGGTCGATAAATATCACGATGGACGGATCGTGAGTCACGAGTCGATGATTTTAAACTGGTCCGCCGTTGCATCCTGCCTGGACACCTTCTTCCTGCCGTGTTTGGCCGGATACCCAATATGATATGAGATATGATAGATATTATGTATGATAGAGATATGATATTATATGATATGTTACATGATATATATATATATATATATATATATATATATATATGATAGAGATGTGGCTTCCTGCATTGCCTCGCCATACGTGTCAATTGGTACTGGCCAGTGACAAAGACTCCATCACGCCCGCTCCACGGACCAGCAGTTTGCGCATAAACGAGGGCATTTCGTGTTTTACGGTGCGTGGTGCGAACAACTAGGCCGTCTCCATGGCGCCTTGCCCGTACCTCTGCGTGTCGGTAGATGAGAATGCGGACGGAGCGGAGAGGAAAAGGCCAGTCTGTGAGGAAGGCTCGGAAACGCACCTGTCACTTCACTGAGCTTGCTGACATCTCGGAATGGACGAGTGCTGTGCTGGTGTGACTCGCTTTGTCGCTTTCACCGATCTCCGCTGACATTTGACATGTATTGGCACAACGTTCCACACACGCACATGTGGCTTTTTCATGTTGATTGCCGGAGTGATATGTGAGAGGTAAATTGAGTGGGCGAAAAACAGTACAACCAACAGCGAACGAAGTTTTTAAGGCTTTCTTGAAGTTTTTTGTCGTCCTGTCGGACGATGGATTTTTCACGCTACCTTACATAAATGAGCACTTGCTTTGCAAAGTCAAGCATGTCGTTAGGAAATCAAAACTGCGCGCACGCATAGCCTAGAAGAACGAAATCAAGCTAAAAAAAAAGTACGCGGTGAAAGTTTCCATCTCGACGCCAGAGTGCCCGGAAAGAAATAGGTGGCATTTATGCAAGTTTAGGTTTCAGGGGATTTGCACACAAAAAACGTGGTTCATGAAGTGAAGTGTAAACTGTGTGAAAAAACATGGAAGGGACATAGCCTATGTCGGGTAGCCTATGCGGCCTTTTCGTTTGAGATATAATGAATACATATGAGACGCTAAAAAACCGAAAAAGAAACCTTTCGGCAACCATTTTGTGATAAAACACAATCAGGCTGAGGTCCAGGGACTTACGGACACTAAACCCTTTTTGAAGATCAAAGTCATCTACAAAGCCCAAAACCATCCAGACAGGAAAATAAGTGAATACATCGTTAAATGAAGTTGGCGACCAGATCATAACGTACAGGACTTATTATCGCCGATCATGCAAATGTGATTAGTGACTTAATGTGTGATGCGCGCTAGCTTAAAATAGTTCACATTCATGTGGGACGCCTGACGCGTGATGTGCAATGCCTATTTGATTGAAATCGTTCGCATGCGAAGTGATGGGTGATGCGTGATGGCTGCATGCTTAGATTCGTTTATATGTACACGTATTTTTGCGTCTTTTTCACCATTAGTTGCACATACACTGTATCGCAGAAATGGCTAACATTGTTGCTTCATTAATCCCCTGTAATGGTGACTTGTAAAAACTGAAGGTCGCTGCTAAAAAAAAAGGAAAAAGTCGGCTGGAATTTGTGGCCAATTTTGAATTCATTGATTGATAATGATGCCACTGAATCGATACTGAGGTGCGTTTCGGAAGCTGCCAAGTGTATTTGGGAGGAACATTATGCATGTAGACAAGGCCGCCTTATGTACCTTATTCCCGTAAGAAAGCCGGGGAATGGAGATAAAGATGCGTTGATATTCCGGCAAAATACTTTTTTCAAAACAAATAGCAGTTGTAAATGCACTTTGTTTCAATAAACTTTGAATCAAATTCACCTTACTTTACTTCAATCCAGTGTATTGCTGCTATTCGCTTTGATAAAGGCACGTCGCCAAAATATCGCCATCTCTCCTTTCTCCTCATTATTTTAGGTGGAATGAGGCTAACATCACTGTTGTATCTTGATCTGTATCACTAAGCTACCCCGGCGGAACGTACGAACGTGTATCACTAAGCTGAACATGCTCAGATAAACATGGCTGGGCAATGTTAATACAAATGGTTGAACCATTTCCTTCTATAGGCTAGATTTGCGGAGTACTTAAAATCACCGTGCTCGGACAAAGATGCTGAACTCTATCGATTTATAAATAATCCGCCGGACAATTGTATGATTAAAGGTGCGGGCTATTTATTTCGTGCAGCCGTTTAACGCATGATTCATGCCGCTTATTGGCTATAAAATTCAGACAGAATTGATCTTGCTGTGACTTTTGACTTCTTTTCCAGTCCTAGAAAGTAGAAATAATAAATAATCAATGAAAAGCATGCCCTCATTAACAAATGGGCCACATCCGGCCATTTTGGAGGGAGGGCCTTTTACTGTCAGGGAATCTTTGTCAACCCTGTGCCGACCCCCCCCCCCCCCCCTTGCTAAGGTCTGGCTGCGCACCTGCCCGGCAAGCATTTCTATCAGCGGGCCATACACTGCGCGTGTGGATAGTAACATGATTAAGGCGGCGTTCCTACGATAAACAAGACCTGAGGCAGCGCTCCGACGCTGGCGCACAGCAGCCTCCATTCGGTGGCATGTTCCATCGCAAAAAGATGTGGCGCAAGCCAGCCGCGCCGAGTCGTGGGCTTAACAAACTCCAGACGGCCGGCGAGTGACTGAGGAGACAGCACGCGACAGCTGGCACCATCTTCTCCGACTCAAGGTCTTCCTCCGCTGCGGCATCTTCCGTATCGTCGGTTGGCGGAACTCAGCCTGAATGACCATTTAAAGCTCCATTTGTGTGTTGCGCAACGTAAGGCTTTCAAGAGGGCAATGTGTTAGCATTTAACTTAAGGTTGCTGGATTTGTGATCGCATGCCGTTCTAGTTGTTACACCCAATCCCTTTTTATCAAAACTGACCTTTTCCGTTCTAGGGCACTTGGACGCTGATTCAGCGCTACGGTTGTTTCGTATTGTGACTGGTTCGAGGGAGTGTTTCAAGGAAGCAATCTGCTGGTTCTCAGGGACATGACCGGGCGACCCAGGTGTACAAGCCCAGTCGCCTGTATTTTGACATTGATGCAGTCATTACTGCGATGCCACATTTCGTGAGTGCCAATGACAGCGTATAACGGTACTGCCATGAGAACGAGTGCGCTAAAACCTCCACGATTTGGATGTGTTTGAAAAGGCACTTCCATGTCCAGCAGTGTGCGGTGAGCTCTCTCTTCCACTCGAGGCTGCAAAGCTCCTGGCTAGCTGAGGCGTCGAACCAAGTCGCATGTCAGAAAACTCGCGCGACTAGCTGTCGCGCACTAGACCTATGACGATATATTAAATGATTAAGCGTTTTCGTGTAATTCTTTGGTTTTTCTCGCTATACGTAGTTGATGTCGAAAGGTGACATGTGTCGCCGATCTATGTGTTCGCGTCAATGCGATATGCACGTTTGCAAATTGCACGTTAATACGATCGCAATACCACGTGTTGAACATCAATCCCTTTGTTGATAAAAAACATCAATGCATAAATATTTTCTCTGGCCGATAAGGGTGTGGCACTCTTCACGATGTGGTGGCCAAGTCTCGAGTTACAAAATAACCAAGGTGATACGCTCGCGACGAATGATCTGTCGGTTCTTTCTCCAATGAAAACAAATATTACTGGCGAACCCCAACGCACCATGGCCTCGCCAGCGACGCAAACAGCCTATCAGGTCATCGGAGGGTCGAAACGAAGGACATCGACTTCTTCTGTGTATAAACGCTTTCACCGGACGCACCCCATCATTAAATGTCGTCCATTTTGTAGAGCTGAACCCAGAACTCCGTCAGGTGTCATCGGTCCTGGCGTTTGAGGGCCTGACGCAGAGCAGCTGGAATAATTGTGAGGGTAACGCCCATCGGCTCTGGTTGAGCCCTTATGACGTCACTGTGTTTACTGAAGCCCGCGGAGCCAGACGCCCTGGTCTGCTAGTCCCGTTAATGGGACCCACTTGGCGGGCTGAGTCGAGATATTTTACTGTGTCGGACCATGGTCACAGCCGGAAATCGGACGTTTAGACTACAGCTCATGGATGTGTGCATCTGCGGGCATCGTTGGAGCAAAAACGACTGTGAACGCATGCTTGGCATTCATTTATTTGTTCACGACGACCGACACATGAAGAAATTTAACAAACGCGCACTATGATGCACAGTGTATTTCAACATGCAGGTGATTAAACCAGGCAAATTAACGCTTTTATCTGCATTGCACAAACACATTTGCATCTCCATTGTTGGTGACTTAATGACAGCCGTGAGCGTGAGTCGTGAACGACTTCGTGTTCTATTATTTTAACATGTTATCACGACGAAGCTGGCAGCTTTCCAATCTTGTGTCCATGCCAACACCTCCCAAACAGCAAGACTTCTCCACCGATCGCCAGCAACAATTCCACCACATGGGATCCATGACGGCAGAGCCACGAAGCAAACATCCCCTAATTTATTGGTGAGATAATCCCACCGTCCATCGCACACCAGCGGAGAGTGTACACCGTGCTACTACATCCACATCAACACAGCAGCCTCAATCTGGCGGCGCACAGCGCGTTCGCGTTCGCGAAAGCCGGCCCTGGTCGAGTTCACTGCACGGCGCAGGAAGCCTCGGCGTCGTCGGCGGCCGCGTCCGGGCGGAGGCCGGCCTCGCGCCGCGCCGCCGCCGCCGCCGCGAGCCCGGCCGGCCAGAGGAGCGGCGCGCCGGGCAGGCGCACTGCCTGCGCCAGCGCCTGCCGGCACGCCTGTGGCCCCAGCGGGCCGATGTTGAGCAGACCGGCCGGCAGCGCGGGCCGCGCCGACTCGCCGGCGAAGGGCGGCGGCGGCGGCGGCGGCGGCGGCGGCAGGCGGACGCCAACGCCCGCCTGCGGCGCCGGGAAGGCCTGGTTATGTTCCGTTGGCACGGCCGGGTACCCGGCGCAGAACGCCGCCGCCTTGGCCGCGTCCAGCGTCGGCAGCGCCGGATACGCTGCGGTGGCGGACGCCGGCGAGGGTCCGGGGTCCCCCAGCGGCAGGCAGGGCGTCGGACCGCCCCACGCTCGTGCCGGCGGTTTGTCGTCGACCGACGGCCAGGCGGGGCCGCCGCCGGCGTTCGACGACCCGGAGCTAGCGGACGTTCGCCATGCTGTGCCCGACGGCATGCACGTGTTCACCACCAGCTCGCGGGCCTTCTTCTTGCCCCGGCGCTTGCGCGACTTCCCGCCGGTGCCGGAGCGGCTCGAGCCGCCGCCGCGCTGGCCGGCGCTCACGGCCGGCGGCGGGGCGGCGGCCGCGGCGGCTGCAGCGGCGGCTGCTGCCGCTGCGGCGGCGGCCGTGACGGCGGCTCGCTGGCTGCTGGCCGCCGCCAGCGCCTCGCGGCTGGCCTGCTGCGAGATGAGCGCGTACTGCTCCAGCGCCTGCCGCTCCAGGTCCGAGAAGCGCCGGCTCAGGCTGTCAGACGATTCATACTGTTCGATGGCGAGGAACTCGAGCTCGTCGTAACGGCGCGTGACGCTGTCGCGTGACGAGCTCGAACTGACCGACTGGTGGCGGCCAGGTGCCGAGGGCAGGCTGCCGAGGCTTTTGGTGCGCCGCAACGGGGCCGCGACCGGCGCCGGCTCGCGCGGCGTCGAGGCGGCCGCCGTCGGCGTCGGCGTGTCCGAGCGCGGGCTGAGCTCGGTGGACGGCGGCCCGCTCGAGCCACCCACCTGGCCAATGCGCCACAGCTCCACGAGGTCCGTGGTGTTGCCGTCCGACACGCCCAGCAGGTGCAGAAAGTCCTCGAACGTGCTGCGGCCGCAGCAAGGCGGCGCCGCCGCCTGTGGACTGCCCGTAGGCGTCCGGTCGCGGTCGCGGTCGGCGGCCGGCGCGGTGGCGAGTGCCATGGTCCGGTCCGCGGCGCGCAGGCTCGTGTCGGAGCTGGAGTGGCGGATGGCGGGTCGCGACGGCGCCGCCCTCCCGGCATTCCTCTGACAGAACGCCCTGTGTGCCTTGCCGTGCGCCTGCTGGTCACGTGGGTGCGCCATCTGGGAGGCGACGTTCGTCTGCAGGGGGCACTGGGCTGAGCAGCTCGGGAAGGTCAGGAAGCTACCGCCCTTCTGCTGGTAATGACCCGGACCGCCGCTCTTACTCGGTGGGTAGTGAGACAGCGAGCCGCTCTGCAAAGGCGGGTACTGCGAAGGCCCACTGCCCTTCTGCTGCGGAAACTGCGCCGTCGCGCCGCCCTTCTGCTGGTGAAACTGTGGGACGCCGCTCTGCTGCTGCGTCAGGTACTGGGACGGTCCGCAGCCCGGCTGTGGACTGAACTGCCAGCCAGCCGGACACCAGCTGCTCTGCCGCTCGGTGACGGCCGGCCACGGGCCACCCCGGGGCGGCTGGTGGGCCGCGCCGCCCCTGCCGCCGCCGTCGGCAGCGCGAACCGCCCCGCCGGGCGCCGCTGTCGCCGACACCACCAGCGGGCCCTGCGACATAACCACCAGCTGCGAGCCGAGGCTGGCCGGCGCCTGCGAGGCGGCCGGCAGCGCGGACAGCGGTGCCGGGCTCGCGTACGTGGCCGCCGCTGTGTAGCTGGACGGCAGAAAGCCGTCGACGCCGGCCGGGCCAGACGCGACCGCGCTGTCCGCCGCGTCCGGCGCGGTGAACGCGCCGCCGCCAGCGCCCGCTTGCCCGCAGAGGCCGTCCAGCGGCCGGGAGGCGCCCGTCCAGGCGCCGTGGCTGCGGCCCGGGCGGGCGGCGCCCTCCGCCGTCCAGGTGGCGCCCTCCCGGCTGGCCGCCACGGCCGCGTACGTCACGTCGGGCGCGGCGTCGGCGGCTCGCGCTCCGTCCGGCGGCTGCCACAGCTGACGAACCTCAGCCGCCTGCACAGCTCGCAGTAGCTGGCGCTCGGCGCCGGTCGGCCGCTTCAGCGCCATTCCCGAGATGACCTGCAGCTCCTTGCTCGTCACCGGCTGTGATAGCGCACCTGGACGTGCCGTGTTCAACGATAAATGGCGGTCTGGACTCCTGACCGGCATAGCATTTGGCCATCCCTTGCCTTCTCCCCCTCCCCTCCCTCCCTCACACGAAAACCCCTGCATAGACCCCTGTCATTTTCCAAACGCGACGTTGAGCCATCGCCGAATGTGCAGCTGTTACCACCGCGCTTAGCAAAAAGACTTGAGGCATCCACTCGTCATTGGCATTTTATTCGGTCAGAGCGGATGGTCAAAGGAAACGAACTATCTGTTATCTAAGGAATGCAATGATTTCCAGTCTGATCTGGTTCGTTTAGACCAGCCAGTGACTTCTCAGATTCCTTTAGCTCAATAAACCAAGCGCGTTAGCTTAAACAGTAAGGCCTATTCGCAACTTTGATGTTCATGGCAATGGCATGCATGAAGCCTCTCTCTCTCCCTCTCTCTATCTCTCTCCCTCTCTTTTTTCTCTCTCTCACTCTCTTTCGCTCTCGCTCTCTGTCTTTTCTTTATTGTTATTACTTTATGTTCGTAATCGTTGGCGCCGCACGAGCTCGTGTTGCTCACTGTTTGACAAAGGTGCGTAAAGTGTTTCTTATTTTCAGCATTACGATGAAAGCATTGATAGGGCAACCACAACATCATGTAAGGTTTCCTTATTGCGAATTTTGGGTCTCGGACGGCCTTCTGCAACTGATTAACAGCCTCCCCTCAGCTCTAACTAGTGTCCACAAACGGAGGGTGCCCGTAAACGGTCTATGACACCATTTTGAAATCAGCTCCTTCGAAAAATAACGGACCTTTTTAATGTAAATGTGGCATTTACTTGAACTGAAAGCCGACCGAGAACATCGGGCTTTGCACAGCTTGCCAATCAGTTTTCAGTCCAGGCCGACTTCAGGTAAGTGAAAGATTTATCTGATTAAACCTCAGGTTTGTCAGACGATATCCCTGGGGCTGTTTAGACTAACCAACAAACCCATTGGTATATGTATGTCTTAAAGGCTGAAAGCCTACCAAAGAAAGCTATCAAAGAAAGCTGTGAGGGCGCTCATACAGCTTGCACGAACCGGCGATTTCGGCGCCGAGGTTTTTCTGTTTCCGGACGAACTGGTCATCGCTGTCAGCCGGCTGATGTTGTCCAAGCATCCAGCTGGCCCACGCAGCTGGATCGTTTCTGCAGGGCTCGGTCCTGCACAGGCCGGACCTTGTTTGCAGCCATTCGGCTGGGGTCCTGGCCACATCACTGGGGTTGCAAAACGATGCTCATATCACACCAGGCACGATCAATGTGGCTTCCAAATGGATTGTCAAGTTCCTTAAACTGGCGTAGCAGAAATCGAGAACCAATATTTCGATAGTGTATAACATATGAACTATCATTGTGACCAGTATATATATATATATATATATATATATATATATATATATATCCTTATATATGATGCGTAAAGTGTGAGACGGATACTGCGTGGTATTGCTCAAAGCCCATAATGACGTGACAGATCACGCCTAGAAACACCAGGTCAAAGTGCAAAGCACTCCCATTCAGTGTGTTTCCCGATCTCACTCCATGCGGAACTCCAAACACAGGCCAATCCCCCTAGACTCAAAGCAGGGTGGAACAGGTTCAGTGTGGTGCACCACATAAGTAATTTGTCAAGACTATATATACACACGTCTTTCTCCTGAGCAGAATGGCCTCCAGGACTCAGACGGCGTTTGTTTGGATAGACCACGGACCCATGTACTTTCGGTCCGGTCATGGTGTAGGAATATGTGGTCGTGAGCTTTGTGGATAGGGTGGTTTGCCGCCCTATGTTTACAACACACACTCACTCATCGGCACATGCCAGGGACTGAACATCGGCACTCATCGGCACACGGCAGGGGCTGAACATCGGCACTCGTCGGCATACGCCAGGGACTGGACATCGGCACTCATCGGCATACGCCAGGGACTAGACATCGGCACTCATCGGCACACGGCAGGAGCTGAACATCGGCATTCATCGACACACGGCAGGGGCTGAACATCGGCATTCATCGACGCACGCAGGGGATGAACATCGGCATTCATCGACGCACGCAGGGGATGAACATCGGCATTCATCGACGCACGCAGGGGATGAACATCGGCATTCATCGACACACGGCAGGGGCTGAACATCGGCATTCATCGACGCACGCAGGGGATGAACATCGGCATCATGGACATACGCAGGGACTGGCGTATGGACATACGCCAGGGGCACACACACACACACGCGCGCGCACACATATACATACACCCATTCACATTCTTTGGGTTGTGGGGACATGTGTGTTGAAGCTTGTTTGCGGGTACACCATCAAAAAAGACTCATAATGAGCGCAGTTAAGTCCTGAAGCGTCATGGTGCGACTGAGGAAGCCTTGACTTAGGGCCAGTCATGAAAAAATGTCGGATGCATGACAATATCTAATCAAGCAACATATATTTACGAATGGTGTAAAAACTTCGTTTATGGGTGCATGGCTCATGCCCATGTTTGGCATGTCCCCGCATACCATGATAGTTGCATTGCATTTGTACGTTTGGCATCAATGGTTGCATTTGCCAGTGAAAATAATAGTTCATACGGATTTGTTGGGTGGCAGAGCAATACAAAAGAAAATCTAAGTACCGATGATAACGGCTCTATCTCCCCTCGGCAAACCTTTACTTACCCGTGATTTATATGTTAACAAGAATGTCACATATAAACAATGATCAAAATGCGTACCATGTACAGTTTTTTAACTGATTAAAATAAAGCATGTGATGTTGTCTGAATGCTTTGAGCATCGAATTTGTTCGCCGCGTATCGTTTTAATGTTTTGCTTCTCGGAAATGTTGTGTTTCTTTACATTCATGCTTCATGAAATGCTTTCGAGATTTCCTTGAGGACCTCTGTCCGTCCATTAGCAATTCCCGCATACGGCCCTGGTGATAACCGTTTCAGTCACGGAAAAGGCAGGTACTTATGTTCTGTGGTTTAGCCTCTTGGTAATTCACTGACCCCCCCCCCCCCCCCGCTCCTTCAAAATCAGCCGCTGTAGCTTTGTCTGGATCGCGACAAAACTACATCCATATGGGAAGGGTTGTTCGCTTTAGAAAGTTGCCTTTTCTTAGGCAGCTGTTGGCTGACCTGTACGCCTTGTTCTTAACGGAAGTAAGGATGTTTAACGGAGTTGAGTGATTTGCAGCCCGCTCAAGCTGCTGTTACTGGAACGTCAACGTCAAGGAGAACGGGTGCCCATTAAGGTTTTGTTGTTTGCCCGGTGATGCTTTACTTGGACGTCTAATAGCCGCAGCACGCGGAATGCACTTGCCATAAAATGAGTGCCCATTTTCAGATCATAACTTTTCACGCATATCGAGCACGCATTAATGTCTTAGCAAACCAGTTCCAATAAGCCACAGTGTGTCTTTATCGTTCTGTTGTAACGAGTTGGACGTGGCCCTCATAAACACCGCGTCTTTCAAGGCGGCACGACTAACTGATTAACTAAACCAATACACCTTAGGAACACTGGCGGTTTGTCGCGTCACGCGAAGTAGGCGAACAAAACGGCAGAAAAGCCGACAAAACGACAGTGGCGAAGCTGACGCATTGGCATCACTCATCGGCACATGCCAGGGACTGAACATCGGCATTCATCGACATACGCAGGGGCTGAACATCGGCATTTATCGACACACGGCAGGGGCTGAACATCGGCATTCATCGACATACGCAGGGGATGAACATCGGCATCATGGACATACGCCAGGGGCACGCATGCACATACACACGTGCGGGTGCGCGCAAGCACGCAAACACGCAAGCACGCACGCACGCACGCACGCATGAACGCACACAAACATACACGCGCACACGCACACACGTGTATATACATATTACATATATATATATATATATATATATATATATATATATATATATGCCGCAGTCGTACAGAGCTGGATGTGCATTTTATGATCATTGTGAATAAGATTACGCTCTCATTAGAAGATCCGAAAGTCACAACCGTCAAGATGGTACTTACGCAAACGAATCCTGTTTTGGGAAATCAAGCCATTGTGGGCAATCGAAAAGATGATACTTCTTTGGACTGGGTTGAAGGTGTGCATCAGTCAACATCAATTCTGGTGAGGGAGATTTTTGACTGTTGCTGAAAACACATTTACATGCGTGGCACTATCATACACATTTATATACAGTTACATTATCTCCGTTCAAATTCACTTTGTCAAAATACTGGCTAACTACAGATAAAACTTAATGCAGAGAGCACATCACTGAGTGCGGGTCATAATGATATCGGGCATATTGAAGCGTGGTGTTCTCGTTCAGCGAAACCGATGACAGGTGATTTTCGTCCAACCTCCTTACGCCCCATAATGCAAAATATGCCCAGCATAGAATCGGTAGGCCCAAATGGCATTGCGCATCAATATTCACAACATTTTTTAAATCATATCAGAAAAATCAAAATAATATGCATTACTAAATTTAAGGAAAGGCCTACGACTTGAGTGCAAAATGCACTATATACATCACATTAATTTAGACAAAAGGTACTGCCAATGTCCTTGTAGCCGGGGACATTCGGTGTAATCGACAATGCCTTGCTTTCCACACATGAGGAAAGACTTACCAGGGCGAAATATCGGAACTGGGCGAGACCAGGTGAGGAGAAACGCCACTTGATTGCCAAGCACTTGAGCCAGGATTCTTGTCTTCAGACGGGCATTTCATGTCCGCCGAATCCAATGAAGTATTGGTTATATCCTTATGCTCCTCGCTCCATTCACTGATCGTGGTTCCGTGCGTGCAAGCATCATTACTTCGAAGTGTATTGTCCTTCGAATTGTTGCAAACCGTTTCCTGTTGATCACTTGAAGACTCGCTACTGACCGACGGATGGCTGTGTTCCTTCAGAGCTTCAATCCTTTGGTAAGTTATAATTAAGTGCTGTGTCTTTTCCATCCATTTTCTGTTGTCATCCACCACCCATACAGGATTGCAAAAAACCGCGAGATTTTCTAGTATGCCCGTAATGAATGCCATTTGAATGCTGCGTAAGTAGGGCACATATTCAATAGAATTATCCGTCAAGTGCTTTTAGCATTGGTTGCATAAAAGCAGGAGGAATGACACGAGAACTGGGGACAATTGAGCCGATTTGCACCCAACTTATATGAGATCTCGTCAACGGAAATTTCACGTTTCATTTAAATGTTTGCGTGATGTTTTGCCTTTTGGGTGACCTCGTACTGTGCAGAAAATGTCCACATTCAACGATTTTATCCGCACAAGCTGTTAATATAACCCATGCCATAGTTACCCGCAAATTGAGCACCAATTATCACGATAATAGTCGACGACCACATGTTCTGCCTTGTTCTACATACACAAATGAATGAACTCGGCTTCCCTTCACAACTTTTCAACGTTAAATTTGCAGAAAGTTGCGCGGTGTGCTCCTGACTCATTTGACGTATTGTTGAATAATGCTTTTGTAATATTCTGCAAAGTTTTACTTTGACTTTAGACTCTACGACAGGCCGGTGTGCGACAGCGGCAGTCCATAATGATAGCGTTTTGTGTTAGATAGTGTTTGGGTCTTAAGCGTTGCAATGGAAGGTAGAACGCAAAAGTGGCAATGCTTGACATGCTCATGTTAAGTTCGCTCGGAAAAGTCGCCGTATGAAATTAGAATTCGCATTTATTTCACACAAACTCTGAATCAGAACAGGCTGTAATAGTTAAATGTTTCTTTATCTTTCTGGTATTTCTTCCCAATCAGTTTCTGAATATGTGGAGCAGAGTGGGCGGATAGAGACGAAAAATGTCACAGAAGCGGGTAACTTGGTGATTCTCTCTTGCGGAGTGTCTGCAACATGGCGTTTCTAACGTCCGACACCAAATCAATCAGTTACACCAGAGGACCATGTTCGTTTGACCACCCTTCACATTGCCCGCGATGGATCACATGTTTTTACGTTTGTGTTTTGTATTGATATCGGTTATTTTTTGGGGGGGAGGTAATTAAGTATGAACATCGAATCATCACACACATGTCCAGAATGGCATGGCCGTCATGCAAGACCAACACCTGTGCATCACCGTGCATACGCTGCACTTCTACATACATACACTGTACTTTTTTCTCCCCAGCAGCTCACACAAAATTCTCTTTGCCGGACAACTTTTATCATCCACACACACATAACCCATGTTTGAAGGTGCATTTTCACTTGTTGGTGTGTGGAGGTGACAGAGCATAACATTTCGTAAGCCGCCCTGAACAAGATCGCTATTAAATACCGGAATCCTGTTACACTGAAAGTGGCCATATTAGTTATATGCATATGGTGGTTATCAATAAATCTCACGTGTAGACACTGTTGCAGTTTGTCGCTTCGGGTACTCTAATTCGCAATGCTATTATCCATGCGTAGTGTAAAATCCAGAAGATGACTAAAAGTTAAATGTCTCCAATCGACGTCCAGGCCATCTCTGGTTCGCTTCCAAAATTACGCATGGGCCAATGACGCGTCCACGGGGGCAAGGGATGTGGAGCTCTTGCCCTTAACCTGGAACAGGTCCCTTCTGGGCAGGGTATGGGGTCCCCTTGCATAGCGCTGAGGAGCCTTTACTTTTTACTGGCTCTTTTATTAGCGCCTCTTACTTTTCTCGTGGCCGCTTTCGGCGTCATGCTGTTGCCCATGTCCCTGAAGTTCTTACATTTTAATGGCTTACATAGAAGTGGTCTGTTTTGTTGCAGAGAGCGCAGAGAACAGGATTGACCTCATGTGTTGCCGAGAACGCAAAATTTCTTACATCCAGACTCGAACTTGCAACGTTGCAGGCTGCCATCAGTGCAAGCAAGCAACAGCAATGTAAAGCCAGTATGCTCCCCCATGAGGTTGGCGGGCCCCAACCGGAGGCCTAACCCCACCGCTCAGCAAAACCCTGGATGGGCCACTGGTTGCAGACACTGAACCCACCGAACAGGAATAAAACACAAGTTTTCCGTCCTGTTTGAATAATGAGTCACTCATGTGCAGCCATTTAATCGATTTGAAAAGGGCCGGCTGATATTGAATTGGATTTTGGACTATTTGTGATCTGGATAAAAATGTATTATTTTATCTTTCTTCCCTTCTGCCTTGTTCCTGCCTTGACCTGGTGCACGTGTAAAAGCAAGCTGCCTTCGTCTATTGTGAGTTGGGAGTTTTATTCTGGCAAAAATCTACCTCAAATATGTGAAGAGTATTGGCTAAGTGGCATTACAATGGCTCCAATTGTCGTTGTCACAATGCTTCAGAAGCTGCCGTAGATTTCGAGACCTTCAATCCATCTTCGCATTCCGGATTACAATACTGAAGTACATATCACAGTCAGTTCGAGTGCACGCCACGTTGGCTATACTGTACACCGAGAGCTCAAAACTACGATAATAGAAGGGGTGCCGGTAGTGTAGCGGTTAACGCGTTTGCGTTAACCACTGCGTGTCTGGGAAACCAGATGTACGAGGGTTCGATTCCCCGCGGTACCACCGCCCTTCCTGCCAGGGTGAGGGGCAGGCGAGGTGATGTAGCCTCAGCAGCTGAGTGCGTACGTAAAGCCCCAATGACACACCTCACACACAACACACACCACACACCCACACACACACACACACACACACACACACACACACACACACACCACACACACACCACACACACACACACCACACACACACACACACACACACACACCACACACACACACACCACACACACACACCACACACACACACACACACACACAACACACACACACACACACACACACACACACACACAACACGCACACACACACACACACACCACACACACACACACAACACACACACACACACACACACACACACACACACGATGATAGAATACGAGGAGCACAAGCCGCGCAGTGCAGTGCAATGTTCGTGTTGAGAGCGGATCATTGCCAGAATGAGCACTGTAAAATAAAATTGTGGAAAAACCAAGGGCTCAAAGCTTTTTTTGCTTACATCAAATGTTTCGTCTATTCATTGCAAGTCGTGTGGCCTCTGCGCTCTGCCATAAAATTTGTTTATGTGCATTCAAGCCCTGAATGGTGGCCTAGGCTAAGCGCTCTTCCATCCTTCCTAGCAGGTTGTTCTCATCGCTTTCTCCCGAGTAAATCCGGGTGCAATCGTCAAGGTTCGTTTCGTTCAAACGTCCGCTTCGTTTGCGTTGGGGAATCGGGCATATTGCCCCCGGGCCGAACGAAACATTGCTTTACGAGCCCAGTGTATAACGCACAAGTCTGTTCGGTCTGCTGTTGCCTACGGTTCACATATAACTCCTAACTAATCCCAAGTCATGCAATCCCACCAAAATGTGGCGCAGTGCGTTGTATTCGAGCCAGTAAACCACTGAGAGCATCCTTGGTTGTGTGCTTGGCTGGTGCACACAGCGCGCTTCAAGCGTGCCGTCTTGATATGAGGGCGCTGGGCGTCTCAGCGAGCTTCATCTCTCATACCGCGCTATCGACTATCTGCTTGTCAACGATAGATGGACAAAGCCAAATCATTGGGCTGGTGCTTATTTTGCGCCCCCCACAGACCGGTTTGATTCGGTAAGACTTCGGAGCGCGCGCTCCTCATCTCGTTGAGTAGGACTAGGTATGTTTGAGGAAATGATGATTGAGATTTATGATGCTATGCAATCGTTGACACCAGCACTTATATTTGCCGCTGGTTATGTCGATAATGGGGTTGCATGTCGATAATGATTGCTGTCGATAAGCAGCCATAATCGATATATTGCATGTCGATAAGGTTTGCACATCCGCTCGAAAAAAGCGTAACCATCAGTGTGGATACTAGACCAATCGCCACTGACTATCGACTCGTGATGCACTGCATCATTTTCAATAGACATTAAAGCTCAGACAGAAAATGGGCGCGTAACCGAGTGGCGCTGTGGCCCGAACTGCCTTCAGGCAGGTGGCGATATTGTGGCCTCACAGTAAGGCCATAGGTAATCATTAGCATTTTTCGTTATTCATGTCATCTGAGGGACTTGCCAATTGGCAATTCATTTGTTAGAGCCCAGCCAGGCTTGGTGCAAAATATGACTTCCTTCAGGCATCCCCTACATGTTCTCGTAAGAGGACGCTAGACGTGGCGTATTTCATACTGCCCAGTGTAACGTCCAAATGTCTGTTGTATATTATCAGTTTTGCATCTGGCCATATGCTTTACTGCCCGGCAGGGGCCGTGCCACTGATGTTGAGTGAGAGGGCAAGATTCGTCAGGGGGCCTCCGGAACCAAATGAAGCTCCTCATAGTAAGGCCATAGACCGTCCGCTGGGTGTGTGGGGGGGGGGGGGGGCACTAACCCGTCCGCTTTAGTAAAGGGATGATAATTTCTAACATCTCCTCTTTTGGCTTAATACGCCATTGATGAACACAGTTGTGATTCGATGGTTAATCCCAAAACGTCACTGATTGACGCAAGAAAGTTCCACCAAAGCCACTGAAAGACCGTCTGGCGATATGGCAGCGCGTTACAAAATGTTTGATAATTCCTAGGAATTAATCACATGCCATGCTACTGGTGAGAGCAGCTTGCACACAAGCCAGACTAGCGCATGCGCGGTCGTTGCGTTTCATGTAAGTCGTAAAATCGTAGCAGAGATTGTATCCGCTTCGACGTCAGGTGCAGGTTCACATGGATGAACATTATTTTATGTGAGCATCTTGCTGAAATTGCTCTTTCATTGCGCCCAGTTCGGATTGCATTCATACCGACATGCAGCAATGCGATACAATGTCTTATTCACGCAAACCAACTAGCCATTCGTGTACATCTTACCAATGAGCAGTTTGCATGTCACTTTTTGCGTGCCTCTGTTGCAAGCCTGACTAGTACCGGAGACCGGCAGAGGACGTGCACCGGGCATGTAGCAAACTGCACGCCGCTTTTTGTCAGGGTGATTACGTTTACTTAACTCGAATTATGTGTGCAAAGCGGCGCTGGCATTCTAACACCCACGTTTACATGTCTACGTGCTGCCTCACTCGCGATAAAGCACAGCACTATCTCCTACTTATTTGCTCCTCTGCGTACTCCTCTGCGCACAAGGAAAACACGAATGTTGCCCTTCGGATATTGAACCCAAACCAAACCCTCGGATATTAAACCAAAAATCGGCCTCCTTACAACCTCGGTGAAATGAATGCTGTCCCCACCCGTCACCTACGCCTATCCTGTTGTGTGCACTTGTCTGAGAGACTGGTGTACGGATGGTTGCAGAGGGTGCGTCGCCATCGGTGCCAGACTTCAAATGAGACTTAACCAGCGCCCTGATAGGAGAGTCGATGCGACCCCCTCCCCCAGCGGAGGTTTTTTGAGGATGCCTCTCCGGCATGAGTACAAACGCGCCCGCATTCTTAATAGCCTATGGGCATCCATAAAGCGTGTTTCAAGACTGAAAACGTGTACTAGCTTTTCGGGTTGTGAGCAACGGCGCCTTGTTGAGGAACACTGCACGGTGATCTACGGCCGGCGCGGGCGGCGAGCGGCAACCGACGATCCCGCCGAACGCGCAATGCGGCCCGGCATTGTTACATTAACAGTCATATTTCATGGGCATTCTCCACCATATTCATGTCAAACCACTGTATTCAGAAATGATTAAGAAACACGCCTGTTTAGGTCTTGTGTCGCCACGAGGCACGGGCTCGTATGTATGATATTGTCAAGTTGAAAAGTGCGATATTCGGGAATATTTGATCTTTGGTCCTGACATAATGGGATCAGTCATTGACCAAGCAGAACCAAAACTAGAACCAATCGCGAGATCTCGTTGAGACCAATCCACCGGTGTTTTACGCTAAGCTCTACCTGCATTAGTTTGAAAATACCAGGGAGCCGCATCGACGTCGCCACCTCCCCCATCAGATCGCGTTACGGAAAAAGCGACGAATCAGGGCGAGGGCTACTTTGCGAGTCCGAGAAGAGTTCCGTCTGCAGATACCGTGTATACAAGCGTGGAGGATGCGCTGCGCTTTATCAGTCTGGTGACATGTGGTGTACAGGGTACGTCACTGCTTTGCACGGCATGTTCTGGTACAACGAATAAAATGGCGTGCTGCGCTGATAGTCACGTTTGTCTGTTGATAGCTGACCGTCGGTGCTTACTATAACAACATTCATACCGGCGTCGCTTTCAGACGAAAATCACTCAGTCTCATATCATATTCAAACAAATCCGGGCGGGGCACTTGGTCTGACTGGCACAGCGAGTCAATCAGACATATGACCACGGCTGCAGCAGACTAAATGTGATGCATAAAATGACACTGCCAGTCTCTAAGTGGTATTGTATCACTAGCATCGTTGAGTGCCGCTCGTCTATAACAAGAACACGCTGTCAAGGAACGTGTGCAAATGATATGATCGGAGCTTAAACGAACTCCATGAAAATGCATCGGGCAGCGCGCGCATACAAATGATGTATGATATGGCTTACATAAGTCACCTTCCTCTGTTGGAGTTTGAATGCAGACCGGTATTGCGACGCTGGCTGGAATTCGGAGCAATTTGGCTTCCGTCTCCATTTTTACAGTCGCACCCTGCCTTCAGTCTGAGCTCATTAACGAGGTTGAGCTTAACAAAGAAGTTATTTGGTGTGAGAAGCTGAAGTAATGTCCTCATGCTCTTCCCAACTCATGAGATATGTTTCCCTTCGCCGGGAGTTGCATATTTACGTTGTGATAGTCCTGTAAACTTTTAGCCTAAACACAGTGACAATAGGCGAGCATCCAGTGCTGGCGTCTCATTACGTCCTAAAGCGTAGACAGTACAAGTGGCAACGGCGCAGACGCTCTGGTTTCGATGCGGTTGAAAGAATGCCTTTTATATGATAATTCCTCTCTCATTTAAGTGCAATTATAACTAAACAACACTGTTTGAGTCCCCAGTCCCTTTCAGCGGTCAACTATTGTTGATCTCACTAGATGGTCTGCATGCGACCGCATGGTTCCGCATAACAAAATCCTCAGGGTCGCACACCGAGGGCTCAGGGTTACCGGGTGTCGTGTGTAAGCAACGCCCGATGTGGATTGCGTCATCAGGCAGTCATGGCGCGGCACCGTTTGGACGCCAAGCCCTGCACCGCGGCTGCCTGGCATCGCGGCAATCGCACGGAGTCGCAATCTGATGAGAGGTTTATCGAGTGGTGAAACGAATTAGTAAAGCATGGGGACTTTTCGCAAGTCTGAGCTTTGCAGCGAAGCCGGGTAGCAGTCTGCTGCGTCTCGATTTTTGCTTATCAATAGTCCATGATTTGACTCCCTTCAGACACCTTACATCTGCAAGGCTCCAAAGACACTCTTAATGATAAACAGCGCGAGGACTTCATCTTACATCCACTTCCGCGTATGCTGCGTTCAGAAAACGAAAAACAGAATATTGCCTCGTACTAAGACTTATATTTTGCTAGACAGTGTGCATCAGTTCATGAAAAATAAAACAATTTCAGGTCAGGGAGTCGCATCAACTTGCTGATTCCTGTCGGACACACCCGCACTGGAGCGGGCACCAGCGATAGGCACAAACGCATACGATATTGATCTAAACACGCGGAGCCGTATCGATGGGAAATCAACAAAATAAAAGCAATACATACAGAAAAGGAGTGTAAATAGCAAACAGTCTACATCGCTTGGCGGTGGTGTGGTCAGATCCTGTTCAGTGCGACTAGCGTTGCAAGAATACTGTGATCACAGGCAGTGTCGGCGTTTCCTGTTCCCGTGTTCGGCGGCGGTGGCGCCGCCGCACGGCCGACAGGAGAAACGACAGCGGCGGCGTCGCCGTCACATGATCGGTGAGCGAACCAGCAGCGGCGGTGGCGGCAAGACCAAGCGGCGACGAAGCCACGGGCAGGAACAGACCCTGAGCTAGCGGCGCGGCCGGCGGTGGCTCCGGCAGGAGGTCATTCTGCGGACCAGCCACAGCGGTGGCGCCGCCCGGTGACCGCCCAGCGAACCAGCCCCGGCCGGCGACACCGGCGCGCCTCGAGCAGCCGCGCGCGCTACCCTGAGATCGAGCCGACCGGCGGCCGGGCGGCGTCAGTTGATGGAGGGAGTCGGCCCGTGCCACCGCACGTCCACCCGCGGCCACTTGCTCTGCAGACAGGTCAGGATGGTGTTGGCCGACGTGGAGCTCTGCACGTCCGTCTCCAGCAGGCAGGCGTCGCCCTTGACCAGCTTCACCTGCGGCGGCCCCCAGGGCAGATCGCGAGGCGTCAGAGACCGACGGCGACGCTCAGCGTGGCTCGTCGCCGCATGGTTCCCTCGCCGCCTGCCGCTCCGCAGCTTTCAGAGCACCATTTTTGGAACAGAGCCACGACACTGGGGGTCGCATGTGTACGAGCGGCATGGCCAAAAAGGCAAAGCCACATCTTTCTCGCAGGGCGGCAATGGCATGTTTCCCAATCGTTGCTGGCGCATCTAGTCTCGATCATGCTCGCAGCAGGTTTTCGCGTCGAGTAGCCGGGTCATTCATCGCACATATTGTGTGATCGCCCCCCCCCCCCCCCTCCCCCAGCCCCTGTCCGAGCACGCACCTTGCCATCCGCGTTGCTGCGGATGAGGCCGTTGCAGTGGTACACGGTGAAGGCGTCCGGTTGTCGGCCGGCGGCGCCCTCTGGGAAGAACTCGTCCAGGAACGGCACGCGCAGCACAATACCCAGCTGGTCCGGGTCCAGCGTCTTCCGCATCAGCTCCACGCTGTGGGGCGCCGCACCGCGTCACCGACCCGGGAAGGCTGGCTCGGGGGCCGGGCCCTGTACCCCACACAGAGTGCTGCGATCTACCGGCCGCGCGCGCGAGACGGCGCTCCTACCGACGACAGTGGTGGTAACGACAAGTAAACTGGCGGTGATGACAGCAGGCATGCCGGCTCTATCGACGCGGCCACGTCGATTACATGGGATGCCCACAAAAAAACATCTCCTGACTTCGGCGACCTCCGACCCGCAGCGGAGAGTAAGACCAAGAGTGCACTGACGGATGACCAACGGAGGCTGCTCACTATTCGTCCACGGTGACAAGGTCGCAGGCGGCCATCAGTGAGGACAGCTCCGAGGTAGGATGAAGCCGCTCTGCTCACGGTCCAGCCGGTCGAACGCCCGCTGCGCCAGCTGGCGGGCCGACGGTGGCGCCGTCAAGCGGTCGTCCGGTGCAAATAATACTGAAGTGGGGGGCAGACAAACAAGCTTACATTCTGCAATGGCTAGTATCACAATGAAGTGACTACCCATCCTTGATTATGTTGCACAATGGCCCAGTTCTTGACAGAGATATGTTCCATCACACGCACACAATGTTGGCGTTTTTTTTTCGAATTTTAACTCCTGGGAAAATGTGCACACTGGATGTTTGGTCCCGTAGCCGTGAAACATGGCCCACATTACCAGAGGCTGGACTAAGAACGGCGCCAAGCTGTCTCCGAAGAGACAGCGCCTCTCGTTTCTCGGGTGTTAAGGCAAAGGCTCCACGTTCGAGGCTCAGACCAGACTCTCCGGCGGACGATCCCCGCTCGCACGTACCTGTGAGGTGCGTTTCCGACGCCAGCACCCAGACTGGGTGGCGGGGATTCTTGAGGTTCCATCCGACGGTGCAGTAGTGAAGCCGCTCCAGCAGCGTGAGGAACCCCACGCCGGGCTGCGACAGCACGCCCTCCAGCGCTGGAAAGGCACGTGCGCATTAAACCAGCTGATGAGACACGGTCGTGGAATACAGACAATTTGGACGTTACACTGCTCGGCGATTGCAGTGTAACCTCAAAATCGTAACCTCCAGTGGCTCCTCCGCACGTGCGACCTGACTGAGGGTCGTGAATTTATCAGAACGGCGGTCGAGAAACTGGGACCAGCATCACCAGGGCCAGGACGATAGCCGAGCATCGCAACCGTACTCCCAGGTCACGCCCTCCCCGGACGTGTCTGCGCGCCGCGCGGCGGGTCGTGATGCGGACCCACCGATGCCGCCCACGCTTTTGACGTTGTCCCAGACGTGCGCCACGGCGCGGCCGGTGATGAGCAGGTTGGTGAGGCTCTGCGAGCCGTGGCCGTGCACGGCATGCACCAGCGGCTCCTCAGAGTCGCCCATCTCAGCCTGGACCGCCTGGACGCCCTGCGGCAGCAGTACCGCCTCGTGTGACGCAGACGCACCGGCAGAAGCGCCCATCTCAGGCGTACAGCCTGGACAGCGGCACATCGTGTCGCAGTGGTGCAGCACGCCGACTGACATTAACACAATGTGACGTTGAGGCAAGGTCCCTCACATGGGACAATGCTTACTGGATTCAACCTGTTTCGGTTGTGTAACCTTGCCAGTTGCCTAATCAGGCGAACCTTACAAAAAAGCGTAACATGCATGCATCACTCATGGAACGTGCACAAAACGCGCCTGTCACAAACGTTCACACCATGAAACAACAGCAAAAACGTCCGGCTGCAAGAAACAGCAGCGAAAACAGATAAGCGAACCGCCGTCCGACCAACACCAAACGAGCACCGGCAGAAGCCGATGGATGGTGGCGGCGATCACCGAGGTCGCTACCGCGACGACGGCACGAGCTCCGCAACACTCACGAGTCCTTACCTTGGTCTGGATGAGGGAGTACAGAAAGGCCAGCACGCCGCTGTCGGCCCGAAACGACGATAGGTTCTTCCGGAAGTAGTCCTCCAATTCTTGGGCGGAAGATACCTCGACCATACTGGAAAAAACAGAAGTGAGAGTGACATGAACCACCATGCTGGTGTCAACAGCAGCAGTTGTTTACAAGAACACCAACACGATGAGTCTTCGGCAGCGTGGAGCAGTCCGCATTATGATTGTAGTCCAATACATTGATGAAAACTACAAAGTGACACTGGACATTATGGTCCCCATGACAAGATCGCCAGATCGCCACACATTGCACGGATGGTCTGCCTCATCCCGTCAGTGGTCACCTGACTCCCCGGGCGCCGCCTCACCGGAGGGCGGCGTGGAAGCCAGCCGGCGCCACGCGGCGGCGCTTGCTGGAGGGCAGCTCGGCGGCCGGGCCGGGCTCGCCGGCCGCCTCAGGCGTCACCAGCCGGACAGACGCGGCGCCGCCGGCGCACCGACCCAGGATCTCCGACAGCGACGAGGCCAGCAGCTCGTTCGCCTCCCGCGCCGTCAGCTGGCGAGCGCGGTGGCAGAGTGTGTGTGCTAGTTAGGGGTGGGGCAGGATGATACATGTGATGCACCATTATTCTCTTGGCTGCTGCTGCTACTGGTGCTTTGCATTTGCTTTCAAAAGAGACACAACCTACATGTAACAATATACACCAAGATGAGATGCAGCCCAGCAGGGCATAGTTGGATGGCAGGGTGGAAGCAGGCTAACATCTGTCTCACAACCTCAGAGCAGCACAAAATGTGTGGAATATGTTACAGCTTTAAGAACTTCTCTGTGAGCAAACTTGGTGACTCAAGGTTAATGTTGTCTACTCAGATATCACTTAAAACTATATTGTGTCATCTGGTCATCTTAAATGGACACTGTCCTTCTGTGTCAGTGACTCAAAAGGCCAACAACATCCAATAAATATGCCACCTTTAAATAATAAACACAGGCATCTGAGAGCACACAAAATGGTGCAAGTGCTACTTCCTTGTAACCTTTTACAGTAAATGGTTCTAAGTTGCATTGTATACAGCATATGACAGTAATTGGCTTACCTTTTCCCATGAGTCTGGGTATTTTTCATACATGTTCTTGAAAATGTGAGCTTGCACAGGGGCAATGACACTGCAAGGTCCACCTTCATACTGCACAAGTGCACAGGGCTCGTCAGCACTGAACACAAAACCTGAAAACAACATAGCATTATATCTTAACAGAACAAGGCACGATGCTGGTATTAATGCATCCATTTCAACCTATTTATTACAAGAAAACCTTGACATGGTTAAGGAGCATGCATGCTCTAATAAAAATATTTATGCCAACCATGATTACACTTCCACAATTATCTGCCTCCTGGGAAGCTTGAACAGGCAGGTAAATGTCTGAATTCCGGCAAACCATTTCTTATCAAGGCACTGTAACTGGAAATTTGATATAGTTGCAATAAAAACACAACAAAATGCTTTCAATTCAGGCTGGACATTTTATGAGATAAGCAAACAGTGTCACATTACAAGCACAGTGCAATTTGTGCCAATTTCAGCTTACACCATGTCTACATACCTATTTAATGGCACCTCCACACCAAAATATAGGCATCATGCTGCATACATATGGAACAGCAGCCACCCTATAACAATAATGTACCCCTGACCAGTAAATCTAAAAGGCCTGAGATCAGTTCAGAGAAGTCACAGATTATGGCACATTAAGAATTCATGAGTTTAGGTTGTTAAAAAATTATGTTGAGAATTAACAGGAAAATACACAAAAACATGTTTGAGATGCAACAATTTCCACACATTTTAGCCTGACCTGAGTTTGGTGCACACAATTATCACCTTCAAAGCATCAATGTCACCTTGTTATTTTGTACAACAGATATATTTTTTTGCAGACTGGTCACCACTGAGGTCACTGCTTTCTCTTTTTTCTTGTCTTTTCATGATCATTATTAAATCAGAATCTCTCAGCACTGCTTGTTTACACAAAATGCACTGCCAATTCTTGCTTTTTTCCAATTAGACAAAGCCACAAGTGAAAGTGCAAAGTATCACTGGTGATGATATGGCAATGACAGTAACTAACAGTTTGTTAATTGTGCACTTACCCTGATTCCAGCGGTTGAATACAGATTCGTTGATTTCTTGGCGACCCCAAACAACAGACAGAATCTCATCAGCAGAAAAATTTGCAGGGTTTCCACTTGCCATCAGACCATCACTTGATGACTTGCCAAAATCAACACCGTTTTCACAGACACTGAACATCCCCTATCACATTCCCGTACACAAGCTGCTTTCTATCAAGAATGAAATGTATGTATATTAAGTCACTAGTTTGGTATTTCACCGAATTCGGCAGACAATGCTACAGCTCCAGTCTTCCGGAAACATAAATGCCTAGCGATGATCCCCCCTCACAATAGCGTATCACGCCCACTTCTTGACAAATACACGATCGCGCCAGAGGCAGACGAGTGTCAACATTTTCGCCATGATTGCCTCTAATTGCCGCAAACAGGGTCCTTAAGTGAAGAAGAAGACTATTGCAATACTTCATCTAGAAATGCTGCATGTCATGCATACCAACCATTGTTTGTGCTTTAGGCCCCTGAGAGACTTAAAAGCAGCTTGAAATGCAAAAAAGAAAATATTTCTACAAAAACCTTTTCTGCCAGTAATGCCCATTAAAAGCAAACAGGGGTGTTGCCAGGGATGCTGATTCCAAGACAAATTTGTGAATGGCGAGCCCAGTCTTTCTTCATGACATCTTTTTGTATTGGCAAGACGTAGGCTCATGAGCAAAACACACAATTACCCACTGCATGAAGTGTTTATCGAAATCAAAAACGATGTTGCGGCCCGGATTTTTAAAGGGAGATGAGCTTGGTGGGTACGAATCACAAATGTATTTCTAACTTTCTGTTGGGAGCCATCTGTAATGGAAAACGGAACACCTGGGTCTAAGCGGGGAGTGCCCCCACCCGAGCGTGCGCGACATTGGTCGAAATTTAGCTGACCCTGATAGTAACATCCAAACGAATCTCTGAAAATGTCTGCATTACACTTGTCATTAAAATTTGGAATTGAAAGAAGCGAGGAGAGGACGCAGTAATAGACCAAGCGATGCACTACCTGAACTTGATACTTAGTGCCAGGAGCAACAGACGGTGCGCCAAATTTGCTGAGTAATACAATTCTTGGATCATTTTTCCAGAAAATCCTCATAGCAGCAATTAGCATTTAAAAAGGTGATAAATAACTATACCAAGTCACTCCCCCCGCGTCCCCAGCGAGCCTGCTTAGTGTTTAGTGCAGATGCATACAATGTAGGTAGTGTCTGCTAAAGATTAGGGCTGGTGCCTGTCTGGTACCAGTCATGCATGACAGACTAGTCATTGGATGCAAAAGGCGTACCTGGTTTCAATATAAATGCATAGAATCCATATGCTTTATGATGCATTATTATCAATACCCATGGAAATCGCCAAAATAGTTTTGGCGAGAGGCTCCATTTGTCCATATGCAGCTTATGTTTAAACGGCAGAAATTATGCACGATGGATATAGTATAGAAAAAGTTCATCTCCAATGTATGTCATTGACGTCTGACGTACCGTTTGCGCCGGACGACCGCCTGATGGTGTCACGGTCGGTCCACCAGGTGGCGCAGCGGACGTTCAACCAGCTAGACCATAGCAACGTAATGTAAGTCAAGCGTTGTTTTTCCCGTGGTGCGCTTACCTTGGGTCTGCTGCGAGCGCGCCACGTTAATTTTGATAGGGGGCATTGAGAACCTATGTGTCTCATAAAGTTAAAGCGTACCATGACGATACCGACGGTCTTCCACTAGCGGCGCCTTTTTCTACCCACGAATCAGCAGAACGTATGCGGTCATAACTGCTGACAGGCATGGTGCATACTTTGAAAACTCTGGCACGGGTGGTATGGACCTCCAGTGTGTCTCCCTCAAATGCTTCCCTACAGGCTGGGTGTTGGAATGATGGCGGCAAGATGATGCATGAAACGATACTATAACCCGTATGTTCTGTATAAATTGGATGTCATTCTGGTGAATTGCCATTTTAGTGAATCCTCAGGAGAATTAAATAGCGCATGAAAAGAGTCACTGAACCATGTGTGAAAAGCAAAACATAAAAGCAAGTCTATGTGAGACATACCGTCATTTGTATCAAAACATGTCCCAAGGGAAACCCGCTCCCTAACTTCGCTGCATGTATATATATATATATATATATATATATATATATATATATATATATATATATATATATATATATATATTTGAAAACTCTGGCACGGGTGGTATGGACCTCCAGTGTGTCTCCCTCAAATGCTTCCCTACAGGCTGGGTGTTGGAATGATGGCGGCAAGATGATGCATGAAACGATACTATAACCCGTATGTTCTGTATAAATTGGATGTCATTCTGGTGAATTGCCATTTTAGTGAATCCTCAGGAGAATTAAATAGTGCATGAAAAGAGTCACTGAACCATGTGTGAAAAGCAATATATATATATATATATATATATATATATATATATATATATATATATATATATATATAGATAGATATTCTTACTAGTCTACGGAGCAAGTGTTTCTGGGCGGGCGTGTGGTAGTACCCCTCCATCCAGATGTGGTTTGAAGACACTTAATTCTGAGAAAATATCGGTCTCAATTGATGACGCCGATATCGGTTCCATCAGTTTTGTGGAATTCATCCCAAAGCCACAAAGTTGCGTCTGTGGACATAAATAAAGTTTAATATTTCAAACGTTATGAGCCAACTGGTATGAGTCCTCGAGTGAGCTGAAATGGCTTGCCATGAACTTACAATGTTGCGTACCGTGAACACACAGCCTGTAGCCCAGACCCAAACGCAACAAGCATGGTCAATGTCCTATGGATGCAATGCGATAAAAGCAATATTTGATAAAAGGAAGAACGCATTGAGCCTTGTTTGCTGGGTATTCTGAGCTGGGATATATTATCCTGGCAAAAATCGCTCTAAAATAGACGAGAAGATACTGCCTAAGTGACGTCATCAAGTAAACATTAGTTTGACAAAATGGCACGCTTTAAGCTGTGCTAACGCTCATGAGTATAGCCAATACTTCATTAATAATGTCGATAAACCAGTAGCTCCTGGTCTACTGGAGGTCGATGATTGTCATAATAAGACCTCCTATCTTACAACCATATATTCACAGCCTAATGTGATGCAATGCAACGTGGAAATGCTCATGCTGCATCACATAGACTCTGGTACTAAAAAATCGGGTTGTTACTTTTACTGACACTATTATTACTGGTACTAATAGATAGGCAATCGAGCTGTTCACGTGGCTAAAATTGAAACAGGTATCATGTTTGTGAGGTCCCAACTCGCGACAGCGAAAATGCCCAGAAATGATCGACAACCACAGACGCAGATGATGACCGGCACACGTACAAGCACACGCAATCACATACTTCTCTGGCACAGATATCAAACTGTGCCTAACATGGATATGGACACCGAAAAATCCTGTTATCCTGACCGTGGAGGGATCATGTCCACGCTTTAATCGATAGGGTTTAAGGAGAGCGATCGGCTGGCGTGCCCTGATGGAGTTTTTGACGTCAGCTGCGAGCACCCGAGTTACGTGGCAGAGTTGCCAAGGGACGCCTTAAAAAGTCATCTGCCTATAATCCCTAATTAACTGGCGGAAGCAAATATAAATATTGTTGCAGGTATCTCAATGTTACATATTTAAGCACGTGAAATGGTTTGGTCAAAATAGTGCACCTGCCGACCACGTGCAGCCGCAGAATGCAAAAGCGGCGCCTGAAGGGAGTGTGGGGGGGGGGGGGGTGATGGGCGAGGGGGAGCTCCAAAGCAACACTCATATTGAACGTTGCCTGTGGTGCCGCAGAAACAGAACAGAATAGCCTCCACCCTCGCTCTCTGAAAAAATTAGCCAACGAAGATCCCGCTAACTGTGTTCCCAATGGTCGGAGATTCGTGTCATTCTTAATTGCAATGCAGGTCCGTTAAACGCATGGCCCTCTGTTTGAGAGTGTATGTGTGTGGGATAGGGGGGGGGGCACGTCCGGTGTGTGGGATGGAGGGGGGCACGTCTGGTGTGTGGGATGGGGGGGGGGGGGCACGTCTGGTGTGTGGGATGGGGGGGGGGGCACGTCTGGTAACGGCGGAAGCATCAGAACGATGTTGGCGTCCTTAATGTCTCAGAATATTGTCATAATGATGATGATGATAATTGCAACCGCTTATGTCGTTATCGTTATTCGGTGACGGCCTGCCAGTTGACAACGAAACCGTAAGCACACGCCATGGGGTTCTGAAATGCGTGGGTGATATGTGATTGATCATGAGCCTGACACAGCTTGAAGTCAATCATTTAGGAAAGGAAATGAGTTCCTACGTCTTCAGTCCTGAGTGGTTTTATCGTTTGTTCACTGACCACTGCAGCTTACTCGTAATCCAGCACATTAAACCCGCTCATCTAGCCGTCATGGCTTATAATGTTTTGTGAAGGGTCAACTGATGCTGCGTAGAGTGTCAAACGATCAGAGTACACCTTTGCGTGACGTCAGCACCTCCCGTGGTCACCATTGGCCGTCGATTCGGTCACGGCCGGCTCGCCAGCTTGATTACACAGCCGGCGGTGCAGGGGCCGTCATTACGGGCGGAGGGTCGGCTGGCGCCCGCGCCCGCCGGCCGGCTGCCTCCGCACGGCCGCGCACTGCCACCGGACCGGCAGCGGCTCCGGCACCGGCCCCTGTGCCGCGGGCAGCGGCAGGGGCACGCGGCGGAGCTGCCGCCGCCGGAGCCTGCAGACGTCCGCTCGAGGTGAGGTCCGGGACTCTGGGGGTGATGGGTGGCAGACGAGACGGAGAGAAGTCCAGATGCTCTTGCGACAAAAGGGGGAGGGGGAGTGCTCGTTCATGGCGAGAGGGCCGGCCTCATCTCGGCGATATACGCGGCGTGTGATTAGAGGACAGACTGCTGCAGGGATGGGAAGTCATTGAAGTCTGCGGTGGTGCGGGGATAGAGGACAGGTTACTGCGGATTCAGAGGAAAGATTGCTGCGGTGGTGTGTGGTCAGAGGACAGATTGCTGCGGTGGTGTGTGGTAAGAGGACATGTTGCTGCGGTGGTGCAAGGTCAGCGGACAGATTGCTGTGGTAGTGCCGGGTCAGAGGACAGATTTCTGCTGTGGTTTGTGGTTAGGGGACAGACTTCTGTGGTGTCCAGCTAAGGCCACAACCTGCAGAGACCGCGGGCTCCTAGCTAACCGCGACTCTTCAAAAGCATTTAGTACGGTCTCTGACCCTAAGCCGCCGGTCTAAATCTACGATCGATCAGTTCGCTCTGCTGAACAGCGGCTGAGGGAGCCGTCAATCTCCGGGCGCGACGGCGACGGCTCCTCTCACCGTGACAGCGGGTGTCGTGGGACCGGCACGTGCCACGGCCAGACCCGCCGGCGGCGCGACGAGCCTGGCGCGGCGGAGACACTCGGCGTGCGGCGGCCGATGCTGCACCCAGTGGGCTGCCCGACCGGGGTCGTGAGTATGCCGTCTGCGGTCGGAGAGCGAATTTCGTTGCCACATTGTTTTCTTAATTGTTGGAGCACATGCGAATTTTAAGCCACTGTGCTGCTCAACGCAAATAGGTCCCACGAAAAAATTCAGGAATCCTGAGAGCTTGTGATATCATTTAATATCCTGAGTCAGACAGGTATATTTGCTTCAAATGTAGGGAATATAGATAGCTTGATACATTAAACGCGTGGGTTCAGTCAAATCAGGTACATGCATTCGGATGCTCCCATTCTATCTGATGTATATCTACGACTTTCAGGAGTGGATCCATCTCGAGGGGCCTGGACATGAACTCTCACTGTGCTCCGTTGAGGGGCACCGACAGAGGCTACGAACCCCTAGAATTGTCGTTTTCTCTCAGGCCTTTTGACGTCTTTGCGTTTTAGGCTTCGAAACGAGTGCCTCCTAGGTACCTTGTCTTTCGGCAATCCTTGGCGGCTCCCGCCCCCTGGCGTTTGGATGCAGCGGCGCAGCTAGGATTGTCTGACTAACCAGACATGTATCTGGTTCCCGGCTTTTGGTCTTGGTTCCCAGTTTTGGTTCTTAGTTCCTCCTGGCTCATTTGATAAAATAAAGCCCTGGATCCTGGCTCCCACCGGTCCTTTCACGAAACACTATCTTGGATTACGGTTCGTAGCGGTCATTTCGACAAACCAACTTCCTGGATCATGGTCTTCACTGGTTCTTAAGAGAAAACAAAATCTTGAATCCTGGCTCCGGCTGGATCTTTCGGCACACCAAGATCCCAGTTTCCACTGGTCCTGTCGACATAGCGATAAGCTTGGTTCCCACTGGTTCCTCTGAAAAACTAAGCCCTGGATCTTGGTTTCCTCTGGTTCTTTAGCATACCACTGGCCTGGTTCCGGCTCCTAATTATCATTGGTTTCTTTGAAAACACTGGATCTTGTATACTGGTTGCCACTGATCTTTTAAGGACAGGACTCTCACTCATTGCTCGCAGCCACAAAGTCATGCAAGTCACACAGGACGTTCTACATGTTCTTGCTTTCGCATCTACTAAAAGAAAGTCATACACCATCAACAAGTCAATCAGCATGTCCAAATACCATCAATGCAACTAAAAAACTTAATTGCCAGCTATAAACTATTTTCGTGCAGCTTTGAAGAGAGCGCCTGACAGCTGCAACTATCCAACAGGATAGCCCATACGTTTCTGTTCTCGTGCCACAGACAGGTAAAACAATCGGCATGCCCTGTCATCGTAGCAACAACAAAGCTTAAATGCTAAGTGAAGATCAGTGCCTACAGCTTGTGTCTGACATCAGAAGCAATCTCGCATGATACCTAACAGATGTATGTTTTCACATCACATGGGAGTTACAACCATAGGGAAGTCCATATCCCCACACCACCATTACAACCCGTAGAGCTTTACTGTTAGTTGAAGACGATCGCCTAACATTTGCGGCTGCATACCAGCCAGCGGAAACAATGTGCCCATAGTAAGGGTGTTTACTATGAATGGTGAACTAATTAACCACATTTCGATCTTGCAATACCTCACTAGATAACAAGGTAATAGCAACACTGTTAAAATTTCAACTATCCAACTATCAGGGTCTCTCTAAATTGCTGTCAGAGTTGCAGGTGCCAGAGTCGCAACCGTGTTTTTTCATAAAACGTTTCGTATTTTCCTTTGACAAAGTGGAATCAGAATATGGGAGCCAGGAAGGGGTCAGATCCCTGAATTGAAAAATCAAAAAAGTTCTGTAATAGATGTGTATGCTGTGTTCAGGCCCCTCATGCCTTTCAAATATGCAAAGTCCTATAAAATGGCGCCCTTCCAGTTGATATCGAAACAAAATGTCAGAACCGACGGCTGCATATCAGATGACACGGATGATACACAGGTCAGAAATCAGGCGTTGACGCAACCAGAGTGGTTTCGCTGGTGTGGGTCGGTCAGCTGATAATATAAGAAAGTCAGCTGAATAAAGAAGGCAAATCGGTTCTTCGCCCAATGTCTACAAACTTACACAGCCTCTGAGTAAATGTAAAACAATGGTAGCACATTTCCCTAGCAGGTCATCACACCTGATTCTATACTGATGAATTTTGGTAAATACAGTTTGGTATGAACACAATCATTTATAGTTTCTAATTATCTAGTTTTTATCTACGGTTTGTATAGATGAGCTATTTCTTAATGGTAAATAGAAAAATGGCAGTTGACCAAGCTCACCCGGCGAAGCCTGTGTTTTTGACAGGATTCGCCATGATCTGGAGCAAATAATGACAGGATTCGAAATGATATGATAATGACAATGACATTGACGAAATGATAATGACAATGATTCAAAATGACAGGATTCGCCATGATCTGGAGCAAATAAATAAGCTCCATGCATCGGCATACGTAGCACGCCTGGTTTTCTCGGCCTGTGAACAGTAAGACGGGTTCCCGTTGTGAAGGGCATGCTAAGAATATTACAATTCAGGCCCTGGAATGCGAGGATTTTGTTTTCGGGAAGGTCCTAAGCTCTGCGAAGCCTACAGCATTGCGTGCTCCTCCCCCCTAGACGAAATCCTGGATTCGCCCCTGTACAACGATGTACGCGTGCAGGAAAATGAAACGGTCAAATTAATATTGCTTCATTATCCATGTTTCATTTTGAAAATAATCAGGAATCAGGAACTGGTACTGGAAGAAATATTGGAAACAGAACACATGTCTGTTTTTAACTTTCTGTCGGGAGCCATCTGCAGTGAAAATGGAAAATGTCGGTCTAGGGCCCACGCTTCTTTGACTGCGCCTTTGCCCCGGTGTGCAGTATCCTGCAGCGAGCAGATCGGTATAGGGTGCCCTCCGGACGCTCTCCATACATATTTTTGTTTTGATACACGGTACCTCGCATGCGCTAAGAGAGAGAAAAAACCGTGGGCCCTCCGCGTGTATGTGCAACATCTTTCATGCATTACGACACCATGTTCATATGTGTTTTGCTGCGCTAAGCATTGTATCGCTGAAGCTGGGCTGTTGGATTAGATTTGACAAAGCGTCATGCGTAACAAATGATTTGACAAAGCGTCATGCGTAACATATATATATATATATATATATATATATATATATATATATATATATATATATATATATATATATGTGTGTGTGTGTGTGTGTGTGTGTGTGTAGGTGTAGGTGTGTGTGCACACAGATAAATCAAATGCTTTCTACTGAACGACACCTGCCTGAGGTAACACAAATCATCCATTTCTACTGAAAACACAGTCTGAAGTCTGGTCCGGCTTCGAACGCCTGCTGTGTACATCAGTGCTTCATGCGAGCGCGCGATCACTTTTTCCACGTGCCTAGCCGAGATGACACTGATGACCTTACATTTCCCAGACCTCATTTATCGTCACATCGTACGTTGGGCATGCTCCGTCTCCAGCCAACGGTCACCAGACTTCCATCCCCACCGCTCTCCCCTCTCCATCGGTCGCGACGCAGCCGGCGGCGTACGTGAAATCTGGCGGCGACACGCGGCCCGGCCGCACGGCGGGCCTCTCTGACAGTAAGTGTCTCATCGGCGGCCGGCATGCGCGCGGCGTGGAGCCGTTATCGAGTTAGGAGTCGATTGACCGGCGATGTATGGTAATTTATGGACGCCCCCGTCGCGCCGGCGCCGACGGTCCGCTCGTCGGCGGCGCCTCCACACGCGCGGAAAATTCGGCAGATAAAAGGCCAGAAGAGTGCAGATGATAGCGGCAGTTATGGATTGGACGCCGCCGATTGATTTTTATCTTTCCGGTGTCGCATGCGGAGGGGAGTTGAATAATGGTCAGCGTTCAGCAGTCGGCAGCTGAAATCCAGCTCTGGACATGCCTGTAACGGGCCGTAGCTTCCTCGGGCAATGACGCATAGGGAACTTTCATCACGCCTACATACCGGAATGGCGTATCTTTGACTGCCGAACCTCACCAGTCGTGCACTTGACGGGCTTTGTTTGTGTAAATACTTAGTACGCCACCATGCAGCATTCAGGAAAAGTAGCATGCTTTGGTAAGTGTTCTGTTGCAGTATGTGGAGTTTGCAGACGCTTGTTAGTTTGTTGAACCATACGTGGTTCTCATGCAACGTTCATTACAATGCTCCTCCGCACCCCATTAACACGAACAAAGCCAAATCTTGGATTTGTTCTCATTTAGTTTTATGCGATAAGCAGTTAACTACAAGTGGTTCTTTTCGGCGGATAGGATTAGTTCCACTCTCTGTTCCTCCACGGCATTGAAGTGTTGTTTTTCACAGTGTTCTCTGGGATTGTGTGATATTATGACAGCAAAGAGGAAGCGTAAAGCAAACTTACATTTGCTGTCGGAGTTCGCCTAATGTTCACCGCCGTTTCGGTTTATCTGGTTTATTTGCCAGGGTATGCCGCGTCTTTGCAGCACCCCGTTTCTAATTGCGTGTTATTTATTGATTTACGATTCTGCACACCCCGTTTGATATAGGCGGGCCCTTCTGGTCGACTGTTCACCGGCGATGGGTAGGTAGAGCATACTGTTGGGTTCAGCCGTGTTTGAAAATTGAATATGAATGCAGCTTCGTAAGAATGAATATTCTGCATTGGTCAGGTAATGTCCTTTTGAAGTAATATTGGGTTGCATGACTATGCTTTTTGTGATAATGTGTCACACATTCTCGATGAGAAAACTGAAAATATATAGGTGATTTCAAATCTGCTACTAGCCTCCCGGGCTAGTGTATTAATGTTTACGCTCTAGCGTGCGCCAATGCGGAGGAACCTAACCATGTGTTGTTACCGAGCGTGTTGGCGTTTTAGGTAGCTTGTATTTGGAGTCCTGTGCCAATAGCCAGTGACGCCCCAGCGATCAGGTGCTCCGTGTAGGACCTTCCTTTAGCCTATGAGGCCTAAGGGGGAGGCAAGGCAATTAAGGGAGGTCCTCATGGAGCCGATCACCTAGGCGCCATCGAGAACCATCCACAAGATCATGGAGCCAAGGCGCTTAACTTCATGTAGGACCTTCCTTGGGCCCATGAAGCCTAGGCGGCAGGTTCCATGTAGAACTTTCCTTCAGCCCAGGTCTTCCTTTGCATACGCTGAGTCTGGTCCTGACAAAGTGATGCTGCAGCTTATTTATTCGCAAGTGTGGTGTGAACAAACGAGAGAAGTTAAGGGCTGTTGAAATATTGTCACATCTTTCCGCGCAATGTCACGACCAAACACTTGTTCGCTGGGCTCGCTCCATTTCGGCCGACATGCGATCGCCCGGCTCATGACCAAGCCCGCTGCCCTGACCGCAGGCGACCGAGTGCGTGCGAGCATTGTCGCCCCCGGATGGAGCCCACAAGAGTCCCCTTTGAATTTGGACTCGCCAAACTTGGCAACAGCCGCCGGTGGTGGACAGATGAGGGCTTTGTCCGGTAAAGTGGTTCCTCTCCGGTCGGAAGACTCGCTGAAGCTGGCCACGGTCTTGGGCTCGGGGGCGAAAGCTCTCCTCTCTGAGGACTCATGCGTCGAACTTCGAGAACAGTTTCCAAAGAGTTGGTTTAGCTAGGCTCGTTCACGACCCTGGTTCCCTGCTTACAGTGTCACTGCCCTTTAGGGCGCACCCCTGTCCGGCGGGTCACTCCTCAGTTGGTGAATTACTAGGTAACTGCCAGAACGCGCCGCCCATACCTGTTCTATCGCGGCCAGGTTATGGGCGTTTTACGCCCAAACTCCGCCTCCGTCTCGAGCTGCTTTGCATTTAGATTGGCCGGGCCATTAAGCGGAGATGAGAGGCGGTGTTTGTGGTAGAGATATGTGCATACGGGCGCACTGAATGCGCTCATCTTGTGTGTGTGTTAAACAGTGTGGTGCTCCTGCAGGCAGTACAGCGTATGGAGAGGTGCGGGTGCTTACGCCGCAATGCTTAAAGGCGCAGAACCGTTTGTGATCTAGAAACGTTCTCATGTAAGGCTAAGCCTTTTCTACAGTAAAGACGCTTTTTGACAGCTTTTTTGAGAGATCCTGGACATTATTGCCATGAAACAAACGTTGGGCTTCCGAAAGTGGTGAGGACATACTGGGAGCTTCAGCTGTGCTTTGAAGGCGTTGCGACATTTGTTTTCGTTCGTTTCGACTTTCGTTGTCGGGGTTTTGTAAATAAGCAGCATGTTGACATAGGTTTGGAAATAGTAAAATCCCGACTAAAATTTGTTTCCGAGGGCCGTAAATTAATATGAAATTCCCCTGCAACATAACAAATGGATTGCATGAAAGACTGCAAGTAATTCTGGTGATGACGTAGCCGAAAAGATCATTCGGGCCATGCTCCTCACTCCCAACCCCTGAGGTAGCAAAGAGCCCTAGGACCGAATGCTCCAATGCTTCTCAACAGTTTAAAACCGTATGGCTTCTAGAACATTAAAACACGGGTGCCCAAGGTATCAATAGGACAGGCAAGTTGGATCACGGACCTAAGAAACCCCTGAAATCCACAAACAGGGCCTGTTATTTTAAACAACGGATAGGTATTACCTTGGCTGGAACGGCCCTATAGCCTGATCTGGCATTTGTGTCTTGAGCGAAGTCCTGGCTATGTCGTCGAATTCCTATATTGCCATACGACAGGGATTTTATGTTTTTCATTTTTAATCGAAAAAACTTTTTTTTCTTTTTCCGAAAGTTGTCCTTCGTAAGTGACTGCCAAGTACTTTGTTCACCTAACTCAAGGCTGTGGACTTAGGCACACTGGGAAAGCTTGAAATTCATGAAGACACTTGGACACCCAGTTAATAGTCAGCGACTGCTTCACAGTCTGCATCTTCATGCCCACTCTGCAGCAAGCTGTGGCTCTGTATTCCACAGAAAACTTACGGAGGTTTGAAATGTGTAAAGCACCACGGGTAGATATGTGAAGAACGTTACTAATGGCTTGGACCGGAGAAGTTATTCGCCACACCCATATGGCGGTTGGAGATCTGAGGAGCGCTTTCTCAATAGCAACACATATTTCAAACGTCATCGAAAGGGCGGGAAATGTGCCAGCAGTCGTCTCCTTCATGTACGACAGCTTGATCTTGTGTCAAGGCTCTTGATCTGCAGGTGCTGGCACTAACTTTCCCGTGGTCAAACTTCAGTGCATGTGAAAATGATCGCCGATATTAATACTTCGAGGTTTGTAATCCATTTCTCCCCGCCGGATTGACGGGTGCGGTGCCATCTAGTGAGACGAAAAGATGAACGAATAAATTCCAATAATTTTCAAAAGATCTTGAGCCATCCCTTGAGATGGCCATCTAAAAGTAAGGTCACCGAGCGCACATAAGACCAAGCCCTGCGACATTGTCCCACTTATTCATGTGCCACCAAAATACTCAGTAAGATGCGCCAAAGCTGCACTAATACGACTCGAGCTTGGTCGCAGGGGGGCCAGCCCGGTGATCGACCCCAGAAGACCAGCGAGACCGCCAGATCTCATCACCAGCACGCGCGCGTAATTACAGCCCGCGTCCGTCTCCCAGAAATCGGGCAGCGGGCCCGTTCCTCTTGTAATCACGGTCGCCGAGACGGAGCCCGAAGAGTGGCGGACCGATCTGCGCAGACCGCGGACGGTGCCGCGGGCGGCCGTGCCGTCGACAGTTCTGCTCCGATGTGGCATGACTGAAGTAGATATCCGAGCCGGCGTGATTATTGTGCGTGCCCTGTAATTTCGCACACGAAGGGTCGGGATGCCACGCGAGCCGGTACAACCGCGCGCCCACAGCCGACCTCCCACGCTGGGCGAGTGCCTTGCCAGTTATGCCACCCAGGTCTGAGTGGGAGGACGCTGCACAGAACAGGAGCGCATCAAGGCGATCACTGAGTGGCGCATTAACAGCGAATCATGTATGTCATAATAGCTGTTGACTACGTGGTGAACAGCGTGTGCATCTATTGGAACATTGATGAGTCATGGGTGCTACCGTGAATGTGCCAATCATTGTCAAGGTATCTCCTCATACAAAAACGGCTCAAACGCATGCCCCGTGTGTTACTGACGTACGGTAAGCGCAGGTTGACCTCATGTCCGAATTGCATAGTCGCGGTCTGATGATCCGGCCACCCTATGCCCCGAACCGGTATCACGACCCTGTCACCCCGGTGCCCGGTCTGGTGACCCCGCCACCCTGTACCGCGGGCCGGTATCACGACCCTGCCACCCTAGTGCCCGGTCTGGTGACCCCGCCACCCTGTACCGCGGGCCGGTATCACGACCCTGCTACCCCGGTGTCCGGTCTGATGACTCCGCCACCCCGTACCACGGGCCGGTATCACGACCCTGCCACCCCGGTGCCCGGTCTGGTGACCCCGCCACCATGTGCCCCGAACCGGCATCACGACCCTGCCACCCCGGTGCCCGGCCTGGTGACCCCCGCCACCCTGTGCCGCGGGCCGGCATCACGACCCTGCCACCCGGGCGCCCGCTCTGGTGACCCGCACACCCGGGTAGGCCCTCCTCGAGTGCAGCGCCTGCCCCCCTGTCGGGCATCCATCAGGGCGCGTTCGGAGCCGGGCGACACGTAACGACACCAGGGAAATGACCCCCGGTTCCGTCGCGCGCCTCGTTTGTCATCGGCTTCGACGCCGTCAGCATCGGCGGCGACGATCGGCCTCGCTGAAGCTGGAGATAGGGAGAGGCTGGGAGGAGGGGCTCGGAGAGAGAGAGAGAGAGAGAGAGAGAGAGAGAGAGAGAGAGAGAGAGGAGAGAGGAGAGAGGAGAGAGAGAGAGAGAGAGAGAGAGAGAGAGAGGAGAGAGAGAGAGAGAGAGAGAGAGAGAGAGTGAGGAGAGAGAGAGAGAGAGAATGAGAGAGAGAGAGAGAGGCAGACAGACAGACAGACAGACAGGACAGACAGACAGAGAAAGGCAGAAGGGGAGAGGAGCGGACGGCAGCGGTCAGACGGCGAGGAGAAGAGGACAGGGAGCGGGGAGGAGAGGGAGGAAGAGGGAGAGAGAGAGAAGGGGGAGAGGATCAGGAGCAGGGACGGAGGATAGAGGTTGAGACGGAAACGGAGACGGGTACAGACGTTTGTATGCACTGAGATGGAGACAACGACAGACAAAAGCGATAGAGGCAGAGATGGAGCGACAAAAGTATGATCCGGATACATAAGTGATATGGAGACGGAGATGGAGAGAGAGAGAGATGGAGACAGGAAGCGTCCTGCTTACGAGAAAGCCTTCCTTGTTTTGATCAAAGAAAATGTCTAAATAGCGCGCATTATTGCTCTTGTAGCATTATGGCGCAGCATCATTACCGCACACAAACCAGCGCGTCGCTCAGCCTTAATGGCAGCTAATGCGGCTAATACACCGTCCCCTCGGTGGCCGGCTGGCTCGTCAAAGCCGGGCGGGCGCGTCGTCGGCTCCGGTGTCCCTCGGTCGCTTCCGGCGCACTTCCGGCCCGGCCGAACTTCCGACTTCGGGTCGTGTCGTCACATATCATCTGTGGCGGGCTCCAGATGCCGGCTCAGCCGTCCGCGGCGGTGTTCGGTGGCCGAAGTGGGGTGTCGCCACGCGGCCAGGCGGAGGCCGCAGTGGGGCGTCGCGACGCGGACGGGCCCGGGCGCCGACGACTGCTCTCCTCGAGGATGTGGGCGCGACAGGGTGGTCGGGGCGATTGAGGCGCAGTAGTGGCGTTGGTGGCGCTGTTGATGTACCATGTGTGGTTGTTCGGGAACAACAACTATGATGGTCACGTGCGCTGTATTTTCTGGTGACTCATTGATTGCAGGGAGGATCTCCACGCTTTGAAATTGTAGTGACTTCTGATGCTCTGCCTCACTATACGTGTGTGGCAAACGGTCTAGCTTGTCATAACCCGACTCGAACGATTTACACGATCTGATCTGCCCCACTTTCATCAATTTGAGCCAAATGCAAGTCTACCTGAATAGTTTCATGTCATTTAAAAGACGACGGGCGTTACCTGTCCAGAAACGAGACGACACCGGTCCCCCTGCCATCTTCTCGGGAGTTCCGCTGGCAACGAGTGTATCCCGACAATCACATGCCTTCCGAAAAGTGAACACGTCATGGACGTATCGTGCGTCACCCCAGTTGCGAAGAAAAAGGCAAGACTAAAAATTATTGATTACGTCGAGGAACTCCTCATTGCACAGCAATTCGCCGGAGATTTGCGACTTTCTCCACGCTCTGCAAGAAACCATGAATTGGTTTGTCGAACGCTTCAAAGTCCTTCAGCCCCACCACCACGGTCATTTAGCTTCAGGTTCTTTCTGCACGCCTCATTTCACAATGACCACAGCTGACGGCCCGCTGTCATCCGACCCCGCCGCCGCCCGGCCAGCGGCGAGCTGCGATTACCGGCCATTTTAGCAGCCTCTACCGCGCGGGCGGTGGCGTGCCGGGCCGCCTCTGTCGGCTTCCAAACGCCCGCGGGCGGCGCGCTGCTAGGGTTTCGCGCCGTTTTTTGGCGGGCGCGGCGGTTCGCGCGGCGCGTTCGGTTTCAGTGGCGCTGGGCAATCGGCTCCAGAGCGCCGTACGGTGGCCGACGAACGCGGGTTGGCTGCGACGCGCAGCGGGTGGAGGCGGGGCGGGGGAGGGGTACTTTGTCTTTGACCACATGCTTGGCCTGGCTTCGTGTGGTAACAGACCGGGGTTGCCGCTCGTAGTGAACTGTGTTGACATTGGGTCAGCGGCGATGCATAGAGAGCACGACCTCAAGAAGTCCCAAATTGCTGTATTGTGAGTTAAAAGCTGTTATGTTGAGGTAACGGCGTTCAATATACCAGGAAGTACCTGGTAAGCAACGTTTTACTTGAAGACCGTAAACTCAACACATGAGCTTTGGGCTCGTAATGCAGAAAAAGCAGGGACTGAATGTCTTTCTTTCTAAAATCAAGTGCAGATTACTCCCCATCAATTTCAGTCGAATTCTTATTCATTCATAACTGTACCGTTCGCACGATTGGCTGTAACGATATGGCACGGTGTATTCTGCTAAACGCATCTACAATATGTCGCATAAGCAAGTTCATCGAAAATAGCTCTGACCTGGATCGAAAGTACCTGCACGTTTTCACTAGCTTGCAGACGCTGGTAGCCACCGGCCCTGCGTCGACTTTGAAGGATGACATCTATGAAAGGGTCAACACGAGTGTTTCGACAGCGGAAGGGAGCATCGCGTGCTCTCTACCCTCATGATGAAGTCTCATACCCCTCCCCTTCTTTACTCCGCCTTCCTTCATTCCCCGACCTCACCCCCCTCCCTTCGCACAGCCAAAGCATTGACCCACGCCCCAGCACAGCCACCAGGCCCCATCTGCTCCGGGCTCGACGATCGCCGGTTTCCCCGGCCGGACCGCCGCGGGGTGCGGCGACGCGGCGCGACACCCCTCCCCTACCCTCGGCCGGCGGTGACTTATGGTAACAAATTATACCGGCGCGCATGTCCCCGGCGACGGTGTTAGGGGAAAATTAAATGATGATACGGGCCACCCAGGGATAATCCAATCTGTAAGCAATCGGCTGGTGGGAGAGGCCTTCTGCCAGATTGGAGCCAGCAGTCAGCAGTATTCGGCGGCGCTGGGGGACTCGGTCGGGAATGGAGATTTGGCGGAAGGGCCCCGCCGTAGAGTGGGGATTGAAACAGAGGCGCCGGGGTTTCGACTGGGTGACGGCTAACGGACAGAGAAGTCAACGCAGTGTTGCCGTTTATCAGTGATCACAGATTATTCCAGATGTGCGGGTATTGCTGGATTGGGACAGCAGAGATTTGCGACAATGCCATTTTATGCCGGCAGATTATAAATTCTTTAAAAGGCATGGCTCAGTATTACCAGGCAATCATTACAGCCAATCGTGTGGATCATCTATTTGTCGATGGAGTGGCTAACAACAGTTTGCATTTTCACCTCACTTTACTGATGAGACTTACCTCAGATTGCACGTTTCAGAGCCGTTGAGCGTACGCATGCCTAGTTTCACATATTTCGCCGTTTGCTATGTGTACTTATCGGGGTTCTGATAAGGACGGTGCGAACAGGGAGATTCCTCGAACTTCAGCATTCTCATCACCCTGGTGATATTTTGTCATCATGGCATGCAGCCAATTCGAGTGGCATTCCGCGACGATGCGTATCCCATTCAACGCTTATCGAATCTCATTACAAAGGGATCATCCACATAACTATCATTCTGGACGCCCCTAAAAAGTAACAAGAGCACGGCATATGCAACGCTCTGTGCGGGTTTCCATCCCGAGATGTGTCTGGCATGCTTAGTCGGCCCCCTGGCCTCCACCACCATGACCTTCGACCCGGCGGTGGGCCGATGCTCTCCCGCCTGCTGAACCCGAAGAATAAACAAAACTTCACAGGCGTACACGGACGAGCAAAAGGCATTTTCGGAATTCATCGCATATCCAAACAGAGTTGCTGAAAGCACAACATGCCAGGATTATCGTCCAATAATTCGAAACCACGTCTGGCTGGAAACCTATTCTATATCCTGTTCGCTGTGTCGCCGGGGAAGTCCACGGTGGTGGCCCCAGGAGCGCACTAGGGGCGCACCTCAGGGGGGCACTAGAACAGCTCCCAGCCGTGCCAATTGGACGGCACCGGAGGGGGGGGGGGAGCGCGCCACAAACGCCGCTAATGAGCCACAGACGGGGAGAAGTGCGCTGCGATTGCCGCGGGGGTCGACACAGCGCCTAGGTGGTCGCTGTTGCCCATTTTGAGTGGTCTCTTCGATTCACGGGCTTTTTGGCAGATTAGTATCGGCGATATGGTGCATGCGTGCCTACCAGCTCGCTTGTGGCGACGTTAGAATGGCTACGTCATTGTTAGAACCAGTGAGGCGGGTACGCGTCGCGGTGGTAATGACGATGGTGCTGTTACAGGTGCCGCCTCCACGCACCCCGGAAGAAATGGAGCAGAGGCTCTTCAGATGCTTGGTAAGTCAGAGGTCAACAGGTTCGGTGCAACATTTGTCGACAACTGTCGTGTCGTGAGGTGAGAATAAGAAATGTTTTAGTCGTTGGAAGAATGAGAGGCTTCACGCACGGTAAGTGAGCTGGGACAACATGTTGTTCCTGAGCGAAAGTGGTTGACGGCTCTTTGACTTTTTATGATCGCGATTAATGCTCTTGTTGAAATAAGCATGCTGCCTCAACTCCCAAACAGTATTTGAAATTAACAACATTTTGTGGCATGCACAATGGTCGACATAATCAATGGCATTTGCCATGATACTTCAAGTCAGTTATTTTAAAAGGTGCAGTGCGCCTGCCTTTCCGTGCGGTGAGAAAAGGGCGTCTCTTAAATTGTATGGAAGTTAGACATTGCAGCATAACGTCTTGGAATCGACTCCTCGAGCTTTAGGTCCATCATCTTTCGAGATCTGGGATCCATTTTGAACTTTTGCAAAGCAGGTTCTGGAATATAAAATTCAGATCCAAATTTTTACTGATGGATCCTCTATAACATAAGATCCTTTCCAAAATTTCGTCGAATGGAGATTCGGCGGTGGAGGTCTTTTCTAGAGCGCAGACGCATGTCTGCTGGAGTCTGCTTCTTCATATCTCCCCTCCTCATTTCTGCTCCACCATGGTTTAACTTTGACGAAACCCGCTTGCTCTTTGGCACTGATCTTTAAATATTGGCCCGTATTGGTTCACAGGCTGCGACCTTAGATTCGTATTTAGGAGGCAAGACAATGCAATGTTTGAAGCCGGCATGATGTAATATTTAATGCTGCGTGTGCCAATCAGCGCCCTCTCAGGCCCAACCGGCAGCCGCCACGTGTGCTATTAAATGAGCCGCGGTGAACTAGCGGCAGGATCGTGGAGCCAAAAAAAGAAACTCCTCAGTTTTTATGTATAGCTGAGCGACTATGTCTCGTAGCAGTAACTAAGTTGGAGAAAGTTGGTTAAAAGTTGGAAGTTCAAAGTCGGAGAAAACTTTCAGAAGCACCGCCGGTGCGCTATTAAAGCTTGAATAATTAATAAAGCCAGTCTGCAACGTAGGGCAATGGCAACTTGACACAAACAGGACAAGAAGCATTGCCAGGAGGTGATAACAGCCCCTTGGCAACTTGACACAAACAGGACATGAAGCATTGCCAGGAGGTGATAACAGCCTCAAGCTATACTGTTAACAGTGCCACCTTGCATATTTGGAGGATCGATAACTGACGGCATAGGAATTCTGAACATATAATGCACTGAAACTATCAAGTTGCAGCACTTTGTATGGTTCTTTAGCTCGCTTTTTGTCAGCACTTTCACTGAGCACATGCACACACATGGGACAAGATTTCGGGGTCGGATGCGTGTGTCCTACATTCTGGACCTTTCTGGATTCAGGGTCCATTTTAAATTTGAGAAAGCATCGTATGGAATTTGCGCCTTGCTCAAAGGCATCCAAGGCTTGAAGTATATTCCAGCATTTACATATTTTCTGGAACAGTATCGATGTATTTTTGCGCTCAGGGTTCACGTTTGCACTAAGTCGATGGACGCGCCGGGGTCCGAGATCCTTGTTGGAAACCAGTAACACGTCTAACGCCACGTAGCCGCCGGGCTTTCATTAAGCACCCGCAGAAACAATGTCTGGTGCACCTTCGGCGCTTTGTCAGATTACCTACGCATAACTTGTCCGGCGTAAGGCTCAGTCAGTTCTTTCCCCAGGGCTCGAGAGATCATCGCCTCGCATAAGACGGGCAGCATTCCGTTCCTCAGCCCGGTGACAATTTCTGCCTGCTGACTTTTTAAGTCTGCCGCTCCTGTCCGCACCTTCCCCCTCCCTCCCCCCCCCCCCCCCCCATTCAACGGCGTTCCGCTTCTGGGATGACAAACTCTGGTCCATTTGACTAGCGGCTGAGTCCATCTACATTTGCGGGGCGCTAAGGCATTCGCACTGCGCTGTGGCATTCATGACGCGTCCTCGTCGTCGCTGAGTATTGATGAACTCTGCCCGCGGGTCGATTAGTCCCACGCGCGGGCCCACGACCGGCGCCAATTCTGGCGCGCCGCCGCGCCACGCGGCGCCACTTCTCCTCCACGCCGCGCCGAGTTCGTCGCCGAGTCCCCACGGCGGCTAGATGCCGTGGCGTCGTTAGTCATGGGCAGCTGTCGGCCGGCCGGATAATTTCTGCATTACCGGCCCCCTGAATTCGACGTTTACCGCTGCGACGCGAGAAAATGAAGACAAACGACGAGCGCAGTCACGGCGGACGCCGTTGCAAGTGAGCGCTGCGGTAATCGGTGCGCTCGGTGCGTGATGCCTGGCGCGGCGGAGCCCGCCGCGGCGCCCGCGCGGGCTCCACCTGCTCCATGGCCGGGCAATGTTAGAGAGAGGGGTGAAGTACAGCAGACGGGACCGGTTTCTGTTTACGGAAATTTGTTGAAGTTAGGCTGATTGCACTGAACGCTGGTGTTTCCGCTCACCACCGCCACGCTTTCCAAGCCGCATTTTCATTCCATGCAGCGCTGCAGTTAAACGGCAAGCAGAATGGAGCAATTAATTCCCTAACCGTTGTCTCGTATCCGCTGCACTTGGCGGTGCAGGAACCCGATGCAGCTAAATGGCGTCGCATTCATACGCGGTTCGGCCACGATTGTGCCCATGCTGACCGTTTACCGCCACGGACACCCCTATTATGTGACGGCCCAATTCTGAGCAGCCAGCGTTGTTGCCACGCTAACGGCCCGCGCCGCTGCCTCCCGGTTTCCTCTCGGCGCGACTCCGGTCGTCACCAGACTCCACTCGCCGGTCGGCTGGAGCACGCGCCTCCCCCGTTCCGCGGCCGTAAAATTGGCCGCAATGCGCCGCACACCCTGATTGCCATTCATTCGGCTTCAAAGGTGGGCAACGCGGCAGCAATTTTCCCACCCATCAGCGGCGATCTGGTCCCCTGTTTGCGCGCGATGCGCCGAATTAGCGGCATTCAGTCGGCTCTGTTGCCATCCGAGCGAACGTAATGCTGCACTGGCACAGGCTAGACAGCGCAGACCGCGTGAGCGCCCCCTTTGCTGGCTGCACGTGCGCGACAGTGTCTGGAGTCGAGCGGGGTGAGTGAGGAGGAGTGGGGAGCAGTGGAATGGTCTAGGATGGAATGACATGAGATGGACTGGGGAGTGGAAGAGAAGATAAAGAATTGCACCGCAGAGGTGCAAATTAAAGGAAGGTAAGGGTGGATTAGGAAAGCGAGGAGAGAAAGGGAGATGGGGTGGGGGCAGGGAAAAGGGATATGGAATGAGCGAGAAGACAGAAGGGTTTCTTATTATCGCTGTTCTTAAAAATGTTATGGATTGCCTTCCCCTTACAAGTATTAACTTCAGGAATTCCACAATTATATTACTGTAATATTTTAGGCAGGCTTATAATGACTTAAAAACAAAAGAAAGGGTCAGTAACAGCTTAATTTTGGTAATTTTACATGGCATATGTACACGATCAGTTTCACCCGGCCTAAAATACTGTGGGGATGGCAATTAATGAAGTTTTTACCTTCATAACCATTTATATATGAAAGGAGCTTATTCATAGCCTTCTAAAGAACCCGTATAATCCTAGTGGCCTGCATGTAATAATCATTATCTAAAGCCATTATTTTTTGTTTGTTTGTTTCAAGCCTGTTTTTGAATGACCACCTTTATTCATAAAATGCCCGATTCTTGTTTATTAGTACTAAAGTTATCATGTGGTTATAAATGTTTTAAGAAATGAGTTTCCTTCGTATCCAATTGTTTACAGTTGGCTGCCAGTAAGCAGACCCCCGCCTGGCGCGCTCGTCTCGGCAGCAGCGGAATGCTCTGGCAGCGGGACGTTCCGCCGGTCGGCGGCCTCAGTCGGCCGCCGCGCACAAAGACAACATTAAGATGATGAGGTTTCGACAGAGGCGCGGCGGCTCTGTTTTGTCGGATGACGCTGCCGTTTTGGCCGTGGTCGGGCCGAACAGCGGCTCGATGGCGGCCCGAGATACCGACAGGCTCGCATCCGGCCGCTCTTCGAGAAGCGGAGGGGAGGGGACGGACGGGGGTAGACCAGGCAGGTAGGAGGCGGCGGCGAGGCGGGGAGCCGATTGTCTGCTGGCGGTGTGGCTAAGGCCACCCGTGCCAGTGAGTGGTGATGCTGGTTTGTTGTCAGCTGTGGAAGGCGCGTTCATATTCTGTGTCATGTCATGCGGGTCCGAAAAATATGAATTACTCAGCGAAAAATACTTTCGGCCCTAACAAGGCTCGTCTCTTGGCTTGTGACGTAACTAAAGACTACACGCAAAACCTAGTTCAAAAATTGATTCGTGAAATGTTTTCTTAGTGATGCGATTCTCGATCACTGATCATATTCGGCACGTGCAACCGGTGATGAACTTGTCAGTGGCACCGTCACTATCATGTAGTCATTCCTCATAGTCTGCGTTCGCGATCAGCGATCAGGGTCAAGGTCAAGGTCATGGTCCCTGGCCAATGGTCACTCTCAACGACCGGGGTCAGCTGCGGGTCAGATCTCGCTCTCGATATCATCAGCGCGCCTGCACCTGCGCGTCGCGGCGTCTTGCGCGCGCGCGCGGCGCTTTCGTCACGGCGATTCCTCATGTTCCAATCAGCCTATCGACGTGCCATCTTAATGTCTTTCGAACGATCGGATGGCGCGATACGGGTCTGTGCAGGAGGTGCTCGCAGCGGGCCGCTCAGCACGGGCCCCGGCCGGCGGACGCCTGCCGACGGGGCCGCCGTCTGATCGGGGCAGGCGCCGTGCCGACGCGGCCGCAGTCAGCCAGCGTTCAGGCAGCGGCCCGGCGTGTGCGCGCGTGATGGATGGTCTTGTTGATTTGTGCGGTGTTTTGCACCTGTGCGGCATCTGTGCAGGGTTAACGTGGCGGGTGCGACATACTATGCACGTGATTGCAGTATGGGTTGACCCATAATTTGTGTGCCCTACGGATGAGGGCCAAATTACGCATCAGCCGATTGGTCATTGATTGTAGCCACAAGGAAAGGTGAAAGTACATGGCAACCTTTCTCATTTTTGGAAGTTCACTAACATCAACCGCTGATAAATGAGGCGAAACCCTTCATAGACCATAAATCCCCCCCCCCCCCGACATTTGACCTATGGTCAAATAGTGGTGGAGCACCTTCTAGGGGCTTTGGCTTATTCCAGGTGTTGATGTGCTTCAATTCTTTGCGGGGATATGCGTCAAACAGAAGTGCTGTTAGGGTGCAATTTCATGTGGTGTACTCTGCTATGCAGTTACAACATTACATTTGAGCGATAAGCGTGCTGTTTAAGAGATGCCCCCAGGCAATACGTGATGTATAATAGCTGTGTTCGTTGGTGCAAGTTGCTATGGTAAAAACGCGTTGGACATGCAGCCAATCCCTGCCCCACGTAACTTGTCCGCAAAAACTAGGTGGGTGAAGAGATCCGATCTCCTCCAAATCCGCCGCTTCGGAGAAAGCTGCCGTCCCACAAGGCGCAGCGTGGGTTTCGTGTCTGTATCTGCCGCTCGCCACTCTAATCTCGGCTGGTCTGCGTATTTTGTGCCCTCGTTCCTGCCCACCGCCCGCGGCCTAATTGAACAGCGTTGCCGAGAGACTATTAACCTCTGAGAGAGCCTCTCTCAGCCTGGACAGGCGGCTCGGATTTATTTAGCCCGCGATATGGCGGCCAACAATTGAAATTCCGCTGCGGCGGTCCGATATCATCTGCGGAGGCGGCGCAGCCGAGCGTGGCCCAGCACTGCCGGGTGGGCGTGGTCGGCCGGCCGGCCGGCCGCCGAGAGGGCAGAGGGAGGGGGCGAGCGGGGGCGCTGGCCGGCCAGGTGCGGACCGGTCTGAGGCGGCTGTTCGCCGCGTCGATGGCTGGCGAGCTGCGTAACCGGAGGTGCGGAGCGGAATGCTTTGGAAGGGAGGACGAGCGAGTATCAGCTAGGGACACCTGAGAGTAGAAGGTGCGCATCAAAATGGCCCCCTTTGAGTTTGAGGGCTGTTACATGCAAACTGCTTTATCAGACGGTGTGGATGATATTTGGACTTAGGAGCGCTTCAACTGCGGTGGTCATGATCCTGCGGCCTACTTCTGCTGCTTCACAACACCACACTATTTTACCTCCCCATACCATAACATGTGGAGCGTTGACTCTCCACGTCACCAAAATTGAAGAACACCGTTTGTACACAGGTCCAGCTTTCGGCAATCAGCGGTCGCAGAATCATGATTTCAAATGATACGGACGGAAGAGAAGATCAACAATCATACTGGCAAGCGCATGGAGCGATCTACGCAGCTATCACGAGTTTTAGTGTGCCAATCATGTACCCGCCCATTTTGAGACTTTTTTAAATCGATGTAAGATCTCAGGAGCCAAGGCAGATGAGAACGTGAAACCAGCTGCCTGACATGTACGAATGCGCGGGTTACAAGCGGCTAACGGGTCTCAAAGCGCTGGGATCCACGATGTGGCTCATCGTGGCCAACTGCCAACTGCCAACAATCGATTGGAGAGCGACCAATGCCAATCGATTGGAGAGCGACCAATGTCCGGAAGCAGACCTCGAATGAAAGATGCTGTGGCCTAAACCACAAGAGGCTGGCCCATTAAATCCACGCTAGTCTGTGGTCCTTATCATATTGGCTGGCATCTTCCCAAATGCTTACCTCTGTCGCAATATTTTTGTCGCACCTACAAAACGATGTGTTTTGGTTGTGATGTGACGTAAGTGCGTGGACGTTAAATCAAAATGCAGTAATATGTGTAATGCAAGGTAATAAGAACGGAGTGCAAGGCATATTAGCGCAATACTAATTTAAAAGTGCAAAAGTAAGTGCAGTGCAATCATAAGTAGCTATAATCTGAATATTTCAGTGTGATTAGAGTGCAAAGGGTATTCAAAGAAGAAGTGCAGCTCTGACTGTTGAGTCCATGGAAGACGGATATTCCAACGTATCTTACGCCTGATTTGTATCAATTTCCCACGGTCACACAGGCTCCATTTGCTTCCGTATTGATATCACCCTGTGGTGTAAGCAATCAGCTCATCATTTTCACCTCGCCCTCCCTCGCTGTAACACGCATCTTGCAACCTGATGTTGTCTGGTTGACTGCATTAAGTTGAACCCTGCAACATTGCCACGTATGAGAACTGTCCTGCATTCCGACTTTGGTATATGATGTATTTAAACTAGAGACACAACTTTTCAGCCCGTCAACCCGCCAGTTTCTAACTTGCAAGAACCCGCGGACTTTTGGCTGAGTTATGGGCCAAATTTGGCGGGTTTTGGGGATCAGAAATTTTAGCAGGCGAAATAAGACGATTTGTGTTACTCCTTGAGTTTCAATATTATCCCCAGACCAGAGTGTGCTATCAAACGCAAAACAATCACGAAACAAGCATATTTATATTTTTACAGCGAGGGCACGAGCAACAGAAAATCTTTGGCAGACATGAAACACCAGGAAACCAGGTTGCACAAATTGAAAAGCTTCATGCAAACATTTCACTGACAAATTCAAGAATACCAACTTAAGTTTTCAAAACTTTAGCCTGGTTTCACTGAGCAGCAATAAAACGGGTATTTAATATAAACACAGCCATACACTGCCCTTGGTTGCTATTCTAAGCATATGGTGCACTCACCATATTTGGTTTAGATGAAAATTATACTTCACAAACCACAACCAATATCCATGATTTATGAAATGCATGGGAAGCTGTGAGCCTTTCATTGCCCCAGCTACACTCACTTGTCAATACAGCCAGCAGCTTCAAGTGTATAAATTGTGCAGTAATTGTTGAAACTGAAAACGTAGTGGCATGGAGCTTACATATATACGTCCGAAAAAGATGCATTTTGCAGCCACGACTACAGGGCACTTACACACTACGTTTTTCCCTTGCTGCGATTATTACTATATTCAACACACTTTTCATACAGGCTTTCGTTCTGTATGATTTCCTCATTTTCCCAATGTTTGTATACGCATGCAGTGTTGTGTGGAAAATCATCTCGACATATGACGTCCATGAGGCATTTGATCAAGGTCGAAAGTTGTGGTCCACAGGCTTTGTGCACTGTAGAAAAGGTGCTGAAAAGCACTTTTGTAACTTTTATTTGTGTTCACAGCAGTTTTTTTGGTAGATGCAATGATATGTCGCGGTTTTTGATGGCATTGTTCAATGTCAGTGATGTCACTGTAAGAGCAAATATTCATTGACGAAATATAATTGCCTTCCTTGCTACGAGGGTCGTATCACACAAGCGGTGCGGCGATTGGTGTGCGCTGGAACGTGTTAAGTGGTGAGAGAGAAACATGGAATAGTTCAAAGCTACCACGTGGTTTTATGTGGGGCGGCTACATGATGTATCCACCTAAGGCCGGCGAACATCATACAGGAGCCTGGCTCTGGGTGTTCAAAGAGAAATATGACAATGTGACAATTATGGCGTAGCTGAATAACGATTGAGCTCATGTACATTGTGATGAATTGGCACCTCATATGACTTGAAACATTAAGCATTTTGTACTCTGTAAGTGCAAGGCTATCAGTTGAGGCATGCAGTTTGAAAGCGATGGGCTGTGGTCTTTTGAAATGAGGTAGAAAAGTAAAATCCTTGGAGTATTTTGGTGCAAGGCAGATTTAATTTCCACCCTCATCAGCCTCACAAGGTAGTTGAAGACTGCTACCGCAGTGTTCAAGGTCTCCTTTGGTGCATTATGAATTTCATTGTGCAGGTACTTCGATCGCTGTTCTCTGAGTAACATCAGCGGTATTTGTCAAGCACTGCTATTTGTTAGATGTCATGGGCATGCTAATTTTTGCACCATTTCATGCATATGCCTAAACTTAAGGTGAAACGATAAAATGCATGTTGCAATAAATTAGTACCCGCTGGCTAATGGCGGGCCAGCATTATGGCATGGCGGGCTGGGCTGCGGGCTGATATTTTGGGAGAAAGTCGCGTCTCTAGGTAGAACCACTTAGTGCGTTGAGCAGATATTGGTCAGGTGCCTGCTATGACCACCGGGTCACATTGCCTTTCAAATATGAAAAATGTAAGTGAATAAAATCAACTGTCTGGAATCAACTGAAATCAGTGATTTTCCACAATCCCCCCGCCTCCATCCATTGCAGCTGATTACGAATTCGCGGGCTCTAGACATGCATTGGTCAGCTATTTTTCCTTTAGACAACGGGTTTCAAACTTAAAGTACAGAAACACCAAACGTGCTTCCCTGATCCCAGAGACAAAACCGGCCGAAAACAAAATATGGATGTACTTGACACAGACATCTGAGTAGTGCAAAGATCGTCCTAACTGACAAAGGCGTCAAGAACAGCACGATCTATTACTTCCATCCCTGGATGCGCATGTGCCCCCCCCCCCCTTCCCCCAACCCTCATCCCTTCCCATATCCAACCTGGCCTATACGCAGCATCCCACTCGTCACTCTCCCGCGCGAAGGAGGCCGACGGCCGACTCCGCGTGCAACGGCGACCAATCAGCGCGCGGTGGGCGTGTCGGCCGCACACAGGCATGGCAGCCATCGATCGGGGCGTGGTCGGCGGCGATGGATCGGCACAAAAACAGCCGCCGCTGCGCCGCCGCCGTCCAGGGGGAATGCTGATGCGGCTGGGTCCGCCGCCGCCAGAGCCGACGGCTGCGGCGAAGACCAAGCCCTGGACGGCGCTGGAGAGGAAGGGGTCGGGGCTACTGAGGGGATGGAGCGCTGTTGAGCTGAGTGGAGGATCTGAAGAGGTGATGGATGGCTTGAGGTTTAAGTTGTCTCAGAGATAGCACACGTCCTTTGTGGGGCTGTCGGGCGGCGATTATTCATCAAAGGACGTTATCTGGCCTCAGGACGTGCCTCAGAATCAGGAAGGTTATAAAATGAGGTTCGATAGCAGGAAATATTAAATTGTGTTTCATAACTCAGACATCTATACTTTGTTTCAAAGATATCTACAGACCCTCCGTTCACCGGGCCTGAGTGATTAGGAAGCGTCTGACTGCGATGCATATTCGACAGAACAAAGAACAACTCTCAAGGCCGACTCGGTTGCTTCCAGATCTGACAATGCCACGATGACAGTCACATACAGTAGTTCTCTGTCCTCGTGACCTGTACATTCGTATGTCCGAGAACGCAGGCCCCAGCATGGCCCCACCACATTGGGTGACGGGTAGGGTTCCAAGCTTCTTGCCTTGGTTGTATTTAATATCATCCCCAGGGGTTCTACAATGCAGAATCGTCTTCAATTTAGAATCCCCACTTTTCACCCGCGGCAAAGCCCTGGATTTCAGCACCCACGTCTTAACTTGAAAGGATGCCTGAAGTATATTATTGTCCTTGGAGTAAATCTCGAGTAGGATTCTGTCCTGCCCACCGATACCAAGACCTGAGCCATGTTGGGCTGACCTCGTGCTCCGAGGGGGGAGGGCACAGGCGTTTTAAAGTGCCCACTTTATTGTCGTATAACCCCAAGAATCAAACTGGCACTACATGAGTAATACCTTGTCATTCCGGGCTAGGCCCCAGCCTCCCTTCCCCCCCCCCCCCCCCCTCAAACGCACGGTGCGTCCGGTGCCCAGGCTCAGCCTGTCCCCGCCCCACGGCAGCAGAGCGCGGTCACGCTTCACCACACGTGTCGGATGCTGCCAGCTGGACCGGACCGACACCAGCACCCCTCCCCCCGAGCGCCCGCCCACTCCTGCCCCGACGCACGGGCCGCGCCGTGGCCCGCGCCCCGCTGCCCCATTCACAGGGTCCGCTTTGGGGTCAGCCGCGCTCATCTGGGGGCCACTTGGGTTAATTAGTGACCGGCGGTCGTTACCGGCGCGCGCTGTGGGCGCGGAGCGCGCCGCCGGAACGTGCCGGGGCGTGGCCGAAATTCAAGTGGGCCGGAACGCGCCACCATCAGGCGACGACGTCAGGGGTGCCGAGTGAGCCCGCGAGCGGGCGGCCTGGCCTCACATGACAGGCTGCCATGAATTATGACCGTGGCTCAGGTCATGCATGGCAGCGTTAGATGTATAGTTTTGCAATAATGTGCTGGCTTATTATGTGTAGATGGTGGCGGTGTGTGACGATTTTGTCGAAGCCGGGCTCTTAAAGACATATCTGGACGAGTGAAGATCTAATATGTCACGCCATGGCTTTGTGGCTCAGAGGCACGTTGTTATTGTTTGTGGCCGGCTGATGATCTCAACGGGCATGCACCTGGAACATTAGCAGTGCTGTGTAATAAAGCTGCACCAGAACATGCCATACTTTGCTATGTTACTGAATATAGAATGCACTCAATGGGTTTTATTTCTCCTGGAAAAATAAACACGTTTATCATTTCTCCTGGTGTAGTTACTGGGCAGAACTTGTACCAATCTGCGCTAAAGACAAAAACATGAATGGTGTCATGCTGGTCACTAGAGCACTTCACGGACTGAACCAATCAGCGGGTCGGGCTGGACCGGATCAGAAATTTCCACCAAAGCGCGGGTTAGGGCCGGACCGATATTCTTAAAGAAAAATTCAATGTCACGCGGACTGAACGGATTGAAAACCAATCAAATGGCGATTATCACTAATGGCTCCCGAAAAACTCGAAGGAGACATCAACTCAGAACTCAGAAATACTCTTAAACCAATAAATCTCAGCTGTTCTAATTCGAAGCCATGCAAAAACAGGCTACATGCCACGTAGCTCAGCCACGTATTTCACGCCCAAGATTTCCTATGAACAGATGACATTGTTACATTGACATAAGTAGCACTCATATACGCTGCTGCGGAAAACTAGAGCTCTCATGCCTTCCAAGGTGACTTAAAACGTCTTATAATACCCTAACCTGTCTTATACGCGTATAACTACCATGACCCCTGATCTTGCCAGCAGTGCTATTTAACCCAGTGGGTGACATTGCCTGTCAATTTGAACAGATTAGGAAGGAGCATGTTTTGTTAGTAAAAGCACATGACATGGTTTTGAAAGTTATGGTAACCCTATTGTTTCTGTTCGTCTAAACAATCAACCAAAGTTGAGTTTAACAGGAGCTTCAAACTACAGGGAGCGTTCTAAATTTGTATGGAGTTTTGAACTGACATGGTCATCTTCAAGATTATTCGGTGCAGTTCACAGCTCTGTACTTCTAAGACCTAAGCCTCTCTAGTTTCTGAACTACACGCCCACGAATATGTGTAGACTGTTACGAGGTGACTATTTCAGTGGGCCCATACATCTATGACGTCATAGCAACGTAATTTATGTCCTGTCATTCCAATGACTATCCGGTCATGAAGGCCAAGAAAAATACAATTGTCAAGTCGTTTATATCTGGCATTTGTGAGTACCTTTTACAGATATAATGCCGCTATTGGCTCTCAATCAATGTTGTGTAAGATACGATGACGCAATCAAACAACGACATATTGAGGAGCATATTTACCAGAAAGAGAAACTGTGTTGTCTAGAGCAGTGTTTTCCACTTCAAAGTTTACTTGTAGTTATAAGTGAGTTTATTTCATCACAGCTGGTGCTCGCTCCAACATCTTCAGGTGCGGAGCATTCCATTTACGTATGCTGCTTCAGCTGATCCATTTCCAGGAATCGGTCAGGACAACGTCTGTTGCGCCCTCATAAATTATTTTTTTCTATATCCATTGCCAAATTAATGTATTTTCAACAAATGAGCATGCTGTCTTCTACAACCAGGGACCAATATATTTGAATATGTGACACTTACGGCACACGAGAGGCATTACACATTTGACTAAAACGTTGCGCCGTCTAACAAAATATTTACGGTATGTTCTTAGCGCGCTATGCTAAAAACCACAACAAGAGCGGATACAGAGTGGCGTGCCATGCCATGATACCTATGAGTAATAATACATTTTTTTAAACTGTGCATGACCTCGTGCCGCTGTACAAAGCACGATTGCAACTAAACAACTAAACTAAAACTAAACAACTGAAACAAAAATAAACAACTAAAAATGGCCTCCGTATTTCTTCGGCATAATCAAAACGGGAAATCTGGTAGCATAGGACATTTTAGCAATGGGGTTGAAAAATGACGCAACTGTTTTATTCTTGTGGATGAAAGAGCAGGTGCTACAGGCGCTGTCAGCGGATGGCGCGCGCGTGAATACGTTGAATTTATCTAAAGATCTAGAAATTTGGCTTGGTTTGAAGACTGTTAAATGACAAATAAATGCCGCCCTCCTGGTCCAAGGCATCATTCCAGAGATTCATTTTTGTCTTAGACAAAATCCTCTTAGGCCCTTAGAATGTTTTCCAACTGGAGCTTAAAATGCAGGCTTCGAAACAAAATAAATCTGATAGTTCCAACCAGTGTTCACATACATAAAACACGACTGAATATACCATTACCTGGGTTTCTATGATGGCTTTCCAGTTCTACATATACAACACTTTCATTTTGTTTTATTCATACGTTTTGTAAACAAAGATTGGTCATCCAAAGCCCAAAGATATGTACTTCGAACCAGGCAAGTTGTCAGTTTTTTTTCAGGGAAACATTGACGCATACCGTCTACACTTCAAAAATGGATAGCCTCACTCGCTCATATATGTCATGGAAACAATATCAAGAACAACATTACCTATGGCCAACAGACACCATAATAACATCAGTTCCAAGTGCGTAGGCAGTGGAAGGCACAAGAATGATGGCTTATTATACTTGCCAGCGCTTAGTGGCAGGCTGAGGGCTGTTTAGAGCTGAAGTGCAAAAATTATTTTTATGCTGTATTTATGCTTCAAATGTCCCAGTACAGCTGTAAATACAATAAACGGAACGCCTATCAATCCTTGGGCTCATGCCACATGACAAGCCAATATTGCGGGTAGAGTAAACGTTACATTTGCTGGAATACAATTGCGCCATAAATTATTTCATGCGCTCTCCTTGGACAGCTGATTATCCATTCAAACGTGACTAGCAAATGCGAGGGCGACCGTGCGACACGTAAAGATCATCCTTGGATATATATCCAATCTCATTCAACAGCTAACGACAAACACGAACCTTTCTGATCTCCGTGCGGCGATGTCGTCCTTGGATCCGTATGTTTGAAACGATAGGCTGACACTCGGTGCTTTCGGCGAGGCTAGATACCGGAGTAGTGTATGCTTACAGCGGGAAGTAATCCTACGTATCAGTTGCACAATTTGCAGACAACGTTTCAGGTGCAGAGCACCGGATTGGTGGTAATTGCCAGCATGCTGCGAGCCTGTGGGCTCATAAGGGACAGCTTTGATATAGACGCTGTCACGACTGCGCGATAAATGCACTTGCCACCGCCGAAGGAAACACGGGTTAAGTTTGTTCTGGGCCACTCTGTGCTCCAAAAGCTGCCACATCATGCAGTGCATTGTGTTTATCCAAACTACGGTATTATCATGTGTAAAATTTGTTAATTATTTGCAGACTAACCAACATATGAAGGAAATGACATGACAAAAACATTAGGTAGCTACAGCATACTTTTTGCTTCAAAATGGAAATTACGTAAATAGTCGTGTATCTATGTACTTAGTGCAATGATAATTATGCACTTTTCTTACATTTCTTTTGCTCAGTATTCTCTTTTCCCCCATAATGTATTGAGGAGGCTCAGACAGGTATAGGAGGTGGGGGTAAGTCAGCATGGGAGGGGCTCAGGCTACCCCCCCCCCCCCCGAAAATATGTAAAGCGACACCCTCTCTTTGACACGATACCGATAGTGCATGTGTGGACAATGACAATCACTGCACTAGCATCACTAGACCATACGTACGTCTAGTGTCATACGTCTAGACCTTGACCGAGGAAAATGACAATCGTCTAAGGCAACAGATACCGATAGTGCAGGGCCATTTCGCACTTTCCTGTGACACCCGGCGGAGAAGATAATGTAAAGCCAGAAAACAACTCGCGGAAACAGTGCGCTGCATTGCATTGCTGGTACACCACCACCGGCATTCTCAGCTCCCATGGGTCCCATGTTGAAAACAGAGTTGGACAGAAATATTGTAGTGCTGAGATAGAACGGCTGACAAAAAGAAAAATGCATCCACAATCAGATCCGGAATCTGCAATGTTTACGAATGCCTTCAAAAATTATGTTCACTGGGCTATCATGCCCTTAAGTCGTCTGCAGTACTTTCGTGACACGAATAATGATGTACTTACTGTGTCGGTCTTCGCCAGTGGCCTTCATACCACGAGCTCGCTGCGCAATGGACAACATATGTTACTATGTCATGGCCACTATAAATTCATCGGAATGTCAAGTTTTCAGTTCGTGTCAAAACTGCGGCTACCCTGAGAGAATGCTTGTTCGAATGTACCCAACTGAACGTTGCAGTGCCGAAACCAAACCGAATGGTTTTAACTAGTGAACACCCGAGAGGGGGGGGGGGGGGAGGGGAGGCCGGGTGCCGATAGTAGTCGTCCCCATGCTTACAGGCTTCAAATAACAAAGGCATGTATTGACACACAATCATTGCCTGAGCGACTCCTCAGGTTTGTCGACAGACAGCGTCGTGGCTGTCCGAACGAGCGGCGGGTAGTCAGCGAGCACTGCACGACAGTCAGAGCATCGCTGCAGCAGTCAAGGTGCAGTCCTGAGCAGCCAGCACTGCACGGCAGTCAGAGCACCGCTGCAGCAGTCAAGGCGCAGTCCTGGACAGCCCCACACTGCACGGCGGTCACAGCACCACTGCAGCGGTGCAGATGCAGTCCTGAACAGGCCCACACTGCACGGCAGTCAGAGCACCACTGCAGCAGTCAAGGTGCAGTCCTGAACAGCCAGCACTGCACGACAGTCAGAGCACCGCTGCAGCAGTCAAGGTGCAGTCCTGAACAGCCCCACACTGCACGGCAGTCACAGCACCACTGCAGCGGCGCAGGTGCAGTTCTGAACAGCCCAACATTGACCGACAGTCACAGCACCGCAGCAGCAGTCCGAGCGCGGTCCTGAGCAGCCCAGCGTTGCACAGCAGTTACAGCACCGCGACAGCAGTCTAGGTGCAGTCCTGAACAGCCAGCACTGCACGACAGTTGCAGCATCGCGTCAGCAATCCAGGTGCAGTCCTGGACAGCTCCGTACAGTCAGAGCACCGCAGCAGCAGTCCGAGCACAGTCCTGAGCAGCCAGCACCGCACAACAGTTACACCGCTCCCAGCCGTTTTTGCGCACCGACGCAGGGCGTGCCACAGCAACCCGTAGCCTTCATCCAGTATGTCTGAATCGGTGCAGAAATCCCCCATTCAGTGGCAAAGTTCAAACCGGGGCCAGGCGAGGACCCGCCATGTGTCGGCCTGTGCCTGGCATTGTTGGCCTGTGCCGCTCGGCAACCAGAGGCCGCCTCACCCAGGCCTTAAACGACCCCAAAAGTCGTGTAACACCCCCGTCAGCCATAAACAGCGCATAATGGATCAACTGTTGTCGTAATTCTGATTGCACCCGCCCATCTCATGCATTCATAAACTGCCGCGGCGCGGGTCACGTGACCAGTGGGCGTGCGCCTCCGCCGGGGTCACGTGGCAGGCGAGGCGTTCCGGGGACGCGGCCGGTCTGGTCGTGCCGCTGGAGCTGGTGGGCCGGCGTGCTCGCGCTGGGCTCAGTGAGATGGGATGCCCGGTGGCGTTGGTTGCCTGGGCTTGGTGTGGTGGGCATGTCCCGGAGTTACACTCTCGGCAGTGGGCATGGTGGGATGAGACAGCTGTTCTGGGTGGGTCAGGAGTGACGCTTAGTGACAATGATTTAGGTGGACTTAAACAGTAATTTTAGACTAATTGGAACCCTTGCTTAAGTTGTTCGGTGCATTTGCGAGGAGCGCTATTCACATAGATAAGACAGTAGTAAAAGCCTTATTCCTCGGGGAAAGGTCCGGAAACTCATCTATATCTTATCTATGTCTCCATAGTAACGCATCGATATCTCCGTTCGCCTGTTTTATTCTCTATAGATAAGACTATTACTACTGTCTTATCTAACTGGAGCCCTTCCTTCCATATATCGTCACATTCCAAATACAAAATAGAAGGTTGGTGTGGCTGCCGGCCCACAAAGGTACACACAGTGATGGCCGGAGGCTGAATTGTATGCCTGGTATTCAGACTTACGATGATGAGAACACAATGACGCCAACAGCTTTATTCGTGGACGTCTTTTGCGTCCTGTCGCCAGAACGGTTCACTCTGTTTTGTTTGTCACTGAACAGCGAACCTAACAGCTTAACCTGGTAACACCCAAGACCACAGCTGGCCCTTTGACCAATCAAATTCGAACCGACAAAACAAATATTGACAAATCAAATTCGAACAGCGCTTCCATGGCCTCAAGTGCAACTAAATAGACATCAAGCATTAAAAATAAACGGATCTGCAAGGCATGGTCTAGCCTACAAAGAAAATGAAAGCATAACGAGTTGCATCCGTGTTGCTACACCTGTCCAAAATAAGCACTTGTGTCCTTGGTCGATCGGTCGGCGGTATACACAGTGTGGGGAGGGGGGGGGGGGGGGGGGCTGCGCTGGGCCATGAACAGCATAGTTGTTTTTTATAGATAATATAGCACTAGCTCTAAGGTGAAATCAAATCAACTTTAAAAAGAGGTTTAATTCATCAACTTTTGGATGCAAGCCTGCGCCGCCACCGTCGGCCACATTTTGGAGAACTCGCAGTGATTTTGTGCTACCCAGGTCTTGAAAGGAAACATCGGCACTTAGATTGATGACAACTGAAGCCCAATTGAGTCTTTAAATCACCGTTGAGTCCTTTAGTGAGCGGGGCATCAAGGATGTCCTCAAAACAAAAGTGTTCTTGATAAGCACGAGTCCAATTACCCTTACCCTGGGCTAAGTAATCAAGTAAAATAGAACGAAATTCTGTCTATGGCACTAGATGCTCATGCTGACATATGAATGTTCTCGAGCTGCAGCCCGTACCAGTCACCGCGGCCTTTGGTTGCACGGCTCATCGGGTCGCATTTGTTTAATGGCATCCACCGTTGCGAAGCCGATGGCTGAGACAGCTGCAGATCACGTTGCAGAACGAATTCTGATTAGGCCCGGTGATTTCCTCCCTCTCACTCTTTCCTTACAGTCCAGCACCTGTCCTTCGCAGACCCCACGGGACATGGTCGGTCGCCGCCTGCTGCGCCTGGCAGCTTGCGATGTTGCATTACAAAGTGCCGCCGATAGCTTTCCGCCCCACTTCCCGAGTGATTCAAACTCTACTCGATAGATGTCAGCAGATATTCCGAGCTGACGCCGCCAGCTGGCCGCTCCAGGCCGGGCAGTCTCTGGGCGGCCGCCGATTGGTCGAGGCGGGGCGCTTTAGCGAATCCCAACAGGTTGTGGGTTGGGTGGGCGGAGTCCGGGCGGCACGAACCTCCCATCCAAACGGCTCGGATTATTGGAGTGGGAGCTGTGAGCGAGTGTGGTCAGTAATTACAGCACACCTGTAATTAGCGAGTGAACCTGGGATTATACGTGACGTAGCTGCGGCACGGGCGCGGATCAAGATGCTCACCGACCTAAATATAGGAAGAGGAGACATTTACAACCACTCGTCCACCCTGGACAAATCGATAGTGAGTAAGCCAGCTTCTCCAAACCGGGACGCATCTGGACGTCCTTTGTTCACCCATGCAATGTCTTCCAACTGTGGGACTGACCTGCTGACCTCCTGCTGCCTCTTGGAAGTCAGTTTCGCGGCCGAGCTGGGTATCGTGTCCAGGTTCCGTCAGCTCTGGGCAGGACGGCAAGGAAAACCCGACCGTGGCGGCGTTTACGGCCGCGCCGCGGACGAGCATGCCAGCCCGGCGCGGCGCGCTGTCGTCTCGTCGCTAGCGATTTGCACTCGGCAATGAAGAGTCGCGTAACGGGGAGCAAAGGCCTGACATCGGCGAGCTCAGCCCGCTTTCTATTCGGAAGGCCAGTGATTTGTGGTGTGCGTGCGAAAAAATTAGCGTCGTTGCCGACAAGCGTTATTCAATCGATGGCCACTCCACTCCTGCCCCAACCGCGAATGCTGCACATAGCCGTAGCTCATGGTGACTTAACGTGGTGGAGGACTGAGACATGTTGTACAATCCCCAGCTAACAACATCCAGGTGCTCAACGTGTTTTGCCCATGCTCCACATCATTCAACCGGCCTTATCCCGCCGGCAAAGTCGCGCCGGTCGCTGCGACTCCTTACCTCGTCTTATCCGCCAGTCTTCCCGGCAGCCCTCTCGGGCAGTCCTCCGTTGCCCCCTCCCTCCGGCAGCGGTGACAACGGCCCCCTCCAGCGGCCGGCCGGTAGCAGCGGTCCCATCCACAACTCTCGCCTGTCCTTTGTGGTCGTGTTTGCACAGGGCTCGCGCCGAGCCGAGAGCGCGGCTTACGCGGTGACAACTGTGTGTCAACAAGTTCGGCGAGGTCCCCCCCCCCCCAACACCCACCCCTCACTCGTGTCTCGCTCGTGCGACCAGCATTGTCCGGGAGTGGATCGAGAGCAAACAGACCGAGATACACGGGAGGGTTACGGGGGACACAGCAACGCGGTGTCCCGACTGGGGCTGGGACCTGCCGCCTGCGCTACCGCGGAGCATGGGGACACGAGGGACCCGTTTCGGTAGGGCACAGGAGTGAAATGCTCGGAGCGGATGTGGCTGTTTGCGCTGGTTCGGCGAAAAGGTTATTGACGGTTGTTGTGACACGGTTATTTACGGATGTTTTTGCATGGTGACACGCGAATCAACGGGCACACGACATGGTTTGCGTGGCCAGGGTTAGCATTGATTCAGAGGACATGGTTGGTATGATGCCTCTAATTTACAGAGTATCGTAGTATCTATGCACTTGGGTCCATGCCAGTCTGTTTTGGAGCGATGTTTGGAAAGAAAGGACTCGCGTTTTCCTTGGCAACTTAGCTTTTATGAAGAACACAAATGAAATATTTTTGAGGAGATCGATACCAGCGCGTATTCAGCATCCGCACCCTACCGCGATCTCTGGAGGGATAAATGTTGGCAAGGCTGACCAGCATACACAGGTAGCCGCCTGCTTTTCTCTGCATTCCATGTGATCATGTAATATCCCGGTATGGTAGCCTATCACGCTGCGAAATGAGGTGGCCAATTAAACTTGAGAAAGGTGCTACAGCAATTTACGGTGCAATATCTTGCGGCTTAAATGCCGCCTGAATTGCCAACTCTTCAGTAACTGGTTTGTGAGCAGTGCCAGCAGTGTTTGATTTGCCTCAATCAAGTGGCGGGATTGGGGTCAATGATCCGAGCTAAACTGCGATGAGCAGCGACTGCAGCGGCCGATTCGGCGTCTCGGCGGCGTCTGCCTGACCAAAGCCACAGCCTGACGCACAGCGCGGGCGATCGGCTCCTTCTCGCCGACACCTGACATCTGAGGTGTGTAAACGGACACATTACCCCTCCTCTCCGACGGCCCCCGAGCCAACACGCGGCAGGGGGGCCGCGGCGGGGTGCTCCCCGGGGGGCCGCTGTGCGGCGCGCTGCCGACCGGCCGCGGCCCGCCAAACTCAGCCGCCTCAGGCACTGGGGCAAGGTGGGTCTCGACTGGAACGGTGAAAGCGGGGCCGATTCAGAAGGGTGTGAAGGATGTGAAACTGCCTTCTGGTGATGCCAGATATTTACGCCGGTTTGCTTTGGGATGAGCAGGGGTAACATGATTGAATCATTAGTTGTGCGCACCAGAAGACTAGTAGCGTGTTTTTTCTGAGTCCATTCGGAGGAGATGGTGCCGGTATTTTGATACGGACCTTGATAAGATTTACAAGTTTGGCTTCTCGTCGCGAAGTGCTGCGCGAGTGCTCCAGCAACGCGTGATTTATTTCCAGCAGATACGAGTGCTCTTGAGACTGCTCATCAAATCTCTACGCCACGAGCTAAATGTGTTGCATAGAAACCAGGGTAATTAAACGAAGCCGTGCTGCTTTTAAAATACTTCGCGCGAGCCCTTGCTGGGAATTGCGAAATGTGAAACATGTCGTTCAGGCATGCCCAGAAGCGAGTGCCTGCATCGTTTCACGATTAATTACTGCTCAACACGCAAGTTTGAGTGATCGTTCGTTGTTAGAATTTGCTATCTGGTAGCATATATCGATCTATTTGTCCACAAAACTGGGGAAGGCAATTTGCCTCCGTGTTACGACTTAAGTGTCTAAACAGATTAAATTCTAGGCCTTGTTAATAAATTTACAATGTATTGTGTCTTGACATGGCCTCTCATGTGATATATTGCTTATCAGAATAAACTCTCGTTAAAAACTTCGATTGAGTTATCTTTGAAACTGAATGTAAATAGATAACAACTCTCCAAAATTTCTGCGAGAAGCCAACCCACGTTGCATTGATGTTGTATTGTGGCTTATTTGTGTTATTCATGATGTATTTATCGCAGAGCTGTGACAACATGAACGCATGATTTACGGTACAGCACGCAGTGACGTAATGTGACATAGTGATAAGTATGCTGTTTCAAGGCCATCCCACAGTCATCCCACATTACTAAGCTGATAACGGATTCTATAACACACACGTTTGTGTGCTACGAAAACACGTCCGGCCACTACAATCTCACGTGTCAAAATTCAAAGCGAGTATAGTTGAATTGGCTGCAATGCACACCGCCATTCGCACCTGTGCCCTCGTGCACACATCGGGCTTCCTGTCCCTGGCACTGGCGCCGATGGAAACCCCTAACAAGTCGGCGAAGGCTTGTGCAGCTCTTCCATGCAACACTTCTGGAAAGTGGGGATGCAGCTGCTGTCTGCCTCTCGGCCGCCCTCCTCCCAGTCGTGCCTCCACAGCACCCCGCGTGCATGACAAGCCGGCTGCCTCGGCCCCGCCTCAGCGGCCGCGCCCGGGCCGCGCGGCGGGCCGGCGTCTGGCGGCGCCTCCAGCGGCGCCGGGCCGGTATTCACGGTCTGTCGTCGCCAGTGACGGGGGGCGCGTCACCGGCCGCCACCCGCCCGAGCGTGACGAAATTTGTCCGCCGGATAATGCCTGCCGCACAATGGCGGCGTCAGGCGGCGCGGCCGGGCGGGCAGCTGACGGGCGGGGGTGACGCCGGGGAGGCGGGGGGGGGGGGGGGGGGGGGGGGACGGCGTGTCGGATCGCTCAGTCCCATGGGGGTTCAGTAGTGGGGCTGGTTCGCTGAGGTGTTGGGCTGTGGCTGCGGGAATTGTCACGTTTTCGGGGATGCTGACCGGCCAGCAGGTATGTGTTTCCTGTCGCCGGCCGCGCCTTTCCTTCCGCACCGGTGCCAGTTGCCGCAGCTCCGCACCCCACTCCAGGCATTTTGACTTGATGGTGCTGGTGAGTGGTCTTGCACCGCGCTGTCAGTCCGGTCTCTTTACTACCAGCAGCAAAACTTATTTTGAACCCATAGAACTGTTTAGGTTGATGGCACAATTTCGAATACCCTATATGTTAGCATGATTTGCCTAAATAAGGCGCCAAAGTCAACAGACACTAATTAAACTATCCGCAACGTCGGGAAACACCAGCAATTCCTGGCCCAGCACAGATCGTAATTATCGCGCGCCGCGCTTTCCGTGTGCGTCAACCTTCCCCTTTTCCCATGTTTATCGTCACTCCTGGTTTCCCTCCCGGCGCCCCGGCGTCGCCGGCGGCTTCGTTTACCCCGGCGCGGCAGAGCGCGCGCGCCGCGCGCATTCCCGGCGCCGATCCCGGCTCGGGTTGCGCGCCGCCTGAGGTGCGAAGTCGCGCCGCCGCCGCTCTCGTTAGCATACCGGCGGCGGCCATGTGTGCGGCGCGCGCCACCGGCCCGCGCTGATGACAGCCGCCGCTTTTTGTCACGTGTCGCGGCCGTGTTTGCGGACCGGCCGACGCGTGTCGAGCGTCACAGCCGGGCGGCGATCAGAGATCAGTGATCAGTTATCAGTGGTCAGTGGTCAGTGATAAGTTATCAGTGATCAGTGGTTAGTGATCAGTGATCATCCGTATGATCGATGAATGCGCAAGAGGGGCCCGCTGCCGGGGGATTGTGAGGTGGACAGAGCTGGCGGCTCCCCTCCTTTCTGGAGCAGGGCGGGGCTCTTGACACCTTACTTCTCCCTTGAGTAAGGCGAGACTCCTGACGTCTTGCTCCTTTCTGGAGTACGGCGACGCGCTGCTGAAGCCTTACTTCTCGCTGGAGTTAGCCGAGGCTCCTGACACGTTTCGTATGACGTGCTGCCAGAAATGACGGAGTGAGTCTCGACCAATGCCGTCACAAACGTGGACCCGTCGCTGCGTTTCAGAGGGATCCCACGGGCCTCAGCAGGCCGGCGCCCTGTCTGACTGAGTTGCAAGAAGGCTTTATGTCCAGTTAGCTGAGGCCCTGCGTCTCGGTGTGCCCAGCCCCACCCTCCGCGTTGCTTACATCTGCCGGCTGTAGGCTTGGCTGTCAAGGGAGCCCGCCATGGTCAGCATCCGTGCCCTTAGTGACCCATCAAAGTACATAATTATGTCGCCTGGACAGAAGCTCTAAACAGGTGTACTCATATGAAAACGAAGTTGAAGTGCACACACATGAAGAAAAACAAATTGGTTGAAGTCATATTATGCTAGCAATATCCAAGCAAAAACTAAAAATGCACTAACATGCATATCGAACCAGCCATCGGTCCTCAGTACTCGCTCCAAACAGAGGCGGGTGAGCAGCCCCTTCTCCAGGCCTGACCCTCCCGCCGTCCCCGTGAGCAGCCCCTTCTCCAGGCCTGACCCTACCGCCGTCCCCGTGAGCAGCCCCTTCTCCAGGCCTGACCCTCCCGCCGTCCCCGTGAGCAGCCCCTTCTCCTGACCTGACCCTCCCGCCGTCCCTGTGACGCCCGCGCGCTGTCCGACGCTCAGTGCCGCAGATTTATCCCGCCCGGGGACGGCTGTGGACGGTCTCGTTAAAATTACTCACCTCTCCCGACGCGCGCGTGACACGGCAGCGTTACCGCGGCAACGGCGCTGACTGCCGCCGCCGCACGCCATCCGCACATCATGCAGATCGCAGCGCTCGCTGGCGGCCGGCGGCGGCGTCTCGGTCCGGTCTGAGGCGGCGGCGGCGGTGGCGGCGGCGGCGGCGGCGGCTGTGGCGGCGTTCCCGGTCCGGTCTGAGGCGGCGGCGGTGGCCGCGGTGGCCGCGGTGGCGGCGGCGGCGTTCTCGGCCCGTCTGAGGTGGCGGCGGCGGTGGCGGCGGTGCCGGCGTTCTCGGTCCGGTCTGAGGCGGCGGCGGCGGCGGCGGCGGCGGCGGCGGCGTTCTCGGTCCGGTCTGAGACGGCGATGGCGACGTTCTCGGTCCGGTCTGAGGCGGCGGTGGCGACGTTCTCGGTCCGGTCTGAGGCGGCGGCGGCGGCGGCGGCGTTCTCGGTCCGGTCTGAGGCGCCGGCGGCGGCGGCGGCGGCATCGGCGGCGCCGCGGGATAGCGTGCGAGGGTTGTGGTTTCGTGGGCGGGGTAGCGGTCTGCGCTGGTCCCGGGGCGGTCATGCAGCCAGCGGGCGATTAGTCGTTGCGGAAATGCCCAGCTGGTGTCCCTGGAGTTTTAGTTAGGTAATAGTGGAGCTGAGTGTCAAAATATGTGTTTGGATTCCAAGGTTTCGGCCTCCTCGGATGATTGCTAATATCGCTTCCAGCAAAGATGTCAGCTGGATGTCTGGGGGATGGATGTGCCCGAGCAACTGAACACAACATGTTATGGATTCAAATGGGATTTGGATGTCTAACTCCCGCCGTGGAACCATGCAAACCGTTAATGTTATTTGGTGTTATGCTACCTGACCTAATGACCTAGTGCCACATTGTTAAATTTGCAAGAAGTTGCAGTTTTCGAATACAAGTGTGTCCTAAATGAAAGATAAGTTCCGCTCACAGTGTTCGCACGAAACCCGAGCGTCTCGAATCACAGCTTCTTTTAGCGTCACCCACTTGTCATTTTCCATTCCGTACCATTTTCGGACTTTGGTAGATGTCGTCCATTTGAACACTTGCAAGCAGCTACATTACCTCTGGTGGCCCACTGTAAAAGGCTGTGAACTTGTCACGACAAAAACAAGATATTGCCGAGCACAGCATTACAAAAAGCACGGGGCTGAAATGTTTGCCAAGTGAGCCACCGAGTTATACCCACGAAAACTAAATGGCAAAGTAGCGGCTTGTTGGGCCCGTTCCCGAAGGAATGCAGGACAGTTATTGGCGATAGATTCTGCTGTATAAAGTTCGCATTGTTCTGTGCTCTCTCGCTTTTAGAAGGCCTTCAATCGCTTGCCAGATGACACCCTTGCTCTTCTATTTTTTTGCTTTTCTGCTTGCGTGCTTCTCGGTGGTGTAGTTTTACGACACGAGTTGGATGCCCTGCCCTGTGTCAGCCAACATCGGTTACCCCCAAATTCTGGTTGCTCCTCGGATTTTGAATGTTCTATTTCTTTCAGCTTGAAAATGGCGTAGTTTTTCGTGATTCGTTTATCTTTCCCCGACCAACTGGATTACTTAGAAGTTCAATGTCTAAGGATAAGAGGTCTCGCTGTCAATCTCGCGGTCTGGCTCACATTTTGGGGTCGTGTGTGTGCGGGGGGGGACTGGGGGGCTCCTGATGAGAACATATGCCGATACATTTAGTACTGAAGATGCCTGCAGGCGGCAAGCGATTTAGATGAATAACTTAGCAATAGCTGACTTGTGATAATAATTGGCTTATTATCATTAAAGGTAATTGCTAATCTCCCAATTAATTTTGGTGAATTTGCTATGGAGGGCATTTCAGCACATCGTTCGCCAGGCTCCATAACACTTTGTCAGCACTGCGGAATCCCTAATGCCGGCTCAGTTCAGCAGTGCTCGTGACCTTGTGATTTACCTGAGGAAGCACTCCACTGTCGTGCCTCCCCGTGTCTCAACTACACGCAGATCCAACCTGATTTCCTCAACGCGGCTTTGTCTAAGCTTACCTGCCACCAGTCGTCCCGTCGGAGTCGCCCCCCCCCCCCCCCCTCCTGCCCCTCTCCCCCGTGTCTCCGTCCGAGCCCTCTCGTCCGTCCGCCGCCGCGCGCCGGCGCCGCCGGGCGCGCCATGCCGCTCCAAGGCTGCAGACGGTATTTGTTCAGCTAATTATGCCAGCCGGTAATTTCGATCGCCGCCTGCCGGCCCGGCCCGCTTGTGAGGCGCCGCAGCCGCCTGGCGCCGCTCCCCCCCCCCCCCCCCCCCTGTCCCGGACGCCGGACAGACCCGGCAGCGCCCTGCTTAGTGCCGGAACGGCCGCACATCTCCCGCTCCAGGGCGGGGAACGCGCCACTCCGGATCTCCTCGGCCGGGAGCTGTACACACCGCGCCCTGCGGTCAGGCACTCACCGATCTTTGACAGGGCACCTCTCGCCTCACGATCCGGCGCTTCCCGGGCAACGGCAGGACATTCCACACTCCGTTGTTGGCGCGCCTCGTTCTTGACTGTGAATTCCCGAGTAAATGGCCCCGCTACGACCGTGTCCAGCACTCCAAAGTTGGGCGTTTTGACGCAACGGTGCCGGCATCGCTCGCTGCGCGGGCAGGTGTTCCACCCTATAGTCGGGTCTTCCTCGTCCCACGATCGGGCACCTCTGTTTCTATGGTGAGCATCCCTCACTCCGCAGTGGACACCCCTCACTCCACGGCCGCCCCCCCCCCCGCCGGGCGGCACGTTCCGGCGGTCTTTGAGGAGCGCACCGCGGCCGTGCCGCCGACGCCTGGGGCGGCGTCCCGGCGCTCCTACCCGGCTATTATCCGCTGAGGAGTGACCGGCCAGCCGCGCGGCGCGCGGGTCTGCGCCGAATACCAACAGCCTGTGGACGGCGCGCGCTCCCGCCTCGCTCCAGCGCGCGGCGACGATATTTCATCTGCGAGATCGCGGCGGCGTCGGAGGAATTGGCCGCAGCGTTGTTTACAGACCTCATTAACCTGGGCTTTGTGGGCCTGTCAGTCGCGACATAGGCGGCCGCTCTCTGATAGGGCCGCGCCGCCGCGGCGGCCAACAGGTGCTCTCATGGGCGCATTTGGAGGGCTCTCTCGTGAGAACGGCGGCCACTTACCGAGCCCTGTGTGCGCCCTGGTATGGCGTGCGTGTGCGGGGAATGGCCGGGCTACAGGAAGCTCAGTCGTGAGGAGATAGGCGGCACTTACCGACAGAAGCGTGTCCCGCATTGTGTCAGGTGTGTAAAGAACGCTGCAGGTACAATCGGAGGTTCGCTGGTGAGGGGAGGGGGGGGGGGGGGCACTCCCACCGACGGGAGGTATGTCCGGCTTTGTACCATGTTTGTGAAACGGAGAGGCGCTGCAGATCAGATAGGCGAGCGAGAGCAGTTAAATGCGGCAGGGCGTCGTTCGTGACGGCGTTATGTGAGTCGAGTACCGCAGCTGTGCAGCAGCAAGACCTCTCGTGAGAGCGGGGCTCTTCCAGGCAAGGGTGTCGATTGCCTTGTGGCATGAATGAGAACACTGACGATTGCCGAGGCCCGGCGAGCGAGGTACCGCAGCTGCAGGGTGCCGCGCGGTTGGTGACGCGTGGTGACGCGTCGAACGGGCGTAGCGTTCCATCACCTCGCGAGAGGGGACACCAGGAGTAGGTCCGCCCTAATGACGGCGAGAGAAGCGCCACCTCGAACATGAGCCCCGCGTCAGCCGGCCGTGTCAGAGCACAGCTCCGGTGCGTCAGACATGTGTTCCTGTCATGCGGCGGTGGAGACCCGCGGTCCGAACATGCATCCCAATTTCCGCCGCGGCGAGGTCAAACATCTGCTCTGTCACGTTATGTGATGTTATCGCGTGAGGGGCTGAGTGGTCCGATGACCTGATGGCCCTTGGCTAGGTAGCGATGTCGGACGGCGGCGTTGGCACCAAGCGTCCCAGAAAGCAGCCGTTTAGTGGTGGTCATACGCCACTGGTGGGACTTCAACAAGCACCCCTCGGGGTATTATGGTAAACCAAATCAGCAATGCTCATGGAGTTCATTTAGTCCGATGAGGATCAAAGTTCATTAGATGAATGAACGACTTCAGTGGAGTTACCCTATGTATATCCTCCGTACCATCGAAGCGAGAAGGTTCTTGCTTTGAGAAAGCAGCCAACTTTCCATGTGCTCACGAGCACGTGAACGTCCTGCCGAGGGCCAGCGCGTTACTTACAGCCGCGCCTAAACCTTATTAACGACAAGATTCCAGTCAGCTCATGCACCAGCGGCAGCTGTTCGGCAATCTAGCACCGCTGCCGTGTCGTGAAGCACTCGCCTGTCCGAGGGTATTTCAATCAAGCGGCGCGCTTTGGCCAGACGCCGCGGCACACATGCCACCCGCCGCGCCCTGTGGACAGCGCCCGCCGCCGTGCTGCGGCCTTTGAAGTCGCACCGAGCGGCGGCCGTCGACAGGGCCGGCATGCCCGGCTGCGTCGTCAACCCCTCTCCATAAAAGTCGGCCGACCTCTCGATAAATCCGTCGGGCGGCGACGCGGCCGTCGGCGGCGCCGGGGTCCGCTAATGATTTCCGATGCCCGCCCGCGCAGCGGGACGCTGACCGGCGCCGGCTTCTGGTGAGTAATCGACATTCCGCGAGTGGCGCGGCCCGCGGCCGTTCCGCTCAGCGCCGGCTCTCGGCGGGCTGTGCGGGGGCGAGCGGCGGGGCACGTGGGACCGCGCGGGTCGCCGCCGCTGCAGTCCTCGCCCAGCGGTCCGGGTGGGTGGTCGGGAAGGGTACGAAGCGTGGCACACCGGGGGCTCCCGGGGGGTGTTTATCGCCCCGACGGCCAGAACAGGGCGGTACTGGTGTGGTTGGAACAGGGGTTTGGCGGCGCAGCCGGTGGTTCGGCCGTGTCTGGGGGAGGGGGGGGGGGGGGGGAGGGGGGCGTCAGTCTGTGGGGACCTAATCAGCGTCATGGTCCTAATGTACTTCCCTGCCCGTCTCGACCAATCGCTAAACTCCTTGCACCCTCAAAGGTATCCAGTTTCGGCCAAGGTCAGCAAATCAGGGACCATTCAATTACCTCCTCACCAGAAACTATGCTCTCCAGCACCGCCGTCATTGTCGATTGCGCCTCCCACGTCGCAGAACGACTTCCGCCCCACCCAAGCATATTGATATGCATTGGTCGGCGAGCGTTCCTATCGTTCAGTTATCGGTAGTTAATATCGGTTAACACTTGCTTCATTAACCGGATGACTCTGGTATGCGAGCTACGGCTGAGCTTATCGTGATCCCAGACGAGCCTATGGCCCCTCATTGCTCCAGCTTTCCGTCGCTCTTCCATGCTACGACGTCGGTTACACATTTTAGGTACATGCCCGCGCCGTTATAAACACAGGTGCAGATGCTCAGCTGACAAGCAGGTACGCACGTGGCGCACTTAATGACGGGAGATTGTGGTTACGTGGTGTCGCGTCAGTCGCCCCATTACCGTTAGGATGCGCTGCTACCAGACCGCAGATTTCTGCTCTCCTTCTCGCCCTCTGAGCTGTACAGTGCCCGCGACGTTCCAGCCGCCACCCGACCCCGCTAACCGGCCGCTCCTCCGCTCCAGGACCACCCGTCGCTGCGCGGCACGCCGCTGGCGATGCTGGCCGCGCAGTGCAACAAGCTGACGAGCCGCTCGCCGCCGCCGCTCGCTGACGCCGCCGTCGGCAAGGGCTTCACGCCCTGGCGCAAGAGCGGGGCGGCGCCGGCGGCCAGCGTGGCGCCGGCGCGGCAGAACGCGGCCAGCGGCGCGCTGGCCAGCGGCGCGCTGAGCTACACGCGCTCGGCGCCGGCCGCGTCCGGCGGCGGCCTGTCCTGCTACGCCGGCGGCGAGTACTTCTGCGCGCCGGCCGCGGCCGAGCCGAGCCTGAAGGCGGACGGCGCCGGCGCGCACCACTTCCCCGTGTACGGCCGCGTGCCCGGCTACGACCAGTGGGCGTTCGCCGCGGCGGCCGGCGGCGGCGTCAAGCCCGAGATGGCGGCCAACTCGTGGTGGGACATGCACCAGCAGGCGGCGGCGGCGCAGGCCAATTGGCTCGAGATGTCGAACGCGGCGGCGGCCGGCATGGGCGGCATGTCGGGCATGCCGCAGATGTCGTACCCGGTCACGTCCGACTACTCGTCGCTGGGGCTCGGCTCCAACGCGCACCTGCTCTCCTCCGGCCAGCACCTGCTGTCCGACTCGTACAAGTCGATGCTGCCCGGCCAGGCGATGGCTGGGTCGGTGGGCTCGCCGTTCGGCCTGAGCGCGGTGGGCAGCGCGCGCTCGCAGCGGCGCTACACGGGCCGCGCCACCTGCGACTGTCCCAACTGCGCCGAGGCCGAGCGGCTCGGCCCGGCCGCCGCGCTCCAGCTGCGCAAGAAGAGCGTGCACTCGTGCCACATCCCCGGATGCGGCAAGGTCTACAACAAGACGTCGCACCTCAAGGCCCACCTGCGCTGGCACACCGGCGAGCGGCCGTTCGTCTGCAACTGGCTCTTCTGCGGTAAGCGGTTCACGCGCTCGGACGAGCTGCAGCGCCACCTGCGCACGCACACGGGCGAGAAGCGCTTCGCCTGCCCCATCTGCAACAAGCGCTTCATGCGCTCCGACCACCTAGCCAAGCACTCCAAGACGCACGCCGAGGGCGGCGGCAAGCGCGGCTCTGGCAGCGACTCCGAGTCGCAGAGTGAGGGACACAGCGTCAACTCGCCGGCGTCGCTCTCGAACGGCGCGGCCACCGACGACTGCAAGCCGCCGGTATAGGCCCCGGTCGCGGGGGAAGGCGGGGATGGGAAGGGGGGGGGGGGGGCGGCCGGCGCCGGCGCCGCCGTGTTTCGTCCGTGCCAAACAACCGAACCGTGTCGCGCCGTTTGACTGTTCATCTCGTGCGAAGCCATCGCCTCATCGCTCCGCCGGTCAGCTGTGATTGTCGCGACCTGGGACGGCTCGGCCGCGGTGAGAGGTCCCGCTGGGGCGCGGCGCTCTGGGAGGTCCTCCCGAGACCCCCGGCGCGGCGTCACTGCACCCGTCACGCGCGCGGCGTCACTGCGGGCGCACTCTCATGCAGCCGTGTCCGGCCATATGAACTGCTCAGCATCCTACGAAATACTCGATATGCCTGAGGCGGCGTGACGAGTTTCTTAGCGATGCCTCGTCTTGTTTTCTTCGTCTTTGTCTGAATTATCCCGCTGTTGTGATGCGTAGTTTTGTTGATTTTTGTGCGTGACGATCACTGAAGCTTACTGAGATGTGCTATGCACAGCGACGATCAATGTGTGAGTGCGTATGTGAATGATCTATGATTTATTGTACAAACCTGCGCTGATGAAGAGAATACTAATAATAATGAACAGGGAACATGGTCCGCATCGTTCTTGACCACGTCCGACACCCCGCGCTCTATGGTTAACGCCCAGCACCTGGCGCCATACGGTGGCTTTATTAAGAGAAGTCTGGTCATAAGCATGGGCTGGTCGAAGACACTGTATTGAAGACCTTTTCCCATCACGGACCTAAAGGGTGTCTCCGTGCCCGCGGTTGCCAAGGGATGAGCAGTCGGAACGGCTGACCAAATGACCGCTCCACAAGCCGCAGACACACCAGATCTTTTCCCGGGATTTCCGTAACTGTTCAGACGTCATACCTGTAATTTGCAGCTGATTTGTTGTGTTGGTGACACTGCTCAGTGGCAGGCGGCAAGTTTTGCTGCTTACTTCTGCCCTGAAAATACCAGCATCCCACTCAATGCAGCTGCCATGCAACCCTCACGCCGTAAGACCCCAGCAGACTCGTGGAGCACTGCGCAGCCCTTCCGCGACACGGCCCGGACTTTGCCGCTGTCGTACGGCTTTGATGTCGGAGTCCCCTCGCCCGGGAGCTGCCACGCCCGGCGGCGGCGGGCTCCGGTTTCTGATGGATTGACGGTGGGGCCACCGGTGAGGAGGCAGGTCCGCTGGGGGTCACTGACGACCTCAGGCCGGGAGACCGCGCGGCGGCTGAGGGAGATCGGCGACATCCGGTGCCAGGCCCAGACTCGGAGCAGCACCAAATGATGACTGTAGGCGTAGAGAAGAGCTCCACTGACGACCTCAGGCCGGGGGACCGCGCGGCGGCTGAGGGAGATCGGCGACATCCAGTGCCAGGCCAGACTCGGAGCAGCACCAAATGATCGCTGTAGGCGCAGAGAAGAGCTCCAGAAGAATACAAAAAAATCGTTGGCGCCAAGTCCTTTTTAATTGAATTACAACGCCGGCTATTACTCAGGATGCGGCTGTTGAACCAGACGCGGTCGATGGTGATTAATGCACCCCCAGTGTTCTGTAGCACCCAACCGCTCGTGCATGCATGCCCGTGCCATGTATCATTTAGTCATGCCATGCGCTCAGGCACTGAGGTACGGCAAACCTTGGGAGAAGGGTCTGCCGACTCGGATCGCTGGTGTTAGAGGGGGGGGGGGGGGGGGGTGGACTGTCAGAGGGTCGGAAGGAGACGTGACGGAGACGTGACGTCAGCGCGGCCGTCGCCGCCTGGCCGGTGGCCGGTCAGAGGGTCGGAAGGAGACCTGACGGACGGGCCATCAGCGCGGCCGTCATCGCCGTCAGACCGTCCTTCGGGGCAGGATCAGTCAGCGGACTCCCAGTCAGGTAGCGACATCTCCGAGTGGAGTTTTACGGAAGGGTTGAGACGAGATTTCAGTGTCACAGATGGATTAATTGCCCAGGCTATCATCCTCGTCCGGTGTGTTAGCATGCATGCAACGTTTCGGCCAGTTAACTCTCCGGCCGTCGTCAGGCGTTTAGAGGCCCTTAGAAGGATTGGATGATGTTCGGCCTTCAGCCATGTACTCGCCACAGCCCAAATTATATCCTTGGAATTGCTGGGATTCGAACCAGGGGCTCTTGATCACGACTCCAGTGCCCTACCACCTGAACAAATCGGGACCGGCGTTGTGAAACGATGCGAACATACTAACACGTCACACGATGACGGTAGACCGAACAATAATTTCATCGGTGAACTTGTTATAGGTATGGAACGACCAAACGATATATATAATATAATATATATAGCGATATATGGAACGACCAAACGACATCGGAACGACGCCGTTGGGATTAGGGATTAGATTAGATTGGGATTGAAACCATGCGTGGCATTCCATAAACAGGAATGACCTTGTCGACGTGCGTCAGTAATAGACCTAGCCTGGGGCGAGTGGGACCTGACCTTTTCAGTTTTTCATTTGTCTTGGGAGTTAAAACCTGGGAGTAACACATGTTGTTGACTTTTGGGGAAATTTGGTCACCAACCGCGGCAAATAAAATGAGAGGCTTGGTGGCTTTCGATGTCGAATGCGTAGACAGAAGTCATAAATGGTTAGCTTAAGGCTCAGACAAAATGCGAAGCATGTGTTCCTCAGAGAAAGTTGTAGCCTCCCAAGTCAGCTAATTAAGCGCCTCGGCGTAAAAGGTCCTTGGGTGAAAGATAATGGGAACATGGTGCAATAGTCCCTATACAGACAGATGCACGGTAATGCCATGTATAGAGGTAAATAGAAAGGTATTCGGAGCATCAACGTCCATCAAGTACGTGCGCCCATCAAGTGTCGCTCGAAGGTCACACGGTCACATACCGCACACGCGGATGCGGCCCGTGGCTCTTATGGTTAAGTGCAATGAAGTGCAATGCGGTATTCGCCGTGAAAACATCGGTCTAGCATGCTTTTCTCATTGCGTAGACGTGTGGGTGGGCTGAGCACATGTGGCGGGTACGGCAATGGTGCGCGGGGAAGGCAACCACGGTGAGTGATTCTTTGTTTCCGGCATCGATGAAGCTCGAACTACCGGCCACAGCTAAGCACATCAGGAACCATTTACAGACAAGCACGGCAAAGCACGTGAAAAATGCGTCCATTTTCCGTGCACGCTTGGCTCGTCTGTGGAATGGTGGGCGCGGGTCCCTGCAACCCACACCGGTTGGTTCGTGACGTTCTGCCGCACACCCGCTGACGCTCTGGAAATATGCGGAAGCCGCACATCTGCTCCCCGCGTACAAAAAAATGTTCCCCTGGCATAACACAGCGAGCTCGAAGCGGCAGCTAAGAATAATATTATTCCGTGTAATTTTTTATTCGTCGGGCCATATTTCTGCCTAACGACGCCTGTCTTAAGCACAACGAGCCCAGCCCGTAACGAATGACCGAGACATGAATAGTAACATCGTTCCGGAAAGATTAGCCTCACTCGTATCCTTTCAAAAAGAGCTGTTAAACACTCTTTGCCCGAAAATCATAACGATGTCTCACCGTTAGCTTTCCAAAGCCCCCTGCGCCCGGCTCTCAACGGCCACCGCGCCCGAGACCGCGCGATGAAAGACGCCAACGGACGCGGTCCGCCCGGCCCCGTCGTTCGCCGACGTCGCTGACGTCGGGCGGCCTTAAATCAAAGCGCGATGCCGTCTGGCCGGCCGCTAATGGTCCGGTCTCGGCAGCATTAAATGGCGGCGGCTCTGGCGGCGGCGCGCGGTCGCGAACAAAGGCGACAGGCGGCCGGTTAGCGCCGCGCCGGCGACAATGGCCGCGCGCCTGTCGCCGTCTCGTGTGCGCCGCACTCGTCGGCGTTGAGACGCGCCGTCGGGTCGCGTTAGGAGGGCGCGGCGCCTGGGACCGGCGAAGGGGCCGGAGTGCGCCACGCTGGGCAGGTCGACAGCGCGGCCCATAACACCGCCAGACTGAGCGGGACATAGACGATGCTCAGGGCAGCTATAGCACGTGGGCACCCAAATAGGTGGTGGCATCGACCCACACCGCTCGAGAGGACTCAGAAGCCTCCTATTTGATCTGGAATGGTTTCTGAACGGTTATGAACACGATGCCCATTTGTTATGCCGACGTCTACACAATGCTCTCACCTATTTGAAAATTGCAAATTTGCAAATTTGAAGCTGTATGCGTCGGCGGTTCATGATCTATACCACTTTTTTATGGTAATGTTAGTAACATTTTGCCCAAAAGTGACAAATAACGTTGCTTGTCCCACGAAGTGCATTCCAAAGCAGTTTTCTCGGCTACTCTTCTTAGCGCTGAGCCGTGCGGTCGCCCTCACCTTCAATCTGAACACGGGACTTAAGAGATTCTTGAAAAATCAGCAAGCTATACCTGCAGATAAAACGACATTGGAATTGCATTGTCAAACGGTGCAAAATAAATGTCACTGAACAATGGCAAATATAACCTTTCACAGGCCAAATCAGGCTATGATGGTCAGATTACCGCTTCATAGACCACTCAGGACTGATATCTCTTATATTAACAGCTAAATATGCCACAACAATACAGAAGATGGCGTTGAGCAAAATTCGGAAAGCTCCATCAGATGGCGCTGGTGAATATCCACGAGTACGCGCTAGAAATGTCTCTCGTTAGGAAGGCATTCCAAATCTGTAAGATGTGGGCCATTAGCGCTTAGATTGTAAGGTCTTCAAAAGTTCCGATCTGTTAATAAAGATTAGAGTCTGGTCTACCTTCTTCTTGGATGGTCTGGTCCGCAAAAGCAGCACGGCGAAAGCAATGCACTTCAGAGGGATGACGTTTTCCCTCGCCCTTCAATGGGGGAAGGGGGACTGAGTAGCCTCCATCCCTAAGGTTTTCCGGAGTGATTTCAGAACGGCTTTGAACGCGGTGCTGACATTTTTGGGAGTTGAGTTTATGTCATTGCCGCAAGTGTTGGAAAAGCTTGAAACATTTGACCTTGACGGTTCATGATCACCTGTACGAGAGACTTTGTCCTTGGGGTCATGTTGGTGACATTTCGCTCAAAAGTGACAGATAGCGCTCACTGTTCGCAGAAAATGTACTCCAAAGAGGTGTGGTAGGCGGATTCTCTTAACTTCAGCGCTCTGAAGTGAATTACTGCCACTCTGGTTGCTTTAGCAAGATCAGGGCATCCAGAGTCAAGCTAGAACTTTGACATCTGTGACCAGATTTGACATTTGGAAGACCATGCTGCAACAATGCGGGGCACAATGCGGGGCATGGTTCAAAAGCTTCAAGCATGCACGGAAGCTGTAAAACTGATGCAAACTCAGCTGACAAAGACAAAAGTTGACATCGTTCACCAAACTGTTACGAAGTATTCTGAAAAAGACTTGAGGGGCAAGGGTTCCAGAGACGATGGTCAACTTTATCCTTCTGAACTGTATTGCCATCGGTCTGGTTGATTTTGAGTGGTCGGGTCATCCAAGGTCAAACTACGGCCACCTCTGACCTTTGCGGTCAGATTGAATCTCTTGAAGGTCAAACGATTTAAGCTGTAATGGCGCATCCTGCTGCCTTGGAAGCCCTTCATAACACTGTTTCCCAATGACATGACATGTTTGTTTCTTGATACAGCTAGACGGGCCCACGATAACATTGAGCCCCATATAACGAATAATGGTAGCCTTAAACCCTATGTACCGATTAGTGATTATTTCGAACCCTTTGTTCGAATATAATATATTAATGTTATACTAAAATTAAATAAAATTAAAAATAATGAAATAAATAAAATAAATAACATAATATCATAAAATAAAATAAATAACATAATAAAAAACAATATGAAGAATAATCTTGAACTTTTGCAACTGGCATGGCCTACCATATCACAGTTCACACCCCTTCATGCCCACCAGTGCCGACTTGGGGTCACACGTGTGTTAGATTTGAGGTGAATCCCTCCATCTTTTGCGAATTACATCCGTTTTGCATCAATCACGAGTGAATCGATTCTTTCTGATGCAAATTCAATGTGAGCTGTGAATTGAATCACTGGCTTTCGAAAAACAGAGCTGACCTGTATCGTTAAGCCAAGGTCACATGCAAATATTAAAGATGTTAAAACACTTTGTGCACAAATTAGTCTCCTGTTCCAATTTGACTGGGCGAGGAACACATGTTCTATCAAGCCCTGCCAGCACGGCGTTCATAAATGATGCCTGATTTCCAAAAAGCCGGCCCGCCAGACTAGAAGGTCGCCGCACGTGGGCTCACCAAAGCCCATATCGTGCCTGGCCTACGTACCACCTTTACCTTTAGGCATTAAGTCAGCTTCGCATGCATTGATGGTTTATCCTATCACCCCATGGCCACACCTAACAACACCTGAAATGGATTAAGTTTCAGAGATAAATAGGCGTTGGCTACCCATGTCGAGAGAGAGCAGATTCACAGCGGGCAAATAAACATCGCTATGCGTAGAGCTCCACAGCATGGGCATATATCTCTTGCGCTGCCTAATGTATACACTGCGTCGTATTCGACATATCTAACAATAGGAGAACCCATTTTCTCTCTCATTTATCAAGCGCTGATTAAGGATACAGCTGTTTAAGTGTAAATGTGTGTTACTTTTTCTAGTTACCTCACTTAATACTTGATCATGACAACTTTTTACATTATTTCTATCGTGGTTTTCAGGCCCCTGCACCACTTTTGACACGTTTGTACGGTTTTGATGAAGGCTGTAGAACAATGAGGACGCGTATTTTTTCCTCTTGTACCTTCATGTCTTGTCACTCTAGATTTGCCCTCGTCAAGACATCTTTAAATCAACTTCGGATGCTTACCGCGTCTTCTTGCAGTCAAGGGGTAGAGGATATATTGAATCGATTCACACGCAACGAAAATAGTTTAATCATAAGTGAGTCATTGGGCTGGAATGTTGGTGAATGCTGAATCTGTTCTAAAACCATGAAACCAAACTTTGAGTTAAACCTAAGTGAATGGAAAGGGGTTCTGGACGCAACGTGGATCAACTTCTAGAAATTTGAAACGAACACAGTTCTGGGTATAGTATTCAAGTTCTATTGCACGACACCTTCCGCAGAATATTCTACCAAGCGGTCATTTGACAAACATTACATGATTCAACTTGCCAAGGGGTGATTTCCAGCACTGTTCAGTCACGCCCATTTAATGCAGTTTGACGGCATCATCGGTTTATTTCAAAAAAACATAAAAACTTCAGATACTCGTATATGATCTAGCGTTTATTCTCACGCTCGTACATTCATTCCAATATATTTCACAAACATGCGGTCCCGGCTGTCGCTTAAGAAAGCTTGAGACTGTCAAAAGAAGCAATGAAGATGTGTCCACTTAAAACCAGTTTGGTCAAACCGCTTCAAGACTGGCCCCTGAGCGCGGTTGGCCCCACGTCAGGGTAGTCTCACGCCGGGAGCCATGACCAGGCCTCCGCCGTGCGCGAGGACTCCCCACCGAGCAAGCGAGGACCGCACTGTCGCGGCCCATCTCGGCTCGCGCCGCCCCCCGGACGGCCGGTCGGACCGCGTTTTCCGCCGTGTCACCGCCGGGACCGGCCGCGGACGGACCCCGCTGTCCGGCCGTGGACGGACCTCGGTGTCCGGCCGTCGCTGAGGCCCCACGCCTTCCCGGACGACAATCGGGGCTCAGTTGGCCGTGAACGCCGATAAGGCGGGGAACGAGGCGCATACGGACACGGCGCCGCCGCCGCATCGGAGCCCTGGCCACTGTCATTCGGATTTGCTCGGCCGTTGTTTGTTGCGGTTGTCATCAGCGCGAGGTTAACGTCCGCTAAAAAGGCAAACTTATGCTGCAATGCTAAAAAAGAGGAAAATTGGCGAGGAGAACGATACGGATGTGGAGAACCTAGACATTTCATTCGTGAAAATTGAGTGAGTTTAATCATTGATTGCCAGCAAGGCATTGGAATCAGAGCCCTCGCTAAACATGACTTGTTGTGGTGGTCTAGCCATATCACCCAAGGTGTATGAACCATGGCATCTACGCATAGATAGTGACCACATATCACATGTTTTGTAATGGGACATCCAAGGCCATCATGCAATCACACGGAACACAACATTGTCTTTGTTGTTGCAGAGATACGTTACAGGGCGTGGGAATCGAACCCACCTATTGGCGGCCACTGAAACATGTGCGCCGCCACCATTCGTGCGCCGAGACTGACCCCAGACTGACCCCTGCACCGTCAGGCCGACCATTCCCGCCACCGGGACGGGAGCGCACGGTCCGATATGGAGTGCCGTCAAAATACCTGCTTACTGGCTCCTGACCCGGTGACCTCGGGATAGTGAAGGAGACAGGAAGCCCAGCATTGGGCAGGTCATCCATGCGGGATCATCCACGCGGAACCTAAGGATTGTGCCAAAAGTTCGACACCTGTCAGCACATTACAGTCCGGTTGGTGGAGCCTGGAGTTCTCACGGTCTCACAGGCTCAGCTTTCCAAAAATAACGCTCGGTAAGCGAATGGTCACTTTCCAACAAGAGAATAGGGGCAGGCCGGCATGGGGCGGCCTCGTTGTCGAGTTCCAAGGTACAATACAGATTTGGCAGCACTTTTTAACGAAATGTCCAAAGCTAAAATTGTCTTTTGGAACGGACTGGCTCCACGGGAATGGTACTTTGCAATGGCTTCAGGTCATCAAAAATTATAATCCAACCCTGCAAAATTTTTGACGAGGTGAAAACTGCTTCTGAATGCTCTTATAACAATCATGCTTCACAATGTGGAGTTTGGTGGCCATTATGAAGTCCCTATATTCTATGCGAACTAAAACTAGCTGGTTCATCGTGGCCTTGATGAGAAACCGAGTGCTCACGCCACCTAACTTACTCGCTCCTAACTTACCCATCAGCGCCCATCCTACTTGTCTGAAACTGAGATGAACGCCAGTAAGCTGTTGACTGAGATTGCGGACGCTGGGAACAGGCTCTCTGTAAACAAAATGTTTCATTGGAGGTCAGAATCTTCCACATGGGAAGGAACGTTTCAGAAAGTTGAGATACCGAGACCAATTTTAAGCCGATTATTTCCACGCGTCGCTTTAGGGCTAATGTTTGCGCAGCCTCGGAAAGTGTGGGTACCATGACACCCACGGACCATCACGTTCTTACGCCTACTAAATTGCTTACAGGAGAAAAGATAGGCAGAGGTCGCGATGTCGTGGTCTCGGCTGAGAGCATGCGCCCGTACCCCGTCAGAATGACTCGAGGAGAGTGTTGGCCGGTTGTCTGTAGTGAGGTCCATTAAGTGACCGTCGAGTTTTGAAGCACGCCTCGCATTTCTAGAAGTACACAGTGCTTCACAGCTGAAGCGGCCGTAATATACCAAATTCACGGCTTAAATACGTCCTGATAATTCCAGCTGGGGCCCAACACCACATCAAGCTATGACGCCAACTGGAGACATTTCTGCCTGAAATCTTGGCAGTGTGTAACGCTGCGCGAACTTTGAAAGACGCCCGCTTAAGTACCTCGTAGTGGGCCAGCGGGCCTGCCTTCGTAGCCTCGGGTCATCTAGAGGTCTCATGCTCGTTGCGCTTGAGTGCCGGGCCGACGCAGTGGCCCCAGGGGAAGGGGGATGGGAGCAATTCTCCTGTAGCTGTTCCAGCCGGCGAGGCCTGGCGCTACACCACACCAGCTGCCACGGCCCTTTCGTGCTCCCCCAACTTTGAGCGACAGCGGCCTGAGCGAAAACCAACACCAGTCGGGCTCAATCGCTTCATCTGGCAGTGGGGGAGATTGGTTTTGTTGGTGATCAGTGCTGAGTTGACGCTAGTTAAAAGGAACGTTCATTGCACCGCGTGCTGTTTGCCATCTCCGTAGATCACAGATGTGTGGCAGTTGTTAAAGGGACCTGAAACGAAAACTTTAATGACGAACTGAAACACTTCTGTTACGGGGGTGAAATGCGGCGTTTATTACCGCTCAGGCAACTATCTCGCCCGTTTTCGATTTAGACTTGCGAACAGAACGGAATTATTGAAACATGCATCTTCGAGGTATTTTACCAGCTCACAACTTCAGACAGGCGCAGTCAAAGTGTTAACGCGTTGGTCCAGTCATTTATTCATGCATATGCTTTTTTCGTCTCAGTGTCTACGCATTCATAGACACTGAGACGAAAAAAACGGATTGGTCCAGAAGTGCAGTGCGCTTAAGGCCTAGTGCAGGCCAGAAGTGCAGTGCGCCGGTCGTCAGTCCTTCTGCGTCGGAGATACGGACAAAACCTTCCTCTAACCACCCCTCCGACCAACGTCGCAAGAAATCACGCGCCGCACTTCCTTCCCTTCCCCGCCAGCACAATCCACTTGGACCAGTCACCAACAAAGAGTTTTGTTCACAACGCCCTGTGTCATTGGCATGGTTTGGAGGCAGTTTGGTGGGCCGTGGGCTGTCATCCTTGTCTGTGCGGCCAACCACAAATAGCATTTTGCGTTGGTTGGTGTAAGAGCGTCAAACATTCGATGACGAAAGAGGCAGATGTCAAATTGCGTAGTAAATGGTTGAAATACAGTGGATAGCGCATCACAAAGTGCTTAATGCTTCTTTCTTAAAGGGAATGTTTCACATTGAAGATAACAAACCATGCATCAGTTAGGACGAAACAAGCTCACTTATAATAATTGGTATAGTTTTTAGGCGGAAAATACTGCTATAGACAGCACAATTTTCTGTTTAGGAAAAGTGCTCCCCAATGCGTCATGATTTGATAACTTCAGCGCACCTTGCACAACCTTAACTGAGAGCCAATTGACGGCCGCTATAACTGAAAATCGCGCTCACGAACGTCAGATATGAATGTCTCGACAACCAAATTTGTTCTTGGCCTTGATCGCCGCCTAGCTTATCGAATGGCAGGATTTGAATGACATTTTATAAAGACGTCATGAATGTCAAGGTGACTTTGAAGTACTCGCCCCGATATACCCTTCCCCATTTTCGCGGACGCATAGCTCAGAAACTAGAAAGGCTTGGGTCTTGAGAAGGGCAGGATTGTGAACAGCACTGAAAGGTCTTCAAGATGTCTAATTCGGTTCAAAACCCACACAAATCAGGAACACTCGCTTCAAGCGCTTCCGTCCGCAGCCGCTTGGGGAACTTGGTTGTCCTTGCCATGACGTAAGAAGAGGTTGTCATTTGATGATGTCCTTTTTAGACAACTTCTGTCAGAAGAGCGGTGGTGATGGTAGCGGCGGCGTGGTGGTGGTGGTGGCGGTGGTAACGTTGATGGTGGTGGGCGAGACGAAGGTGCTGCTACAGTTGCGGATGGTGGTAAAAGATGGTGCCTTCCAGATGCGTTCCTGTGTACTCCTTCTCCGCATAGTTCAGCACCTTCTGGTGGTATCCTTCACGCGAGGAACCCCGGGTCAAATCATATATGGAGGAAATTGAAACGCACAATGTTTTGCGTCGCATCACCGCACGTACGTGTGCTATCATTATTTACCCATACTTATTGGCTCGAGGTCTTGCAACATGTGCGGCTCAATGAGCAGAATTATAGGCTAGTAATGTGTTTGAATGTAATTTAATGGAAGTATTTTGTCGCAATTATTTTTCGGCACGTTTACTTCGTTGCTAGCCTAATCTTTTAGCAAAGTAAAAGTGTTCCTTAGAAAAGGCCTCTGCTGTATTTTTTTTTTTTGAGGGGGAGGTTAAGACGTTTTTGTGTGACATTTTGCTGTGCCGTGAACTTCTGTTCTTGATGACTGGGAAGCCTCCATATGAGCACTGACCTGGGAAACTGGTAACATATCCTGAACTATAAGCCGCGGTACGACAGCAGGCATGTTGTTAAATGTGTACACATGCCCCATTTTTGGATTGTCTACCCTTTCCAGATGGCATCTGTGCCTTCACCTGTTCGCTCTGTGGAAGCCGTGGATTTACACGGCGTATAAATCCCCTACTGTGACGATGATTCGAATATCTGAGGTACCGGGCATTTGTAATGAAGTCAAAGGGAGTCCTTATACTCATACACCACATAAGCCCCCTTCCACAGAAAACTAGCAAATATCCATGGATATATGGCTGAGAGCATTTGTTTCCCATCGACATAACACCGTACTCCCCAAAAAGAGAGTTCCATGCTAACAACCCGCTGGTGTTGGTTACCAAACCAGCATGTACCAGTCTGTCACCCATTGCCGTGGTGCTACTGTTCAAGCATTTCCAAGAGTGCTGCAAAGTAACGCGTCCCTGTCCAGCGGAGCGTTACGCTGCTCCCCCCCCCCCCCCCCCCCACCCTGCCCTTCCCACGGGAACAGACATGTCTCTTATGGCATAGTACCGGAGCATTTTGACGTTAATGTATGAGTTAGGATCCTGTATCAATGGGGCTCATAGCTTGTTGTCTCCCATGGCATACGTCTCCTAAAAACTGGCCGGACCGTTTTTTTTCAGGTTGCCGTGAGATACACAGATTTGCCACAGCACGCTACGTGTTGAGGTGTGGTTTCCGTTCTTTTTCTTCCACATTCCACCGTATTCCCGATCAATAATTAGTATGAACCATGAATTTCAGGTTATTGAACAGTTTGGTTTTCTGAAGATAGGCTCAGACGCGCAGACTCCCCATCTTGTGTCGCGGAGAACTTTCCGTGATCTTTACGAGGCTCCATGTCCCAGTGCTATTTATATTTTATTTGGAACCTACTGTGCAGCGTCATGAAGGATAATTAACTTACATTTGCCATGCAGTGCAATCGTTTTTACAAAATGTCCACCCCTCATTCTGACCAGATACCGGTGATGGGTGCAGATGGGCATCACCTGAATCTGGTGAGATGATTTACCGAACCAAATGTCCATTAATGTCCATTACCGTACACCGATACAAATAAACTTACCGAACAGTGTTTGGGCGCAGCGTTCATGCCGTACATCGCCATTCGCCGGCGATGTCTGCAGATGACCGTACATCGCCATTCGCCGGCGATGTCTGCAGATGACCGCCAATGGCCACGATTCCAGCCCATTTCCATGCCGCGGAGCCGACGGGCGCCGCCGCGCGTGACGGCCGGGCGGCTCGTGCGGTCCCAAACCGCTGACCGCCGACAGCCGACTGCTGCCCCGCGTCCGAACCTGGTCACGTGACAGGGCGCCGGCCGCCGCGTCCGCACGCGGCGTTGTCAGAGATGTCCTTCAGCGGTGTCTCGTTGTCTTGTCTCATCTCGTCATTGCATGTTTTTACTGGCCATTTTAAAATTCACGAAATCTTGTATTGTGCAGTTCACATACTTTACGTAGGGTTACGCAGTTCTACTTCTTTCTCGCCAACACCTTTTGTAGCTCCCTCGCGCAATCTCTGGTCGGCTACAAGTGTGCCTAAACAAGCGTATTTTGCCAAGTTGCTACTGATGTTAGGTTACTTACCAAACACTTCCCAGCCATTGTCCTGACCCGCTTCCCACGTCTCGGGTGAAAACAAAATTGTACTTTTCCATTGGACCGCAGGAGCTCCTTCAGTAATAATTGCGATCCAGCTTATGATTGCTACAATTTCCGACATGACAGCAGTATGCCATGAACGCTAGCCCACGTCACATGATCCATGAACAGGCCGCCATCGAGTTGACTGATCATTCGTTGGCTGCGAATGCAGAAGCGGTGCGCAGTTATCACTGCCGCAAGAGGGACGCTTCAAAAAGCCAAATGTATTGCCGTGCAAGTAAGGAAGCCGACCGTCCCAACGGTGAGTTTGTATGCTGGAGGCGGGTGGACGATTAGACAAATGACATGGCTTGACCTGGATTTGTTTGGGGGAAAGTGCAGCTCAACACGGGCTGGTGAGGTTTCACACCGGTATTGATGCCTCTGGTGGTGCTTTAGACGCCAGTCAAACTGCTCAAGATGGAAGCTTCCGTTTACTGCATCATTTCATGAACCTCGAGTGAAAAGGTAGGAAAAATACGAACATACGCGGGTTAAGTGTTTAGCTTTAGTGAGAGCGTGCGCAAAGTCTGCGAAACCTGTCTGAATGTGAAAGCAGTGAACGCAAACGCCATGTCACAGCTGGATGTTGATAAGGGTGGCAACGCGTTGCGGCGAAATTAGGTACTTTCAAACATAATTCATGTACTTGTACTTAATTCATATACATTGCACTGAATGCGTCATGCCGACGGGAAAATTCGGGAAAACCATCCGGAAATGCATGGCAATATATGGAAGATACGAAGACGAAAATAGAATGCGATAGTGTAGGCATGATAATTTTAGAGTATGTACAGTATATAATGTTGATGTCTTTCCCTGACAGCTCGTGTAATCTTGTGTAGCTGATAATCTTGCTGTGCATTCAAACATTCAAGTATTTTAGCGCTCAGAGGGGACGTGAAACCACTGAAAGTGTTTTCGGCAGGACTTTTTATGTAACGTTTTTATGTCCAGGAACGTCGCCAAGGAAATGGCCAAGGAGGCCATGCCGCTCTTCCTCTAAGCGAATTGCTTTACGCTAGATGCCAGGCGGTTTTGCAGAAACTTGGTCTAAATTCGCCGGATTTCGAAAACATCACCGTGTCTTCTCCCTCTCTCCGAGGAAAGTTTCGATCACGTGCCTGTATACGTTTGTGTCTTTTATGACAACGTACACATAACATCTGGCAATGTAACCAAGCACATGACTTGTGATACGTCGTCCTAGATCCACCCAGTCCTGTGTGGTTGCAAGCGATGTGCCACCCAACGCTGAATGTACTCCCCGCTGATCAAGCAGGCAAGCTGCTCCTACGAGCTGGGAGAATAGCACGGTCCAGCAGCTCGTGCGTGGTCACTGACAGTGCACATCGCGGTGCGCATCACACAGTCGTGCCCTACCTTATGATGAAGGAAGTGGTGTGTAAAGGACGGGAAGCAGCACGGTTTGTGCGCCTAGCTTTTAAATTCAAGTTGGTTGAAAACCGTGATTCTGACTCCTGCGACTCCTCTTGATTCAGTCTCCGGATGCTCTCCATGTTGGCTCCAGTTCCCGCGTTTGGCACCATTTCTTGCGCTGCCGTAACCATGACCGTCCCGCGACGCCACACCGTAGGCAGGCCCCGCCGCCGCCGCCCATAAAAATACGTCAATGCTAATGCCCGTGGCTCGGAAGGCTGGAAACGGCATGAATATGGATGAGGCGGCATCGGATGGTAATGGGGCTAGGCCGGCGGAGACAGCAGGGCCGACGTTGGGAGTCTCCGCATCGAGGATCGCGATGGTAGAGACCGCGCTAGGTCAGGGGCGCGGGCCGGCGGAGACAGGAGGGCCGCCGTTGGGAGTCTTCGCGCCGGGGATCGCGATGGCAGAGACCGCGCTAGGTCAGGGGCCCGAGGAGCTCCCGAAGATCGCTGCAGACCAAGGACGGAAAGGAAGGGAAAGTTTCACAATGGCAACTGGAAGTGTTAAAAAAGAACGTTACGGGGCGGCAGCAAGGAGCGGCATCGAGCTGAGGCTGACGCCACGTCGGGGTCACACAAAACAGAGGGGGTGAGCTGGGGGGGGGGGGGGGATTAGACTGAAGTTCAATGTGGTGATCAGAAGCAGCTGGACAAAATCTCCCCGGTGTTTAGGATATCGCCCCCGCCAAAAATGGCGGGAAATTATCTGAGGTCCGTATCGATCGGAAATCGCACCATCGCGGCACGAGAGATCACAGTTTCTTTATGAATGTGTATGAAAATCAGCTAGCAATCAATCACTCTCACCGAACGTACTAAGCGCCGTTCCCTGCGTGCCCTCGGGCAGAATGAATAGATTACAAGGCTGATATCCGACCTCCCTGGCTTGCCTCATTGATTTTGATTATGACAGCCCAGTGCATCAAACTGCAGTTTTCTGTTTGCCACTGCAGACAGTCGCATGCCTAGAATAGGTTGTCTGCAGTGCTCTCTGCGGCCTTTGGCATTCGATCAGTTGCCGAAACAAAGATGGCTATATCGCCGTTGAAATTGAATATCGGCAGGAAGATTGTCATTGCAAGAGTGCGAAAGCTGAAAACAATTGGACGTTTGAACAGGCCAACACGAATTTATTTCTATGGCATAGTAAATTTTCCATGGATACACAAATGTGCACAACAAAAAGCGACTGAACAAAATTCGCAATGAACTCTAAATTGCACCAAAGGCAGTTGGCATGGCGTTGTAGACAGCCACAAAATGGGAGTGCATCTTTGGCCTTATGTTTGACCTGGGTCAGTCTAACGACAGCCCCCGGCGTCAGCAGGACTGGCCTGTAGACCGCAAAGCGCCGCCAAGAGCGGTTCAGCTGGTGAAGGGCGAAGTCGACGCCATATTTATTGGGGTTCGGTGGGCTTGATTGAATTATTACTTGCACGCGTTACGTTAGCGAATAAAATTACTTGCATACGTTGCGTTAGCGAATATTTTATCAGAGTGATAAACGGCGCCAATGCAAATTTGATGCGCGCTTAGTGCAGTGAGTGAGCTTTGCTGGAGAGGAATTATTCTCCAGCTGTTGCGTCGTTTCGTTGTCCGTTTTTAATGTTGTCCCTATATTTCGTTGTCCTTTTTAATCGAGCCTTTTCGTCCCACCGTGCGCGGCGAAAAGGCGGCCAGAATCTGATCTACTATGCTAAGCTTTTGCACACGTGGAAGCTCTAATGTCTACCGATTGTTTGCCTGGGAAACCTCGGTATGCACTTTGAGGAGCCGATTGCTTGCCTGGGAAATCTCGCTATGCACCTTGGGAAGCTTATCGTTCCACTACTTCAAACAACATGAAGACAAACACAGTGATTTGTGGCATTTAAAACAACACCATTTCAAATCACCCATGAGTATTGTGGGACGCTTTCGCAGCACCCAGACTGGTTGCTTCTGTCAGAACCATCAAGCTTTCAGTCATCGGCTTGATTCTCGAAGCTGGTTTGATCTCGATTCCTAGCCTGCGTGTTAAGTGAACGCTGGAGTCCGGCATATCCGCGCGGCTCACTGGGCGGGCGTGACCAGAGCTACAGAAACAGAGACGCGGCTTCAGGACTCACCGCGCTTCACTGGACTTGCTGACTCAGTGCAAGTCGCTTTTCGGCGCATTCCTGTGGTGGGCACATACCACTGCGACGCTCATGGAACTGAACGAAGCTTGTTACATCGGCACGTTTCAGCTTTTGGGGCTACCGATAAAATGGCCGAGTGCGACCCAGCAGCGTTTACTAGACGCGGTCAAGTCATTTGCTTGATCAAGGAGTGCCTGTCTGCGGATAATGAGCATGGCATGACGTTCAAGCAAACACGGAGCGTCATTGGTAGCCGGCGGCCGGGTCGTCGGCCATTAGAACTGTCATTCGTGACCGCATGACAGGTAGAAATAGGCCGCTGTGGAGCAGCTTCGTGGACAAGATGAATCCAAAGCAGACACTGCAGCGTTTTGTGCCAAAATTGGGCTATACTTGTGACTATGCTTTCGTGTATTGCACTCTTTTCACTTCAAAATCCCATACAAAACAGAAATATCCCTTCAAACTCATCGTAACACGATCATCATTAGTAATCACGACTCCGGCGGAGCCACGCTGGAGGTGGCTGCGACCGCCTCCAAGAGGCCGGCCCGGCACGCGTCTCGTGGCACCGCCCGGGGCCATGGGTCATGATGTGGTGCTCACCGGCCGCTAATTATATGGCCGACCATCACAAACAAACGCCGGGCGCCGGCGGCCACTGGCGCGCGGCCGTG